>NC_029781.3:93597840-93609244 GCF_000817695.3 Arachis duranensis
TTATTAATATAATAATATATAATTAAATATACGTATAAAATTATTTTATTATAAAAATATATCAAAATTAAATTATATATGCACGTGCATCACAAACACTAGTACTATTGTTTTCTAGAATTTGTTGAAAGGAAATTATATTGGGTGATGGGTTATGGTTCAATACTTCAATTTGGTAAATTAGGGTTCATCTCCTATATGCATGGCAAGAGAAATTTAATGAAAGGATCATGGTGCAATCCATCATTATTTTATACATTTATTTTCACCATCTATCGGTCATGTTAATAATAATAGCATGGCTTTAAATGCAAAGCCAGATTACACAGATTACAGTATACAAAACTGGAGAGAATATAATTAAAGACTCTGATCTTAAATATATTAGGATCTGATCTTCATTACCTGATGTAGCTTTTACTAACGCCTTTTATTAAATAT
Organism: Arachis duranensis; assembly: GCF_000817695.3. Taxonomy (NCBI): domain Eukaryota; kingdom Viridiplantae; phylum Streptophyta; class Magnoliopsida; order Fabales; family Fabaceae; genus Arachis; species Arachis duranensis. Next base: position 93,598,282 of record NC_029781.3, read on the forward strand.
TGTGTCCTTTCTTAACTAAGAAACAACACCTAGGCCATTCTTTCTTAGCATTTGCCAAATCCCAAACTTCAGTTTTAGAATTTTAGATGATTTTAATTTTAATAAATTAACAGTATAAAATATTTTATATAATCATGTTATTATTTTTGTTTTTTTAAATGATCATTCATTTGATCAATAAAAATAGTAGTTATTTTTGTAATATAAGATTACATAATTAAATGTATGTATAGAACAAAAAATATTTAGTAATTAAAAAATATTAACAAAAAATAATTAGAACTTATCTTATTTAATATTCATTAATTTTTTAACTAAATAAAATAAATTTTGACTATTATTTTTATTTTTCTAATATTATCGTTATAAAATTACTTAGATTGATAGCGTATTAAAATTAAATTTATTTTAGATATAATAAAACAATATATACTACAGTAATATATGATTGATGAGGTTGTAACGACTTTAATGTTCTAACTAATAATGATCCTCACTTTAAATTTTATAAATTAACAAAGTATCATTATGAACAAAAATAAAAACTTTTTTCAACAAAATGTCATGGACACAATGACATATATTCATTCACAAAATACATATATATTTAGTGTTTTATCAAAAAGTTAAGATATTGATATTAAACATGAGACACCATAGATTTTCACTAGAATCTTTTCTTTCAAACTTATTTAAATTCTACTTTCTACCTTCTTCACGTTGATTACCAACAAATTTTTTTTTTAGAGACAAAATTATTTTTTTATTATAAACATATTTATATCTAGTTATTATTATCTTAATAACAACCAAATAGTCTATATGTATTTATGTGTATCTATATCTGTGTGCATATATGTCTGTATCAATATTTATGTTTTTATTATTTTGAGATAATAAACAAACACAATTTAAATAACACTTTCTTCTTTTAATTTATAAATATAAAAATGTTTAATTTAATTTTTTATATATTTTATATTATTATTATATGTATTTACAAAAAATATCATTAATTTATATGTAATTATAATAATCATTGAAGGGTGTTTCGACGATAAGAAAAAACAAAAAATAAATTATTTTAATCATATAACAAATGCGTATATTTTATAAAAAGATAAGTAAAGAAAAATATCATTTAAATATCTGAAGAAGTAGTATCATTTTGTCTACTATTAAAAAGATGTTTGCCTACTCTTATCATGAGACACATCGTTGGTTAAAATAGTACCAATGATTCAATCAAAATAAAACTAATATAACGAATATAATGATGCATGTCGAGATAAACTTGGTGTAATATGAAAAGAGTTTATATCATATAAAATTCTGATATAATTTTTACATATATAAAGGGTATTATATTATATTTTATATATACGGTAAAAGAATTAAACCCCACTAGTCAGCAAGTTGAAAACGTTGATGTAGCATTTAAGTCATTTGCTTGCTGTAAAATCTGAATGGCTCTATTTCCGCGTGCAGCTTTTGCTATATAGGTAGCCTCTTCAGTTTGCTCATCAATTTGTTTCTAACTGCAGATGCATATAATTACGGAGATCGTATAGAGGATCCTCCCTATCAGAAAGTTATTAGTCATGTGCAAATTCTGAAGGCTAAATTTGTGTTTTGGAATCTGGATTGAGATTGGAAAAATTGAGATTGAGTATTGTATTTAGTGATTAAATATTAGGATTAAAATTTTATTTTTTTAATATTTTTAGAAAATAAATATATAGGAGATTGAAATTTTTAAGGTTAAAAATTTTTATAATATTTTTTTTAAATATTTTTATTTAATTTTTTAAATTTTAAATTTATTCATCAATTTTTATAGTTATCTTAACCTATATACGACATTGAGACATAATACAATTCAATATATTTTATATCAAATACAACACAAATACTTAATTTAATTTTTGCCTTTCATATCAGTTTTTCCTTCAAACCCAACCTAAATTATGACATCGAGTTCTTCATAAAATTTTCTGACTTATCAAGGATGTTTATCTTTATAATGTTTCTAAGTTTATCAATTTTTTTTTATTGTATGTAGTATTTTATTCTATATAAATATACTTGTTTTTCGTAATATATATCTCTCTAAATATACAATTTTAATTTTGGTTATTCTAATTTGCGATTTAAAATCAAGGTTTTGAAAAATGGACTGAATTAGCGGTTCAATCAGGTTAATTAGGAACCAGTCTAATTTAACATCGTTTTGCAAAAAATTGGTGAAAATCCAGTAAAACCGGTATTTAACTGTCGAACCGGCTAAATTGACCGAATTTTTAAAAGTACCAATTTCCAAAATCCAAAAAAACGGCGTTGTTTTGACGCTGAATGAAACCCAAACCCCCTTTCCTTTCTTCCTTCTCTCACTCAAAAAATCCTAATCTATCCTCTGATCCCCTCACTACCTCTCTTCTCTTCGAAGTTCCAACATCCAACAGCCACTAGCCCACCACCCACTAGTCACCATCTGAAACCCATCTCACTTATACTCGTCGCCAAATCCTTTTTCTCGCAGTGGGTGCCATTGTTGCCGGTAAAAAAGTCTGCTCGGCCATCTTCTCGACGTTCCTCCTCTCCTGGCCGTTACACGAAGGGCTGCGTCGAGCTCCTAGCGTCGCTGTCGCGAAGGATTGCTGGGTCCGTCGATTGTTCTATTCGAGCTCACTATTTTTCTATCTGAGCTCACTTCCTTATTCAAGTTCTCTCTCTGGATCTCTCTGTTTAAGCTCACTTTCCTTCTCCGTCGCTGTTTTCTTTCTCCCTCGCTGCCGATACTTCAATTATTTTTTCTTATTTTCAATTTTTTTTAATAATACTGATTATGTGATTTTGAGTTGTTGAGTTTACTATTTTGAATTGTTGAGTTAGTATAATAATGATTTTATGATTCTGAGTTGCTGGGATTAATATTCTAAATTACTGCTTGTTCGAGTTAATTTTGTTGATGATTAATTTTGTTAATTTTTTATTTTCTGATTTGGAAGATACAATCACAAAATAATTTGTTATGAATAATTTATTATGTGAAATTGTAAAAATTTAAATTTTATTAGTTTACAAATAATTGAATTCAAATATTTTATATATTAAATTTTTAATAATTTTACTTAATATTTAATTAAATCTGTTGAACTCCGATTAAACCATTAAACTAATATACCAATTATCTTACCTGTTCGTTAACCAGCCTAATTTTTACAACCTTGTTTAAAATGTAAACCTTTTTTTTGCATTGTAAAATCATCGAATTTGGAGACCTGCAGCGTGAGATAGGTGATAAGTTGCGCAAATTTCTACATCTTTACAACTTTGATAGATCAATTTTTAGGTGATTCAAGATATATATCACGGGTGGCAACGGGGTGGGTAGGGGCAGGTTTTTGCTCTATCCGACTCCGTCTCACCCTACAATAATTCGTATAAAATTCGTCTCGTTTCTATCCGCAGATAGTAAAAAGTTGAACTATAACCCGTCTCTGCGAGTATCTGCCCTGCCTATATCCGCTCTATAATTATTAAAATTCAATAAGTAAAATTAAATTTCAAAATGTATATAACCATTTTCACATACATAACATAAATTAAAGTAAAATTTTAAATATGATACAATGTTATTAATTATTTTACTAATTATTTTATATATATTACACATATTATATATTAAAATTATATATATTATATATATATATCGGGACATGTATTATCTAAATCTGACCCCACTTCGTTTCGTCTAAAAATCCGTCCCGCAAAAAAATTCGCTCCAGTACGGCGGTGCGGGCGGATAATTACCTGCTCTGAACAAGTAGAAGTGAAATAAATATCCACAAATTCGAGTAGTATTGTCATCTCTGATATATATTGAACAAATAAATTCCGATAAAACTACCTTGAAAAAATTTGGTTACTTTCAAGACTCAATGAAAAGAACTTTAATAATAGATAAGACTACACATTATTCAAATAAAACTACTCTCTTTTCGTTTTTTTTAATTAAATGCCGTTTTTCTATTTTTTAAAATATTAATTAATTTTTATCTGTTATGTCTTTTATTATTAAATAAAAAGAGAAATTTAAAAGACTAAAGAATTAATGAAAAGAGAAAATAGTACTAGAGATATTTTAGTTTTTTTTTTAATCACTAAAAAATTTTTTGAAGTAACAATTGAGTTATTTCTGTATAATTTTAAAGTTAGAATTCAAGTCGTAAAAACAGATGTAATTATTAAGTTAGGCTATGCTGCATATATTAAAATATTATACTCTTGGAATACGACTATTCTCTTAATCTAGCATTAAAGCAGGATACTTGTGTACTGAACTATTTTTTTTACTAATTTTTTTTTATAAAATTTAACAATTATTTTAATACTCGTACAAAAGTAAGAAAGGAACACTTAACATTAAATGAAGAGTAAGACTCAAGCACATTGATTACTTACATTCAAATTATTTGGTATTGTTAAAATTTTCTATTGGAACCTATTATACTTTAGTCGATTATAGACCCCATAGATAGAAAGCTCTTCACATACATAAAAGGAAAAACACATTAGCATTCATGCTTCCTTTGCCAAGTGACAAGAGGTGGATTAAAACTTAAAAGGGAGGCACATATATATCATTGATATTTTGTAAGCACAAAAAAGGGAATTTGGCCATTGTCTATGGTTTTTGTTGGTATAACATAATTGAGTTTACTACTCTTAGAAAGGGATGGGGCCCTTTTAGTTGGTAAAGTGTAGGATCAAACCAATAAAGGTAGAAAGGTTTTGGGGGCATGCCAATGCCATGCCCTATTATCTTTAAGCAACAATTTGGCTGTTCCCCACTTCAAAATCATCAAACCACCCATGACTTATAATTAATGGCCTATTACTGGACAGGGTATAATGCCCATTCCATTATTATTCTTCATGTTTGCCTTTCTTAGATTATCATTACATATATTGTCTCTAATACAGAAATATAAATGTATACATTGTACTAAGACAAAACATACATGCGAGTAAAAAAATTAAACTTATAAAATGTTACAAGTTATCATGTCAATTAAAAAATAAAATTAGAACAACGATCTATTTTCGATATCTGCTTCTCAGTACAATATTTTGGGTCTATAGTTACAGTTTTTTTTGTCACGGTAAAAAACCGTGATCATAGACCTTCTATGGTTACAGTTTTTTAAGATGACAAAAAAAATTATGGTCACAATTTTTTAAAAAATGATGGCTTAAAAGGATTTATGATCAAGGTTTTGAGAAGTGATCAAAAGAGGTCTATGATCACGATTTTTTACGGTAACTCAAAAAGATTTATAATTACGATTTTTTACAGTAACAAAAAAAGTTTAATTTTCTGCGGTGTTATTTTATTATCATTATTATTTTAAGGATGTTCTTCTCTTTATTACTAAGAAAAAAAATATTAATCCCTTTAGGATATTATTAGGTTTATTTTTTTAATTATACTTTTCTTCGTAATAATAAGCATAATAAAATTCTTCTACTACCTCATCATCATATAAATCTCCACTACTATTATGCTAGTATTCTGGTTGGTACCAATTGCTTGTGCATGAAAGAAAGATTTTTTGTCTTATCTATTATTTCTCTTGTATGTAAAGTGAAAACCATCATGATTACATGCAAAGATCAGATGTATAATAACTGTTATAACATGGCAAGTCATTTTATCATTATATATATTCTTCTTGATAAAAACTCAACCATCAATAAAATTTATTATTTTTAGTGAATATTTTTAATTATTATTTTAATTTTTTTATATTTAATAATATATTTTTAATTCATATTTTTAAATATAATTAACTAATTATTGATTAAAAATAATAAATTATCCTGATTTTCTAATATTTTAAATATAATTAACTAATTATTGATTAAAAATAATAAATTATCCTGATTTTCTAATATTTTTTATTGGTCAATTATCGTCAATTGATATGACGATTTGGCTCAACTTTTCAACTCATTTGTCTAATCTCACTGTCTAAAAACTGTTTCACAATCTGTGTATATAAGCTACTGTGAATATTATGGTGGCTATATAAAAGGGAATATTAGATAATAAATTGGTTATTCATGATTGTGATGAGATTACATCCGCAAATAATATCAGAGACACTCTTGATGGGTCTTAAAAAATTATTCTTTCCTCCTTTATTTGAATTATTAACGTAGAGGGCAAGAAACTCACCGGTTTGAAATTAGCAGCCAAATCGAAAGTTAGTTTAGTCATCATCAATAATTTGTTGTTAAGTGGCAGATTGAGTGTCCGAAAAATAATGTGTGTTTTTTTTTTATCCATAATTTAAAATTAAAGCTATATATGGTCCAAATAAATCAGTTCAATTTCTTAAAAGTTATATAGAAATTCAACAGATTTAATTAGACTAGTCCAAAAAACCATATGGATTAACCTACTCAATCTATTCGGGACATGAATGCTATAACTTATGTCCAATCCGATTTGTATATGGCAAGTAAGACTTTGTCATCCACTAATTCAAATGTTATTCACAACTCATCTACTACCTCAACGTAAAATTCCTCAAATATTGAGGAAGAAATTACCTATTACTATAAGTTAAGAGATTTAGGAGTGATAGTTAAGTCATTATCTATTACTATAAATATCCCATTAAATTTAAGTTTTGTTCAATCCAAATTCGCTTAAGCATACTTTAAATTTTTGCTAACTTAAATATTAGAATTCTTTACAGATATCTTCTATCACCGTCCAAGCGAAGATGTCAAACAGTTAGACCCTTCACCTAAAGGAGTATAGATCTTACGTCTAGACCCAAATTTACCTTAGAACATTGATGTCGTTGCTGAAAACTTGGAGTCTGATCTTTGACAATGGTGGACGACCCACAATAAGATAGACACACTGCATTCGATTTAGAATCTATGAGAAGGAATCACCATAACGATGATCGAGCACTTTCCATCTATCATGACCACGAAAGAAACAAAAGAAAACAAAGGAGGACCAAGAGTGAGTTCTCAGGTACATATCCTGGAAGGATCGGGAGAAAGGAATGTAGCTGAGATCATGGAACTCGTCCATGGTCATCAAGGTTGGCTCAAACAACTGAGAGTCGAGTTAGAGCAGCAGCGAAAATCCGAACAACAATTTCGGAGGGAACTGCGTAACTGTAGAGAACTCGAAGAAAAGCTAAGAAAGCTGGAGGCCAACCCGAAAGGAAAAAGAAGTCGGGAAGATCATGACCCAATCTTCTCTAGACATTATAAGAAAAACGTTGAATACTATCAAATTTACCGAAAAATTCTGCAGTATTATGTTTACCGTTGGAATTACCATCAGAATAAATCCAATGGTATAAACCTCATCGGTAATTGTTTATTGGTGAATTTTTTTGTCTGTTGTTAATTACCGTCAAAAAATTTTCATTGGTAATTTTTACCGTCGAATTTTTCTCCCAAATTTGATGGTAATATATTATTAAATAATAATTAAATTAATAATTACTGATGAATTTATCTGATAATAAACTTAAATTTTTTTTAAAAAATTGTTAATCCTCATGTATTAAAATATGCTCATTAGCTAACAGCATAGCTTCAGGTGAAACATAGGACGATAACACGATAAATAATAATAATCCTAGATTACTAGTTATTCTCGTATGAAAAAAAAACATACAAATACTAAAATTTTAAGTATAGAAAAGATAGAGTGTAATTATATCAATGAATGAAATCTATACTAAAATTTCAAGTATAGGAAAAATAGAATATTTTTTCCAAAGTAAAAATTTAATTTCGCTTGCAATTATTTTTTTAAGAAATAATTAAAAAAAATGTAAAATAGGAGGTCGAAGCGTCTATATCAACTTACTTTTCATTCAAATTAGATTGTAATGTAAAAAAAAAATTCACCCTAAAATTGAAACTAAACTTAGATGAATGTTTAAAGTCTCGTACATGACCATAAAAAATACAACATAAAATTTGCCTACAGAACTAGAAAGTAAAAACTAAAAAGTAGAAACTCAAATACTAAGGAAGGCATATAATAACCATATAGGGGGAGGGAGAATTAGACTGATAATAAACAAGTATCAAAATAGTTGTAAATTTTTTTGAATTGAAGACAATGAAATATGAAAATGAAATAGATTTTCAGAATAAAAACTATTATGAAACTATAAGTTAAAAAGACAACAAAATTTTTGTAACACCAGGTTTATATGTAAAGTTTACTAGCAGAAGTTTCTTACCACCTATTCTTACTCACAAATAGAAATCATTTCACATTAACAGAGACACATTCTATCCAAGTAAGCATCTGAGGGGACAAAAAGATTACCCATCTTTTCTCGGCCTGAATTCTTTCTTCCTCTAACTTCATTTCCCTGGACGATTCAAGGGAAATTCAGTTTATAATTGTGCAAACAACACATACATTAGTGTTTTAACATTTTATATGGCATTGCATATTTTTGAATTTATTTTTCATAGAGACAAAGTTTATTTCTTCACACTACAATGAGATATTACAGTTGTAAGACTCAGAATCTTTGAAAAGTCTTTTTATGATCAAGTCTCAAATCATATGGTTATTTATAGCCTTAATTTCAGAAATTATTTTATTAAAGGTAATTAAGGCAAGTTTTGATTTATTAGATTTGAGATGAGTTATGATTATTATCCAAGTTTATAATTATTGGATTATTTTCTATATTTAAATTATAAAGTTGCTAGTTATGAAATAATAAGGATTTTATATGATTTGGATTAGATAAGTAATATTTTAAATATTAATACTGCTATCTTAGAAAATGAAAAAATTAAGTATATTATTTCTAATTATTTGATTTAGGCATTTTATTAAAAGTAATTTGCAAAAATGGATGATCAAATAGTATTTTCTATATACAATTAGTGTTGGATTTAATTTGTGTTTCAATTACCATATTATTCCCAAATTTATGTGAAATTACTATATTGCCCCTAACCCTAATTTACACACACACCCTACCAACCTATTGACCTAGCCGCAAAAAAAAAATCCCCTTTCCCCAAACCCAGCAGCCACACCCCTACCTATTTCCCTCTCACCCTCTCAGCAATTCCACACACATAGAAGCATGAACAGAAATGGAGACTGGGCCAGAAGGAGAGAAGGAGAGGGGGAAGAGCTTAGCGCCGCTGGCTAGGTAAGAGAAGGAGAGGGGGAAGGGCTTAGTGCCGCCGGCTGGGTACTGCCGCGGTGATCGCCGGACTGCCGCACGCAAGGGGCGTCGCCATCGAAGCTGCCTCGTTCATCCCTGCCCAGTCGCAGTTCTGCCACCCATCACCCTATTCCGTCGCTGGAGATCTCGGAGCCGCTGCTCGTTGCGCCGTCCTTGTCGCCGCCACTGCTTCCATCTCTTCCAACGGCGCTGCTACCGCCATCGTGAGTCGCCGCCAAAGAGGAAGCGTTGCAGCAACTGAATCCCGAGAGGGACAGGTTCACGAGACGGGAGAGAGAGCTGCAGGGAGAGGGAGGCCGTGCGTCCTGTCGCGCGCGTCGCTGCCCAAGGACCGCCGCTGATTCGTGCTGCGCGAAGCTAACGCTGCCGTTCCTACCGCCGGCAAGCCTCGGTTAGCACTACCGAAGCTCCGGCCATCACCGTCGTTGAGGAAGCTCATCGGAGTTGCTGGAGGCTGCCGCCGCTCTGCCTGGTTCTGTGTTGAGTCGCGCCGCCGTGCCTAGCTGCCGGAAAACCTCGCTGCCGCTGCTGGAGAACTCTGTCGGTAAGGGTTTTAAATTTGTGGTTTCGGTCATTTTGAGTTTCGAGAAGGTTTTGATGCTGCGCGGTTTTTATAGATGACCCACTAGAGCTTCTGGGCACCGCCGGAGCTGCTGCCGGGCCGGTTCGAAATCACAGCTGCTTCGTGTTGAAATTCTGGTAAGAAATTATGTTTCGAAAGCCCTCTGTTAGTGTCCCGTACGTGTATTAAAGCCTATACGTTATTAATGTTCCTAGAGTTTAGTAACTGAGGTTGCTTGTTGTAAATTAGAGCTGATTATGCTGCTGCGAATATGTGTGGGGCTGTGCTTTGAAGCTGCCTTTGATTTTGAGTTGAGGCGAAAAGAACTTATGAGGCGCTTGGATTATGGAATTGCGTTTGAGGTAGGGGCGCTTTCTAAAAACTATGTTTTATGTATTGAAATTATTACATATGGATACTGATGTGAGATATTGTGTATTTGGTGATTGTACCTTGGTGCGCGAAATTGTGAACAATACTTTTCACAACTCTCATAATCCCCGGTCATGAACCCCAAAAACTTGGTGTTCAATACCATGGCATTACACAACTTCGCACAACTAATCAGCAAGTGCACTGGGTCGTCCAAGTAATAAACCTTACGCGAGTAAGGGTCGATCCCACGGAGATTGTTAGTATGAAGCAAGCTATGGTCATCTTGTAAATCTTAGTCAGGCAGACTCAAATGGGTATGGTGATGAACGAAATAAACATAAAGATAAAGATAGAGGTACTTATGTAATTCATTGGTAGGAACTTCAGATAAGCGCATGAAGATGCCTTCCCTTCCGTCTCTCTGCTTTCCTACTGTCTTCATCCAATCCTTCTTCCTCCTTTCCATGGCAAGCTCATGTAGGGTTTCACCGTTGTCAGTGGCTACCTCCCATCCTCTCAGTGAAAACGTTGCCTATGCTCTGTCACAGCATGGGTAATCAGCTGTCGGTTCTCGGTCAGGCCGGAATAGAATCCATCGATTCTTTTGCGTCTGTCACTAACGCCCCGCCCTCAGGAGTTTGAAGCACGTCACAGTCATTCAATCATTGAATCCTACTCAGAATACCACAGACAAGGTTAAACCTTCCGGATTCTCTTGAATGCCGCCATCAATTCTAGCCTATACCACGAAGACTCTGAT
>NC_029781.3:93609510-93609795 GCF_000817695.3 Arachis duranensis
TACAGAAATGAGTAAATGACATAAAAATCCACTTCCGGGCCCACTTGGTGTGTGCTTGAGCTGAGCAATGAAGCATTTTCGTGCAGAGACTCCTCTTGGAGTTAAACGCCAGCTTTAGTGCCAGTTTGGGCGTTTAACTCCCATTTGGGTGCCAGTTCCGGCGTTTAACGCTGGGATTTCTGAGGGTGACTTTGTACACCGATTTGGGCCATCAAATCTTAGGCAAAGTATGGACTATCATATATTTCTGGAAAGCCCAGGATGTCTACTTTCCAACGCCGTTGA
>NC_029781.3:93609940-93634514 GCF_000817695.3 Arachis duranensis
AGATTTTTGCTCAGGTCCCTCAATTTCAGCCAGAAAATACCTGAAATCACAGAAAAACACACAAACTTATAGTAAAATCCATAAAAGTGAATTTTAACTAAAAACTAATGAAAATATACTAAAAACTAACTAGATCATACTAAAAACATACTAAAAACAATGCCAAAAAGCGTACAAATTATCCGCTCATCATACCTACCTTATAAATTATTCGATTGACTCGAATGATTATGGATGTTGGTTTGGCTGAATTGTTGTGCGGATTTGTGAACTGTAATGTTTGAAGTTGATTCTTTAAAGATTTGAAATCTGAGTTTAATCCGTTGAGGATTGATTTGATTTGAGTTAATTATTTTGGTGATTTAAGAAGTCGAACACACTTTTGAATTCAGCCTGGTTTACTTTAAATGACTTGGTTTTGGATAAATGATTTGTTATTGAGCCGTTTCTTTAAAGTTTTGGAAATGAGTTAAATCGGTTGATATTGAGTTGATTTTTGAAATGGTTTCCCTGAGATATGCCACTGAGGCAACTGTTGGATTTAGCTTGCTTTTGAATTGATTTCTGGTTTTGAGCTGTTGAAAAGGAATGAGAAACGGTTTAGTTGGGACCCGAACCGGGTGGTAAAAGTCCAAGTTTTAGGGGAGGTGCTGCCGAAATTTCTACAAAAATCTAGTCTTGTTTGAAAAGTTATTTAAAAAGGGTTGGATTTGAGAAATTGTATTATTAGATTTATTAAGAGAATATTTATGTTTTCAAACTTAATTTATTTAATGAACTTTATGCGTTGAGTTCGGCTTATTTCCGAGAATCTATGATTTTAAGAGTTTCAATGAATTTTAAAGAATTGATATAGATTGACCTTCCCTAAAGATTTGGAACTCTACCGAGAAACTTTTGTTATAAAATCTCATTGTTGGATGGGTGATTTTGAATACTTTGAAGTAAATCCTTAACTTGCCATGGTTTTGGAAGTTTTGGAAAGAGAATATCGAGAGTGACTTTGTTTTAAAAAGGGAACTCACTTTGAGTAAATTTGGCTTATGAGCCTGAGATGATTTGAGAAGTGAGATCTTTAAAGCCAAGGCTGAAAAGAGTTGAAATTTGATTTCAAAGTGAAATGAATTGAGAAAAAGTGATTTGTGGCTTAAGTGCCGATTTTATGAACTTTGATGATGTTGAATGGTGGAAGTGCTATTTGTTATGAGCCGGAATGGCTGTGTATGGTATTGAATTATGGCTGATTGCCAAATGAGTTATAAGTCGTATGGCTGGCAATGAATTATAAATTTAAGCCAAAGGGCTGTATTTATTGATAAGTTAGTTGGTTCTGGATTGGACCGTGAGCCGGATGGCTGAGATGAATGGTGATCCATGGTTGAATATAAATGCATGTATGCAATTGAATGAATTATGAATTTAAGCCGAATGGCTGAGATGAATGTCGTAAGCGAGTATGCTTGTGTTTTCTCTCTAGTTGTAAGGGTGACAGGGCACCGATACCCTCTAATGGCGACAGGGCGCAGATACCCTCTAATGGCGACAGGGCGCAGATACCCTCTAATGATATTAATGCGCAATAGAGAGACTGTGCCCAGGTTAGCTACCGGACACGTCGGGTTGGCTTGGTAACCGACAGATGATATCATCAGCCACTAGGACAGGCATGCATCATATGCATCTATGTGACATTGTTTGGGTGTGCATATTGTTCTTGGTTTGCCCTTGTGATTAACTGCTAATTGTTCTACTTGCTGTAATTGTTTGTTTGTACTTGAACTTTCTATCTGTGTTTGCAACTGGGACTCTGTTGGATTGTGGTGATTGATTGATGGTTGGATTGTTTGGGCCTAGGGCCGTGGTTGAAATGAGATGAACCGATGGTTGATTTCGGTTTTGTGTTTCTGGTTTGGAAAAGTATGAAAGGCTATTTTGGTTCAGCATAGATAAACCTTTTGAAAGGCTTTTGAATGTTGTTTTAAATGAACAGTTTCCTCTTTCAGAAAAGGGTTTCAAATTTCTTTTTTATTGTAAACCGTTGTTTTTGAAAAAAGGCATAAGTTGGTTATTAATCACTGGTACGGTTTATCTTCATGTATCCTATTACAGTAATTCCCAAAAACCCTCTACTGAGAACCCTTTCGAGGATGATGTTCTCACCCCCTATATTTTCCCCCTTTCAGGATATGGGCGCTGAAGTCATGAAGGGTGTATTTAATTGTTGTTGTGATGCTCTGTATTGTTTCAGTTATGGTTTATTGTACCCTCGCCTTTATCTTGATATATTTTGTAAGAGGGATAGGAATTGTATTGGTTAATGCTTGTAATATTATTTATATATATGTATGTATATATATGGATGTACTCCTTATGAGTTTCTGTAAGTTGTATGGTATGTACGGATGTTCGTTGTATAGCAAAAGTATTTTTGGGAGCGATATTGCGGTTTAAAGTTTTAAACATGCTCATATTTTAGTATTAAATAGTATAAGTGTCGTCGTAATGTCCGAGCTATCAGAGTTGCGCAGCCGGAAGTGTGAGCTTTGGTATTTAGGGTGTTACAACAGTCTTATTCTCAACAATAAAAGTTGTAAATAATTATCAAACAAATGGCTCAATTTGAATTACACATTACTTGAGCAGAAGAGGAGTAACAATATGTGCCTCTCTAGTAAGAAGAAGATAGTTTTTGTAGAAACCAGCTTTAACATCAAGAAGTTGCCCTTTCTTTCTTATTTCAGCTACATCTTTCTTTAATATAATTTTATTTTTACAAATATGAAATATCACACCAACAACTAAGGAGAAGGGAAAAAACCCAACAAAAAAAGAATAATGCTGCAAAACCAAGCACGCCCACCAATTGCAAAAATCAGAAAGAAAATAATGAATTTAAAAATTATAAATTTTAAAATTAAAATAAATAATAAACCCAAAACAAATCCCAAAATCACAATCAGAATAAAAAAAAAGAACAAAATTAGAACAGACCCCAAAATCTAATAAAATAGAACAAAATAAAAATAAGATAAGAACATAAGCATACACCATAAATTAGGGTTTAAGGTTAGGGTTCAAAAAGGGGTTAGGAATTTTTTTTTATTTAAAATGAAGTAAAAATAAGGATGAAATAGGAAGAGGGATGAGGACAACCTACCTGGAGGAGGAAGGAGAGACACAGGTCGGCGATTAAGGGAGCAACAATGGCGGAGGACGAAAACGGCATCGACAGAGCAACCAACGCATCACAAGGAGCACCTAACCGAGTTCATGCAGTTTTTGGACGCAGTTGGTGGTGGATGACGCTGATGGAAGGGTTGTCAGAGGTGGTTTTAGGGGGGGAGAGAGAGTAGTTCAAAAATGAGGGGGGAGGATTCGCGGTTCGAATTTAGGGCAATATTACCGTTGGATTTACGGGTAGAAAAATCCAATGGTAACGCCTTGAAAGTGACCAAATGCAGCGTTGCACTAATCAGAGATTAGCGGTGAATAAATTCGACAGTAAATCGTACGGTAATCTCGGTTCCAATTATTCTTGTTTTTCCTCCAATTATTACCGGTGAATTTATCATTGAAAAATTAAATTTGACGGTAACCTTTTTATCCAACAAATTTATTGTCAAATTCTCCGGTAAATCCACCGCTAACATCTGACGCTAAATCTGACAGTAAATTTGACAGTATTCAGCATTTTTTGTAGTGAGAAGCAATGATCCCGTCAAGAGAAAATCATACAGGCTAAGGTTGAACTTCAAAAGTCCAAACATGAATTTTTATGATGGTGCAATAGACCCACGACATCACTTGAATAACTTTAACGTCGTATATACCTTTTCGCCCGACTCTTTGGTCTTAAGAATGCTGGTTTTAAGAATGAGTGATTGCCCTTCTCCGACCCTTACTACCCAACCTGAGAGCGGAAAAACTGACACATCTGATGTGACTCATTGCAAAGCATTCCCATACTACATTAATTAATGCTACAATGAAGTAATTTGATAGCCTCTCACCCAAGTCAGTGACTTGCTTTGATGAACTAGCGAAAAGTTTTCTGACTTACTATTCGATCCAAAAGAATAAAATAAAGCATGCCCCAAGACTGCTAGGAGTAAAGAAGGAAGTCGGAGAATCCCTAAGGGTCTAGATGAAAAGATTCAGCAAGGCATGTTTGGATTCTAGAACTTTCCAACTGCAACATCCATCATGGGGTTGTCAACAACTTTAGAGATCGATCCTTTTCACAGTCAATCTCAAAAAAGCATCGGCCTCTTCAAATGAATTTCAAGAGCAAGTAGAAAAGTACATTAATATGAAGAAAATTTCTCAAATGAAAATGCCTTCTACAATTCGGGATAACTCTCCCAGTTTCGAGATAAAGATAAAAAGCAAAAAAGAAAAAAGGAGACAACTCTGGCTGACCTAAGAGGTACTATTCTTACACTCCACTGTGAGTATCATTGGTAGATGTTTAAAATAAAATATGTTACACTAAGAAAATACCACCCCAAGGCCGATTCCAAGCAAGAAAGGAAAAATTGGTCAAAATATTGTGATTATCATAAAATTTATGGCCACTTTACCAATAATTGTTACAATTTGAAAAACGTAATAGAAAAATTGGATAGAAAAGGTCAATTAGACAAGTATTTTGCTACAACGCTAGGAGACACCAGCAAATGAAAAAAGAGAAGAGGATGATAGAGAGATCAAAGTGCTCAACAAATACCCAAGAAAGACATGTCCATATCATTGTTGGGGGATTTACAGGAGGAGGAGTGACCAAGTCATCTCGAAAGAGGCACTTGAAGGAAGTTTACCAGGTCAGTGAATCTGAAATAGTACCCAACCTCCCGACCATCACTTTTATGAAGGAAGATGCTAAAGGTGTGATCCCTGTCCACGATGACCCTATGGTGATTCCAATGATTTTTGCTAATGATAATCTTCACAAGATATTAGTGGATTAGGGATGTTCAATAGACATCGTCTCCAATCAGACAAACTCGGATTTGAGAAAAAGACTTGATGCCATATTGAAACACTCTCTTTAGATTAGGAGAAGCGCCTATCCAAACTCGCATTGTAGTAGACACTCTGTCTCCCTACAATGCGTTGATAGGTCGAGTAACCTGAACTGAGTTGCTGTATTGGTGTTTATCTCTCACCTCTGCATGAAATTTCCAACCTAGGAAGAGGTAGCTACTGTAAGAGAAGATTAAGAATTGGGGCGAAGGTGCTACAATGAAAGTTTAAACTTGCGAGGTAGGTCCATAGGTAAAGAAATCCATTCAATAGAACTTGGAGGGTCTGAGTAAGGGAGGACATGAGGCCTCAACCAGAAGAAAAGTTAGAGGAGGTTCAGATAGGCAATGAAGTCGACAAAACAATCAATGTAGGTTCCAACATGGAGGGATAGCTAAAGGAAGATCTCATTAGTTTGCTAAAAAAGAATGTCAACCTCTTTGCTTGGAAGGCATCCGACATGCCAGGTATACACCTCGATCTCATGAGTCACAAAGATGACGGAAGCTTAGTCCTAAAAGAGCACAAGTCATGGAGAAACAAGTTCAAGCACTTTTGAAAGCAGGATTCATGACGGAAGTCAAATACCTATTTGTGGTTAGCAAATGTAGTTTTAGTGAAGAAGTAGAAAGACAAGTGGCAAATGTATGTAAATTATACCGACCTCAAGAAATCATACCCTAAGGATCCATATCCCATTTCCCAATATATGAGTATGACCAGAAAAAGACATCGTTTGTTACCTCAAAGGCCAATTATTGCTATGTGGTGTTGGCTTTCGGGTTAAAAAATGAAAAAGCTACATACCAACGATTGATGACCAAAGTGTTTCGACCTCATCTAGAAAAGTTGATGGAAGTCTATGTAGGCGACATGCTAGTCAAGACAAAGGATGAAGCTACACTATTGACAGATCTGTCTAAAGTATTCAACACAATAAGATATCATGGGATAAGACTTAATCCCACCAAATGTGCCTTTGCGATTGATGAATCCATATTTGATGATAATTTTTTGTTGAAATTGAATGGATTTCATCATATAAACTTGCACTTATTCTCTTAAATAGCATGCTTTTGAACTTTCCTCCTAATTTATGATTGATTAAGAAAACATGCTCTTTTGTCCCTAATTTGATCAATTTTATTCTATTTGCCTTCTATTTGACGCCTTGATGTTATTTGTGAGTGATTTCAGATGTATAAGGTAGGAATGGCTTGGAAAGAATGGAAGAAGAGCATGCAAAGAGGAGGAAGCATGAAGAATCAAAGGAGAAGTGCACAGCGATGTGTGCGTACGCACAGACCTGCGTGCATACGCACAAGCATCTAAGTAGAGCGGCACGTGCGCGTGAGCTGCATTGTACGCGTCGCGCGAACATTCAGAACATTGCCTAGTGTGCGTGCGCACAGCTACTTGTGCGTACGCATAAGAAGAGATTTTGGCAGAGTATGCGTGCGCACACGTCTGTGCGTACGCACAGGTGCCCGTTTACGCCTTCATTAAAATTACATGTGACTCGCGATTTTGGTGAATTGGAGGCCCATTTCTAAAGCCATTTAGCTCATATTGAAGGGAAAATGAAGACCATAGCATAGCATAACATTAGGGTAGCTTAGGAATAGTATTAGGAAGTTTTAGTATAGTTTTTCTCTAAGTTTTTCATCATCTCCATTAGGGTTTATACTAGGGTTTTACATTCAAGTTCCATTTCCAATTTTGATCTTGGATTTTGCTAGCTTCCATTGTAAGTATCTCTTTGTTACTACTCTTTATAGCTACATTGTTCTTACTCTTTCTTATAATTCAAGTTATAGTTCAATTTTACTTCTCTTTTGCAATTTCAATTTCTTGTTGATGCATTTGATGATTGATGTTTCTTACATGCTTTCTTAAGTTGCTATTGTTGATTGAGATCATTTGTTACTTTTAGTTTCAAGTATTTTCTCATTTTTTCAATGTTTAATATTTTTGTCCACTAAGTGTTTGACAAAATGTCAATTATGATTTTGGGCTAGTTTTCTATCTCTTGACTTGGGAAAAGTGAGCAATTGGGTTCATAGATTTGGAATGTCTAAAGGGGCTAAAAATATTAGAAAAATTATAAATCATTTGTTCATTAAACAACATTGGCAGTAGTATCTGGGGTGGCTTCAGTAGTTGGAGGGACAGTAGAAGTTGAAGGCTTAGGGTCAACCAACTCAAGCTCTTCTGTAATCTCTACAATCTTCCTGTTGACTACAATTTTGGTAGGGTCGATGTCTGAGATGTCAACCTCAGGAGCCAGGACTTGGAATTAAGCATTCAGATTATCTACTATCTCATCTAAGCCCTTCATTGAGGCATATTTCAAATCCTTGTAGGATCTTTTGAGCTTTTCGAGCTATTCCTTAAGCTCGATCTTCTCACTAAAAACTCAAGCATGACTTTCTCCGAGTCTCTTTTGGACCTCTAGTAGTGAATCCCTGTCAAAATCAACTTACTTTACTATATCTCTCAATTGCGTAGCATCTGAACTCGTAGTATTTTTCTCAGCCTCCCATCTAGACTTCTCTTTTTCAAAAGAAGCAACTTTAGCACGAAGCTCCTCAGCCTTAGCTTAAAGAGCATGAAAGGAAGACTTTCTCTATTTCTTAATAATGGCAGTGCACACTCCATCCATCCAAATTCCTTCCTTAACCAAAATCTCCAAATTCTTCTCTAGATGAACAACATCCAAGAAGATTTGACTTCTTGGCATGATGAATTCCTCACTAAAGTTCATGGCATCAAAGTCGGTGTTAAAAACACTCCCGTATTTATTGGCAAGTGTCTTATGCTTATGAGAAGCACTAAATTCTGAGTTTTTTGAGGACTCAAAGAATTTGAAAACAAGAAAAACTCGTTGACTGAAAGTTTGAATTTGAGTTTGTAAAGGCACTTCAATTTGAGTGGAAAAGGTGGAGATCAGACCCGAGTTAGAAGGAAAGGTCGAACTAACAGCCGACTTCTCTATCTTAAGCTATTTGGCCTGACGACCAGCTATGCTTTTCTTTGATACCTTGAGCTTCTTATAAGTGTCAAAACTTTTAACCATCTCTTCTACAAATCAAAAAACGATTAGCACAAACTTTGAATATGTCATCAACTATAAATAATAAAGCTATCTACCTAATTCGATTCGAACATAATTCGACTTGGCTATTAAAAATTTTTTGGTATTAAGATTTGGAGCTTGGTCTAATATTCTTGAAAGAGATTCATGGTCATCTACTCTTCTCCATCAAGTTCCTTGAGTTCGTAGCAAACAACCATTAACTCTTCTTTTCAATACAAACTGAATATATACTAGAGTTGCTCACTAAAATAGAAAGGTTGGAAACCCTCTCGAGGTTTGATTTTGAAATAGTAATTTTTGAAGTCGTGAAAAGATTTTTTTTAACACCCTAATATTTTTAAACTAGGCTTAAGCCTTATTTGAATTATATTGGTTACTAATACTCAAAGTTTTATAAATAAACAAAATCCTTATATAAAATAATTTGTAAAAAAATAGTGGATAACTAGTTTTTATTTTTGAAAGTCATTTAAAAATAGTGGGATTCTTAATTATTAGAATCATTACTAATTAAAAAATATAAGTGGTTCTAATTATACTAACACAGAAGATAGACGTACTAAACTATAAAAAAATATAAACTTTACTCATTTTGAATAGTCATATAAAAAAAATCAAACATCATGTCTCACTTCATTCTAACTTCTTAACTAATCTATATGGTGCATTTCGTCTAGCTCTCTGAACTTGACCATTAAACATGGGTTTACAAATCTCAAACTCTAATACCGACTGAACATTATCTAAATTTCTCTCTTAGATACTACCTTTTATTCGTAAGAGTATTTATAACTCACATTTCAACCTAACTTCCTAAATCTGCCACTAAACAATTTAGGCAGTCTGAATCTTATCTCTCAATAACCTTAAATTCGTAAAAATTTTGTGTCCACATGACTATCTCAAAATGAAATTTTTTATAATTTATAAATCACAATTTTTTGAGTATATTTACACTAAAAAATAAAGAAAAATTGAAAATTACTATTCTTGCAACACCACCATACTTTATGTTTTTTTTTTTTTGCAAAATATCTAAACGTATAACGACTACACTAACTTATTTCTTTTGAAGGGACATTCTAGAGATACTTAACTTTATTTTAGTTTTTGTCATATGTTATTTGAGCACTGTAAAATTAATTCTAAATTTACAAGTTAGCGACATGTTTATAATATTTCTAAAAAAAAATCAATTACAGCCATCTTACTTAAAAAAATTTAATATAAATTCTGCAGGCATATAATTGAGCTAAAAATTTGTCAAAATAAACTAGAGACCAAGGATTTTTTTTATTTTAATTAGATTTAGACTTGCGTAATACATGAAAATTTTTTTATAGAGTTTTTTAGATAACTAATAACAATAGAAATTTTTGGTTTTATAATTAGTTATAAAACATCTATACAACTCTAAAAACAATGAATTGTATCATAATAAATTCTAGAATACAATATAACAATAATAGTATAATAAAACTAATTATGTTATTTATTTTTATGTATATTGAAGTATTTGCCTAAGCCAATTTTTTTATAGAAAGAGTGAATTTTTTCCTTATTTGGTTTTGATAAATGAGTTATATTTAAACTAATAATTGATAAATAAATGAAAAAGTGATATATTGATTAATATTCAAATAAATCTAGACTCATCATTTTTACTTCACTAAAAATATTTTTTATTGTCGAATAAAATACTACAATCATTTAAAAATAAATTGAAGAAAAAAATTGTAAAGAATTAATATAAATTTAAATATTTTCATAATAATTTTTGTTAATATCTTTCCCTCAAAATATGAAAAAATAAATATGAAAACCACGTAATCTACGGCTACCTACAGTGGATTATGTTATTCTGTAAACCGCATAAAAAATGCATTTGCCTTTTAGTATTTCAAAAATTGTGTTTGCGTAAAATTAGAATCCAAACATTTTATTTACGTAAATTGACCCAATGAAAACGTTTGAGATTAGAGTTTTAAGTTATGATGCACGGACATGGACAGGATACGAGACACACTGACATGCAAATTTTAAAATTTTATATGACACGAGGACACGCATACATATAAATAAAAAGTATTTTTTAAATAAATTGTAATGATATTTTGATATTTTATTAATATTAAAATATAAATTAATTTTTAATTATTTTTATTTTAATTATATAAAATATTTAAAATATTTTTTTTGTGTTAATAAATAATAATATATACTATTTCTAAATTTATTTAAAAATATAAGTTAAGAATAAGGCTGAACACGCTGACACATGATGCTATTTAGGTATGTTTAAGCATGTCCATAAAAGAATTTTTTAGTTTTTGTTAAGACACTGTTGAACACAACAGACATGCATATCAAACGAATATCCATGAGTATTGTGTTTGAAATGTGTCCGACACACACAATTTAGCAAAGTATCTCTATACTTTGGGTCCGTTTGGAAAGCTTCAAAAGTAACTTTTTTGAGCTTTTGTCTTATGAAAAGTAGTAATATTAATGTCTGGTGCAATTTTTAAAACCAAATTGTAGCTTTCTAAAAAGCTATTTAGAAGCTCATAGAGAAATTAAAAAAAATGATTTCTCTCATAATACTACTACTTTTTTATCACATTTCTATAAAATAAGTATTTTTAAAGCTAAAAATCCAAATACAAAATAACTTATTTATAAATTATTTTTAATATAGTTATTTATTATTTAAGTTATTTTTTCAAAAGAAGTTTAATTAACATCTTTATCCAATCTAGAGGTTTATAGATTTGGTGAATTCTATCATGCATGTAGAAGAGATATTCCTTCTATGTGTGCAGAAATTTATTGTCACTCTCCTAGTAGAACAAGTGTCTAGAGAGAGAGTGTAATTAAATTTATAGTAAAAGACAAAAGCTGATCTTGGTGCAAGATGTGGATCCTACTGCAATAGATGAACTAAAATATTTAATGATATAAAGTTAATTGGTTATTAATTATAAATGACAATGATAGGCTGGTTTTTGTTTTTTTTTCTTTAAAGGAGATAAATTTTTGGGCCAAACCAAATTTTTTTTTTCTGGATTTGGGTCTTAATTGAATGTTTTTTTATAAAAAACGAAAATAATAAACATAATATCTTATGAATTTCAGGGTTATTTGATTTTTTTGTTGGTTTGGGTCTTAATTAATTTTTTTAGTGTAGATACAGATGTTGATTGATTTTTTTTTATGAAAAGTGGACAATTTTTTTTTGTCATAAAAGATGTGTTTTTGTGTTCTTAAAAATATTAGTTTAGTCTTATTTTCATATGTTATTTTTATTCTAATATTCTCAATAATTTTATTTTTAATAATATTTTAGATTATAATCATTCATTAGTTATGATTTTATTATTAGTTATATGGTTAATTTTTGTAGTAGGATAAATAATTTACGTTATAAAAAAATTATAATAGTGCACAAGAATAAAATGTTTTTAGCATTTAAAATTTCATTTTGGTTTGTATAGGGTTTATTTTTATTATAATATTTTTGGTACGTGATAAATTTTTTATATTATAACAATTGTAAATCAATGATAGGATTTAGTGTTTAATTAGAATTATTTTCGTAAAATGTTGGTTAAAATTTTGAATATATTTAGTTAATATAGTTGTTGAAATTTTAAAATATAATTTATAATTTTTACAAGAAAACAAAATATATATGTTTCTTTCATTAGTATTTTACCAAATAGCATCATGTTATTTAACAAGTTATATTCATGCTTGGCAATAAATAATTTATTGATAAAAAAATGATCAAAAAAAGAATATGTGTGTATGATCAAAAAGATTAAAATGAGGGTAAATCACATAAATAAATTGAATGAGTTCTAAATTTATATAAATGTCCAAAATATAAAGAGGTTATATAAATTTATTGCAAATTTTTGTCAAAATCATTAAATTGAAACCCATAAATTTAATGTATCTTGAATGTGATTTGATTCTTATTATAACACTCTGAATTTTTGAAAATTAAATAATTATCTATTTATGAACTAAAATATTATATTAAGATGTCATTTTTAAAAAAAATTATTTTTTAAAAAAATAATTAAATAAAATTTCGTAAACATCATCTCCCATTCTCCATCATGGACCTAAGTGGAATTGAGCAGTCCAGAAGGACTGTGTGATCATATGCTAACCCCATTACAGCTGCATATGGGAGTAGCATCTGTATACCTCCCATTAAAGCAAGCAGCTTTGAGTTAAATCCTCAACTCATTATCATGGTGCAGCAAAACTGTCAGTATTCCAGTCTTCCACAGGAAGAACCTACTGAGTTTCTGGCACAGTTCTTACAAATTGCTGACACAGTACATGATAAGAAAGTTTGCATTATTATTATTATTATTATTATTATTATTATTATTATTATTATTATTATTATATGCAACAAACGGAAACCATTAAGGGAATAAAGTAAAAGAGGTTGAAATAATACATGTAATGCATGCATACATATATTATTTCTTTTGAAATAATGACACATGCTTTGATTGCTTTATTATTCTTTTGACACCTAATAACACCTTAATGCCACAAATCTTCAAGTTTCACCATTACCCTTTACTCATCTTTATTTTCATTCCTTCGTCACCGAACTTCACTTGGAAAAGAAGCAAAGAGAGTCCGAGAGTGTGGGTGAGAAAAACCGTAGAATCTCTGAGCTTTCAGTTTTGATTTCTTGAGATCTGTATCTCTAATAAAAAATCTAATCCGGTAAAAATATTTGTATTTTCCTCTTTTATATGTTGGCATATCTTTTGTTCGGTGAAAGTTGATAATGATGTAGCTCCTCTTTCTCTTGAGTTCGGTCAATTGGAGTTCTAGAAGGCACAAACGATTTCAAACGTTTTCTTCTTCAGCAGCTCGGTCAAAAAGCTTTTTCGAAATCTTTATTGACTTTGATTTCGTTCGGAGGTAGAGGATTTATTTTAAAATTAACTGTTTTAATTTATGAATGCAATTGAAGTTTAGTAAGTAATCGCAAATAATTTATAAATGTCTTGTTTTGATTAATTGACGAAATTGAGATTGTTGATGACTGTGAATGTGATTTTATGTGATTAAATTGTGTTGAGATTGATTTGTGGCTGTGTGTGAGACTGTGGTTGTTGATATTGGTTTTTAACTAACTAGGTTTGGGTCTGAGAAGAGTTAAAGGACTTAAAGTCTGATTACTAAATCAATTTTCTTGAAACCCAAATTTTAAGATAAAAATAGTAGTTTTGAAAACGAACTAGTAATTTGATAGTAAACAAAATTGTATAAGGTTAACGGCTGATTTTTGGGGAATTAATTATAACTTTTGATGTTGGATTGAGCTACTTTTAAATAATGGTTGATAAAAATTTTGAATTTTATCTGATGAAAGGATATTAGTCGTTAAACTAATTTATGATGAGATGATTATTGAGAATCTGTTGTTGTGATAATTACTGGTAAAGGGCTAATGAATTATTGAGAAAGAGGGAACCGTAAGGGTAGTTAACCCGAATTTTAGAGAAAATGCTGTCAAATTTTTTATAAAACTCTAAGACTTTATTTAAAGTGGTATTTAAAAGCAAATCTGATTTAAAAAAAATTATTTGATTTCGATTTATTATAAAAAGAGTCTTGTTTTCAAATCGATTTATTAAGAAAAGTATAATATTTTAAGCTCAATCTTTTAAAAAGGAATTTTACTTTAAGTTATGTTTTGGGTTTGGTTTGATAAGAAAGAAAAGAAGAAGAACGAAAAGTAAAGAAAGGAGAGATAATTAAAGGAATCTCTGCCACAGGAGAGCAGAGAATAAAGATTAAAGAATATATTAACTAAAAGGATCTCTGTCACAGAAGAGCAGATGTGATATTGTTTGGGCCTTAGTGCCAAATGTAAAGTGGGGACGCCCACACACTGAGAACTGTTTTTCAGATGTATGCTTATTGATTTGGAAAGTCACACTGTATGCGGCCTAGCCGTACGACTTAAAGTCACACTGTATGCGGCCTAGTCGTACGACTTATAAGCACACTGTATGTATCTGGAAAGCCATATCTTGGACTTGTGCCCGGGTAATGTGGGGAGCGGGTAGGCAACCGACACATGAGCTCATGGCCTGCGTTAGGAATAGACATGCATCATCATTGTTTGCATATTTGCGTTTGATTGTGTTTGCTTATCTTGTCTCTCTGTGATTGTATTATTTGTCTTATTGCTATTTTTCTTGTGTGTTGATCTGTTTCCTATGTTATTAGTTTGTGTTTGGGTGACTGAGATCTGAGGTTGTGATTGAGATTTGTCTTAAGTTCAAAAAGTTAAAGAAGGTAATTAATTATATAAAGTAATAGTAAAAAGTATTTTCAAAAGGTTTGATAAAAATATAGTTTTATTAAGTAAAGTTAATTATTTGCATTTGATTTCATTACTCTTTTCTACTGAGAAAGCGTGGTTTGTTCTCACCCCAAAATTTTTCACCCTTTCAGTGACACAGGTTCAAAGACTCAGTTTGAAGTTACGAGCGATTATTAGTCTTAGTTGAGTTAAGTTTATGTGTTGAGTCGTATTCCTATAATTTCCTTGCCTTTGTTAGTTAAGATTTTATTTTATACAGGGGGATAGGAGTTGCATCTGAGTTTCATTTGAATTCATTTGTATGATATTTATTATTCTTACTAGCTATGTGACTAGTATTGCTCGAAGATCTTCGATATGTGGTTTTAATTAATTAAAAACACAATTTGCTGGGATTTTCTTAAAAACGAAAACGCAATATCGACGTAAAGACTCAATATTAAATAGTAAATACGTAAAAATAGGTTAGTAACTCCTTACTTTTGGTACGATCATGACGTGCTAAAAGTTAGGGTGCTACATTATGGTATCAGAGCAGTTCGTTCCCGTTAGAGCCTTGGGAATAGACTGACTATGCTTTACTGCATACTCTGAGTATCTGTCATGCAGTATGACTTGTCCTAACGACAAGGATTTGAGTTTCAAATGCATGATTGTCTATTGATTAATGCTGTTAGTCGACCGTTGCATCTCTCATGATATTAAGTCTGGCCAACTTATTACTAATGATTTGTGCATACGAAAACACTAATAAATTGTCATAGACGAAATAGAATTAATAGGTGATGCGAATTATGGGTTTCGAGAACGTTAGAAGTTGCATCTTGGGGTTGCTCGGTTATGTATCTTGTTCTTCCATGGTTTATCTTGAAGTTTTGTTTGAAATTTTATTTGGGGTTTCTTTCTAGGAAAGTGAACTAATTATTCCCCAATCTTGTTCTTTGTTCATATGTTATTTTTATTTGATCTTAACTGCATACGTTTACTTGAATTCCGTGAGATATCTGCTTTTCTTAAGATGTGGTTTGGTTCTTTTGCTTCATGTCTTGTATCTTATGTATATCTCATTCCAATTGAATTTAGTTCTTTTGAAGTTCTTGTTTTGAACCTTATATTCTGAATTATTCCCTGGCTAAAAATGTTTTTAAATATTCTATTGAATTACTGTGAACTCCGTCCATAAATTTTGTTCTTCTCTTCCTAAGTTTGATATCTTCTTAGGTAACTCAAGCTTGTTTTAGAGTAACATGCGATTCCTTGGATATCTGTCTTGTGTTGTTTAAACTCCTTTTTTTGGCTCATGTATTCTCTGATATAACTTTGGACTTATTGATGCATCAAAGAGAAACGTAGAAATCTTTGTGAACATTGTCCTTGTTGCTTGTCGTTTCTCTGAGGTCTTGTATCCTTTTGAGTGACTTGAGACTTGTTTTGGTGACACGTGCAATCGTTAGATATAGCAAGCGATATGTTAATTCTTTAGGATACGCTGTGCAAATGCGAAAGGTGGAATTCGTAAGTGTGCGACGTCACAGGATGTTAAGGAGCTTGATTCTTGCGAAGGAGTTTGGTTGATGTTAGACTTGTGCCTATTAGTGGGTTGCAGAGTGTTTGATAAGGTTGAGAATTCGCAGAGAATCTATTTAATATGGTATGGTTGGGAATGGTGAAGTTACATCATGTTAAAATTTAGGCAGCTGAAGCTCTAGAGTTGGTATGAGTTCAGTGTGCAAATGATATACTTGTCGTTCTAATACCAGCCTTTCTTGTAATCTTTCTGTATCGAGTCTATCTTGCATCTTCCACTTTGCGCCAGACTTTCTTTCTATATTTTTAAGCCATAAGAATATCCTGAATTTGAAAACTATATATATATATATTGAGACCTTAAAGCTTCTTCCTTATATGTTACGTTTTATATATACCAAAATATTTTGCTATTTTTTCTAATGTGTTCAAAATTAAAGCTAGTTTGAACTTCTTTCATCTTGTATTAATTTTCGAGGGCGAAAATTTTTGTAAGGTAGATAGAATATAATACCCCAAAATTTTGAAAATTAAATAATTATTTATTTATGAATTAATATATTATATTAAGATGTCATTTTTGAAAAAAATATTTTTAATTAAAAAAATATGATAAAATAAAAATTAAATTGATTATTATTATTATTATTATTATTATTATTATTATTATTATTATTATTATTATTTGCAACAAACGGAAACCATTAAGGGAATAAAGTAAAAGAGGTTGAAATAATACATGTAATGCATGCATACATATATAATAATAATGACACATGCTTTGATTGCTTTATTATTCTTTTGACACCTAATAACACCTTAATGCCACAAATCTTCAAGTTTCACCCTTACCTTTTACTCATCTTTATTTTCATTCCTTCATCACCGAACTTCACTTGGAAAAGAAACAAAGAGAGTCCGAGAGTGTGGGTGAGAAAAACCGTAGAACCTCTGAGCTTTCAGTTTTGATTTCTTGAGATTTGTATCTCTAATAAAAGATTTAATCTGATAAAAGTATTTATATTTTCTTCTTCTATACGTTGGCATATATTTTGTTCGGTGAAAGCTGACGATGACGTAGTTCCTCTTTCTTTTGAGTTCGATCAATTGGAGTTTTAGGAGGCACAGGCAATTTTAGACATTTTCTTCTTCAGCAGTTCGGTCAAAAAGCTTTTTCGAAATCTTTATTAATTTTGATTTCGTACAGAGATAGAAAATTTATTTTAAAATTAACTGTTTTAATTTATGAATGTCATTGAAGTTTAGTGAGTAACCGCAAATAATTTATAAATGTCTTGTTTTGATTAATTGACGAAATTGAGATTGTTGGTGACTTCGAATGTGATTGAATGTGATAAAATTGTGTTGAGATTGATTTGTGGCTGTGTTTGAGACTGTGGTTGTTAATATTGGTTTTTAACTAACTAGGTTTGGGTTTGAGAAGAGTTAAAGGACTTAAAGTCTGATTACTAAATCAATTTTCTTGAAACCCAAATTTTAAGATAAAAATAGTAGTTTTGAAAACGAACTAGTAATTTGATAGTAAACGAAATTGTATAAGGTTAACGGCTGATTTTTGGGGAATTAATTATAACTTTTGATGTTGGATTGGGCTACTTTTAAATAATGGTTGATGAAAATTCTGAATTTTATCTGATGAAAGGATGTTAGTCGTTAAACTAATTTATGATGAGATGATTATTGAGAATCTGTTGTTGTGATAATTACTGGTAAAGGTCTAATGAATTATTGAGAAAGAGGGAACCGTAAGGGTGGTTAACCCGAATTTTTAGAGGAAATGCGGTCAAATTTTTTATAAAACTCTAAGACTTTATTTAAAGTGGTATTTAAAAGCAAATCTGATTTAAAAAAATTATTTAATTTCAATTTATTATAAAAAGAGTCTTGTTTTCAAATCGATTTATTAAGAAAAGTATAATATTTTAAGCTCAATCTTTTAAAAGGGAATTTTACTTTAAGTTATGTTTTGGGTTCGGTTTGATAAGAAATTGTTACGACCTGGCCCAAACTAAATATGGGCCGGCCCGATTCGAGCACCACCCGACCCGAACGGTTGGGAACGGGGCGCCTCGATCGCCGACCCGGAGACGCGTCCCTGACAGCTACTCTAAAGCTGTGCAAGGGAGGCCTCAAAGGAGGTGGGCCTGTCCTTAGAGGGCCCACCTCTGACACGGTATAAATGGGGAGGGACATACCCTTCCCCCAAGGTACGTCACCTATCACTCGCCCTTATTCGCCTGCTCACTCTATTGACTAGAGCGTCGGAGTGTCTTTGCAGGTGATACCCCCCACTCCTCGCACGAAGTACTCGGAACATTGTCTTCGCCAGCCCGGGAGCTCACGACTAGGCAGGACCCCCACTTCACCAACCAGGATTCTAACCCGAACCGTCCGGTACCTGACCTACCAAACATTGGCGCCGTCTGTGGGAAGAACGAAGCTAAATGGAGATCGTGCCGGGTCCAAGGGACCACGGGCGCGCAGCAGCCACCGAGGGGGCGGCCTCCGTTGCCTCGCCCCGTGAGCGGTTAAGATCCCCTCTCCGACAAACCGGGTTTCAGCCGAGAGCTCAGGAGAGGCGCCCCTTCGGGGGAATAGGCAGTGACAGCACCAGGATAATGCAGGAGCTGCGCCACAGGGTGCAGAATCTGGAGCGCCAACTAGCGGATCAGGAGCATCATTAGAGTCGGAGAGTAGCTGGGAGGATTGGCGGCGCCCTAGGAGGTGAAACGATACAATCATCTACGCTCAAGGTAAACGGGCATGCGTCATGCATGGGGACCGCGAAGACGGAGAAGGAAGGTCCGAAAGAAAGCGGCAACCCGTCATCATGGGCGCCACTTCGACAAACCAACTGACATGAGGTATGACGGAACACAGGACTCGCAGGAGCACCTAACGGCCTTCGAGACCCGAATAAACCTTGAAGGAGTGGGAGATGAGGTGAGGTGCCGCGCTTTCCCGGTCACCCTGGCAGGCCCGGCGATACCGTGGTTCAATAGCCTCCCGCAGGATTCTGTAGCCGCATTTTCAGACGTCAGCCGCGCCTTCTTGGCGCAATTCACTACTAGAATCGCGAAGGCAAAGCATCCAATCAATCTTCTCGGCATGACCCAACGTGTCGGGGAGACGACCAGGAAGTTTCTAGATCGGTTCAACGATGAATGCCTGAAAATCGAAGGACTAACCGACTCGGTGGCCAGCCTTTGTCTGACGAATGGCCTTCTTAATGAGGATTTCCGAAAGCACCTCACCACTAAGCCAGTCTGGACGATGCATGAGATCCAGACCGTAGCCAAGGAATACATAAATGACGAGGAAGTCAGCCGAGTCGTGCCTGCCAACAAACGGCAGCCCTCCTACAATCAACCCAGGCACCATGGTAACGGAGAAAGGCAGAAGGAACAAGTCAGAGACGGGGGGCCGAGCAAGGCACCCAGACCGTCTCCCTGGATAGGAAAATTCACCAACTACACCCCACTCACTCTCTCCATCATAGAAGTTTACCAGCAAATCGCCGAAAAGGGAATATTGACGAAATCCCGACCTCTGAAAGACCGTACAGGGGGAACAAGAGCCTCTACTGTGATTACCACAAAGGCTACGGGCACCAAACACAGGACTGTTTCGACCTGAAAGATGCACTAGAACAAGCAATAAGGGACGGTAAACTGGCCGAATTCTCCCACCTTATCAGGGAGCCGAGGAGACAACATCGTGACCACGATGAAGACGGCAAGACCCGATCGACGAAACGGCGGCAAGAACCAGAAGACAACGAACACGGCCTCACCATAATAAACGTGGTGATCGCCAAGAACACAGCGCCAAAGTCGAGGTCTGCGCACAAGAAAGACGCCAAAGTCATGGCAATTTCCTCCTCGCAGGCACGAAGCTCCAAGAGGTCCCTAACTATTTCCTTTGGGCCAGAGGATCATTGGTTCAACGAGGTCCCTGAGAACCCACCCACGGTCATTACGACTAGGGTGGGAACCGACATCGTCAAACGAATCCTTGTGGACACGGGGGCAGACTCGAACATTATGTTCCGCAACGTGTTCGATGCGCTAGGTTTACGGGACGCCGACCTCATGACTCACCAACACGGTGTCATAGGGTTGGGTGACCACTTCATTAAACCGGACGGGATAATATCCCTCCCGACCTCTGTGGGACAAGGACAAGGGCGGAGGTCAATTATGGCCGAGTTCATGGTTCTACGGGACTCCACTGCCTACAACATCATCCTGGAAAGGAAAACGATCAACGATGTTGAGGCGGTAATCAACACGAAGCTGTTGGTTATGAGGTTCGTGGCTGATGACGGATTTGTAGGATCCATAAGAGGAGATCTGGAAATGGCAGTCGCTTGCGACAACGCCAGCCTCTCCTTGAGGAAGAAGTCTAAAGAAGCATCCGGAGTGTTCCTTGCGGACTTAGACGCCAGAGTCGACGACAAGCCAAGGTCAGAATCAGAGGGGGACTTGGAAAAGTTCAGGGTCGGTGACACGGAGGAAAAGTTCACGTTCGTTAATAGAAACCTCCCACACGAATTGAAAGAACCCCTATTGGAGATGATTAGAGCCAACGAAGATCTATTCGCTTGGACGCCAGCCGATATGCCGGGCATAGACCCTAAAGTCATGTCACACTACCTGGCCGTCAAGCCGGACACCCGCCCAGTGGCCCAAAGGAGGAGGAAGATGTCCCAGGAGCAAGCAGAGGAGGTGGCCAAGCAGACGGCCAGCCTCCTAGAAGCGGGCTTCATACGAGAACTAGACTACTCGACCTGTCTGTCAAATGTAGTTCTGGTAAAGAAGCACAATGGCAAATGGAGAATGTGTGTGGACTATTTCGACCTCAACAAAGCATGCCCCAAGGACTGCTTTTCGCTTCCCAACATAGATGCTCTCATCGACGCGGCGGCGGGGTACCGGTACTTGAGCTTCATGGATGCCTATTCTGGCTACAACCAAATACCGATGCACCGACCCGACGAGGACAAAACAGCATTCATAACACCCGGAGGGACCTATTGCTACAAGGTAATGCCGTTCAGATTGAAAAACGTAGGGGCAACATACCAAAGGCTGATGAACAAAATATTCGGAAGCCTCATAGGCAAGACAGTGGAAGTCTACGTGGACGACATCCTTGCAAAGACTACGCGGCCTAACGACCTCCTGACCGACCTAGGAAGTGTGTTCGCATCTCTCCGACAGCAGGGCATGAGACTTAACCCCCTCAAATGCGCTTTTGCCATGGAGGCCGGAAAATTCCTGGGATTCATGATAACTCAAAGAGGAGTAGAATCCAATTCCGAGAAATGCCAGGCAATACTCCAAATGAAGAGCCCGGGATGTGTCAAAGACGTTCAGAGACTAGCAGGTCACCTCACCTCGTTATCCCGCTTTCTCGGAGCGTCGGCAGCAAAAGCCCTACCTTTCTTCAATCTAATGAGGAAGGAATCGCATTTGAATGGACTCCTGCGTGCGAGGAAGCCTTCAGACACTTCAAAGAAATCTTGGCGACACCCCCGGTACTCGAAAAGCCCAAAGTTGGAGAACCACTATACCTGTACCTAGCCATAACGGGGGAAGCCCTGGCAACGGTTTTGGTACGGGAGGAGGAGAAAGCTCAACAACCAGTCTATTTCGTGAGCAGGGCCTTACAAGGGGCAGAACTGCGGTACAGCAAATTGGAGAAGTTAGCTCTGGCGCTCTTGACCTCTTCTTGAAGATTAAAACAATATTTTCAAGGTCATCAGATCGTCGTCAGGATGGATCAAGGAATCCGACAAGTGCTTCCAAAACCCGACCTAGCGGGAAGGATGATGACCTGGTCCATTGAGTTGTCCCAATATGACATACGGTACAAACCTCGGCATGCGATCAAGGCGCAAGCAATGGCAGACTTTCTGGTAGAAGTAACGGGGGACCCAACCAAAGAGACGGACACACGGTGGAGGCTCCATGTTGACGGGGCCTCCAACCAGACGTCCGGCGGTGCCGGGATCATCCTCGAGAGTCCGGCTGAGGTCGTATACGAGCAATCAATCAGATTCGAGTTCTTCATTTTGAACAATCAAGCAGAATACGAAGCTCTTCTAGGAGGATTAGCCCTGGCAAAGGAAGTTGGAGCGACGAGGCTAGAGATATGCAGCGATTCACAAGTCGTTACCTCGCAAGCAAATGGAAGCTATCAAGCTAGAGACTCAGTATTACAAAAATACTTGGAAAAAGTCAAGGAACTGAGTAAAACATTTGAGGAATTCACGATCCGACACATTCCGAGAGAAAGGAACACGAGGGCAGACCTACTATCTAAGTTGGCTAGCACGAAACTGGGAGAAGGCAACCGATCTCTCAGACAAGGCATGATAAAGGAGCCAGCGGTCACCCTGCACTTGTCAAGGTTGAGTCCCTCCTGGCTAGACCCCATCACTAGTTTCTTGGAAAGCGGCAAGCTTCCCGACGACGAAAAGGGTGCCAAAGCGTTGAGGAGGGAGGCGGCCAAGTACGTTATCATTCAGGGATAGCTATTCAAAAAAGGACTCAGTCAACCCCTGTTGAAGTGCCTACACCCCGATCAGACGGACTACGTGCTCAGAGAAGTCCACGAGGAATGCTGCGGCCACCACATAGGGGGAAAAGCCCTAGCCAGGAAGCTAATTCGAGCAGGATACTACTGGCCTTTGATGATGGCAGATTCTAAAGAATTCGTGAGAAAGTGCATTAAGTGTCAAGAGAACGCCAACTTCCACAAAGCACCAGCTTCGGAGCTGAGTCTGTTAACGACCTCCCGACCTTTCTCACAATGGGGAATCGACCTTTTGGGACCTTTCCCACTCGGTCCGGGGCAGGTCAAGTACCTCGTAGTTGCCATTGATTACTTCACCAAGTGGATAGAGGCCGAGCCATTAGCCAGCATATCCTCTTCTAACTGCAGAAAGTTCATATGGAGGCAAGCAATAACCCGATTCGGTATCTTGGAAACCGTCATCTCGGACAACGACACCCAGTTCACTGACAAGAAATTCACAGATTTTCTCACCGGCCTTGGCGTAAAACAAAAATTCTCCTCGGTAGAGCACCCTCGGACAAACGGCCAGGTCGAATCTGCAAACAAGATCATCCTGCTGGGGCTGAAGAAGCGGCTTGATAATAAAAAAGGTGCTTAGGCCGATGAACTTGCCTCGGTCCTCTGGTCCTACCGAACAACCGAGCAGTCATCCACCGGAGAAACACCTTTTCGACTAACATATGGATTAGATGCGGTAATACCCGTGGAAGTCGGTGAGTGGAGCCCGAGACTGCTCTTGAAGGGAGTAGAGGAAGCGGTGGAAAAGGATCTTATGGACGAAACAAGGGAGATGGCCCACTTGTCAGAAACAACACTCAAGCAAAGGATGGCCATGCGATACAATGCCAAAATACTCAAAAGAGAATTTGAACAGAACGACCTTGTCCTAAGATGCAACGACATCGGTTTACCGGCCCCAGGAGAAGGCAAACTGGCGGCAAAATAGGAAGGCCCCTACAGAGTTAAAGAGGTGATCGGCAAGGACGCCTACAAGTTGGAAAAGCTTAATGGCAAGGAGATCCCGAGAACATGGAATGCGGACAACTTGAGAAGGTTTTATTCCTAAGTCGTTTATTTTGTAACAATACCTTTGCCATGGTTATAGAATTGCTTGATTATCGGTTAAGTTATACTTGCTCATATTTTTGCTCTCTTTTGTTTACCTTCCTGGGACGACTATCGCGCAAACGAGTCCTGCGCCATACGAACCAGAAAGCACGATGATACACGGTCCCGGGACTGATCACCCCGGGAGCCAAGAACATAACAAATGGCCATAGCAAAGAGAGAGCTTGGTGCACAAAATTGTGATCATCAATGGCGCCATCAACATGGTACGCACAATTGTAATCTCAACTCTTTATCACAACTTCGCATAACTAACCAGCAAGTGTACTGGGTCGTCCAAGTAATAAACCTTACGCGAGTAAGGGTCGATCCAACAGAGATTGTTGGTATGAAGCAAGCTATGGTCACCTTGTAAATCTTAGTCAGGCAAACTCAAATGGTTATGGATAATGTATGAATAAAACATAAAGATAAAGATAGAGATACTTATGTAATTCATTGGTGAGAACTTCAGATAAGCGTATGGAGATGCTTTGTCCCTTCCGTCTCACTGCTTTCCTACTGTCTTCATCCAATCCTTCTTACTCCTTTCCATGGCAAGCTGTATGTAGGGTTTCACCGTTGTCAGTGGCTACCTTCCATCCTCTCAGTGAAAATGATCAATGCACCCTGTCATGGCACGGCTAATCATCTGTCGGTTCTCAATCAGGTTGGAGTAGAATCCAATGATTCTTTTGCGTCTGTCACTAACGCCCAACCTTCAGGAGTTTGAAGCTCGTCACAGTCATTCAATCATCGAATCCTACTCAGAATACCACAGACAAGGTTTAGACCTTCCGGATTCTCTTGAATGCCGCCATCAATTCTAGCTTATACCACGAAGATTC
>NC_029781.3:93634722-93649158 GCF_000817695.3 Arachis duranensis
AGGTACTGATACAATGTCAAAAGATCCTATTAATAGTAAGCTAGTAACCTAGGGTATATAGAAATGAGTAAATGACGTAAAAAATCCACTTCCGGGCCCACTTGGTGTGTGCTTGGGCTGAGCATTGAAGCATTTCTGTGTAGAGACTCTTCTTGGAGTTAAACGCAAGCTTTTGTGCCAGTTTAGGTGTTTAACTCCCATTCTTGTGCCAGTTCTGGCGTTTTACACGAGAATTCTTGAGCTGACTTAGAACGCCTGTTTGGGCCATCAAATCTCGGACAAAGTATGGACTATTATATATTGCTAGAAATCCCAGGATGTCTACTTTCCAACGCCGTTGAGAGCGCGCCAATTGGGCTTCTGTAGCTCCAGAAAATCCACTTCGAGTGCAGGGAGGTCAGAATCCAACAGCATCTGCAGTCCTTTTCAGCCTCTGAATCAGATTTTTGCTCAGGTCCCTCAATTTCAGCCAGAAAATACCTGAAATCACAGAAAAACACACAAACTCGTAGTAAAGTCAAGAAAAGTGAATTTTAACTAAAAACTAATAAAAATATACTAAAAACTAACTAAAACATACTAAAAACATACTAAAAATAATGCCAAAAAGCGTATAAATTATCCACTCATCAGAGCTCGACTTTGAAGTACCAACACAATGGTAAAGCGAGTAAATTACCAACATAACGGTAAAGCGAGTAAATTGGCAAACAAAACAACCAACAATAAACAAACAACGTATATACAAACCAACCGACCCACTAACGGGCGCGAAAGTTTCGGTACGAAAGTTCTATAAAAAAGTTACAAGAGATCACTTCTTCGGCATATCAACAACCTTCCCGTCCTTAATGGTATTGAAGACACCAATTGCCGATATGTCGAAGTCGGGAGCAATAACCTTTACTTGAGCCTTGAGAGCCTCTTCGGTCATGAAAATCGCATTCTTGCCCTACTCTCTAACCTCTTTAAGCTTTCTCTTGAATGCATCGGCCTCATCTTGAGCAGTCTTGACGGCTGCCACGGCTGTGTCCCGCTCTTTCTCCAATACGGCCACTCGACCTTGTGCAGCACTTAACTGGCTCTTCAAAGTCATTTCTTGGTCGGTCAAACGGGACACAGAAGCATCGGCAGTCTTCAGCTTCTCTTCGGCTGACGCAGTCTTCTTCTCGGCAGCATCAAGCTTATTCCTCGCCTCGGTCAGCTACCCCTGATGTGTTTCAACATGAGCCTTGAGCTTATTGTTGGCTGTGGCGGCGGTCTCGAGCTTCCGACGAAGCGAGGCCATACCCGAAAGCTCGAACTCAGCCTTCCGAGCTATGGCCGCGCCGCGAAAGAGGGTGCGGTACATCCATCGTGCCTGCCCCGAGAGGTCGGTACCATGGAAATGTTCCTCCGTGCCGGGAAGCAGTTGGGTATCTACGAACGACCCGGCATCAAAGTTTCTTTCCATAACGGTAAGGACCCCCTCAGGGCTTGACTGCGACCTTTGTCTCTTGGGAGTGGGGATGACACTCAACTCCCCATCCTCCTCCCGACGAACGGAAGACGAGTGCCGAGGGACAGCCACCTCTTGGAGAATGGAGGACACAGGTGGAGCGGCAACCTTTTCCGCCATGGCCACCTCGGGAGGCGTGGGGGCCGTCTGCATCCCCTCGTCCTCAGGAGGCGCCGCTGATTGATCTCCGGCCTCTTCACCATCATCCTCCACCAAGAAAGTCTTGTACAGATTCTCGAGGCCGGTCACTTCAGCAGACATCCCCACTACAAATAAAAAATAAACAAATTAGTAACCAGCATACTAAGACAAAGCAAGTAACCATTCAAAACGCAAGCACGACACGGACGACTCATAAATATAATCCCGGGTGACCTCCCGACTACCCATGAGAAGGTGAGGATTTACACGGTTCCTCCCGAAAATGGCCCATAGCACGTCGGCTATCTTCTGATCCACAGCCGACATCCCCTTATAGGTAACTTTAATAAAAGTATTAGAGCCCGCCCTGAAACTCCAATAGGTCGGAATGAGGCGTTCTTTCTCCAACGATAACCAGAAGGGGTGACGACCCTTGACCGGGCGAACCTTGAAGTATTTGTCCTTGAACCCATGATAGGAGTCCTCGAACACACCGAAAATCCTCCGCCCCTGGGCATATCAGAAGGACATAAACCCCTTCCTCGCTCTTCCCTCCTTGGAAGGGTTCGTCAGGTTGAAGAAGAAAAGAAAGACGTCAACAGACACCGGCAGCTTTAGGTACTCGCATACTATCTCAAAGCAGCGAATCGACGCCCAACTATTCGGATGCAGCTGCGACGGGACCACGAAAATCCGGCTTAAGAGTGCCATTTGGAAGGCGGAGAGGGGAATGCGAACCCCCACTTGAGTGAACATGGCCTTATAGAACCAAATCCAATCGGGGACCAGGGAGCATGGAAGTTGAGCTCATACAACCGCTCATGAGGAGCAGGGACGTACACATCGTAGTTAGCCTCCTCATCGGTACCCCCACACAAGTAATTGGCCTGACAGAACTCGGTGAGCTCCTCCTCACCCATTTGGTTTGGGGAATCGTTGAGGTCGGAGACCACCCAAGCGTACGGGTTATAACCCGCATCGGAGGTGGAAGCCCGAGCGACCACACGAGGCATACCTACAGTGGGGGCACCACTCGGTTAGTCTATGAGGTCGGGAACCCGAAAGAAATCCAGAAACTACGTTTACCAGTCTACCTTACAACCCGAACTAAACACGGAGAAAGTCAATAACAAATGAGACCTATCCCAGAATGGTACACCCCCTAAACACACTCTACTTGACATTACAAAGATGTCTATCCTACGAAAATCAAACAACATGCAGCAAAAACACGCAGCAGATATGCAAGAGAGAATCAAGGCGGAAGAGAAAAAGGATCAGAGATTACCTGAATTAGTTGCAAAAACTGAGAAAGGAGAAGGAAAAATGCACGAGGAAACTAGAGCAAAGCCCTGGAGATTTCTGGGTGAAAAGGAAGGAAATAGTAGGGAGAAAGTAGGAGTAAGAGTGTAAAGAAAGAAAAAAGGAGTTACCAAGGCAAAGACTGTTTAAAACTGCCACCCAAGAAGCGCGAAAGGCCTGGGAGCAAAATAGTCTTTACATACAGAATTTTTTCAGCCCATAATGAACATTTAATGATTCGCGCGGGAAACAAGGCGACGAACGGCTATTCCAGCAACAAACAGACGCGCGCAAGAGGCACGTCTACCCTACGGATGACCGACCTGGCGACAACACACAAAAGAAGAGATGACACGCCACCAACGATACCTACGGTCGTTGCTGGCGCGTCGGGGGCACTGTTACGACCTGGCCCAAACTAAATATGGGTCGGCCCGATTCGAGCACCACACGACCCGAACGGTTGGGAACGGGACGCCTCGATCACCGACCCAGACACGCGTCCCTGACAGCTACTCTACAACTGTGCAAGGGAGGCCTTAAAGGAGGTGGGCCTGTCCTTACAGGGCCCACCTCTAACACGGTATAAATGGGGAGGGACATACCCTTCCCCCAAGGTACGTCACCTATCACTCGCTCTTATTCGCCTGCTCACTCTATTGACTAGAGCGTCGGAGTGTCTTTGCAGGTGACACCCCCCACTCCTCGCACGAAGTACTCGGAACATTGTCTTCGCCAGCCCGGGAGCTCACGACTAGGCAGGACCCCCACTTCACCAACCAGGATTCCAACCCGAACCGTCCGGTACCCGACCTACCGATTAGAAAGAAAAAAAGAAGAACGAAAAAGTAAAGAAAGGAGAGATAATTAAAGGAATCTCTGCCACAGGAGAGTAGAGAATAAAGATTAAAGAATATATTAACTAAAAGGATCTCTGCCACAAGAGAGCAGATGTGACATTGTTTGGGCCTTAGTGCCAAATGTAAAGTGGGGACGCCCACACACTGAGAACTGTTTTCCAGATGTACGCTTATTGATTTGGAAAGTCACACTGTATGCGGCCTAGCCGTACGACTTAAAGTCACACTGTATGCGGCCTAGCCGTACGACTTATAAGCACACTGTATGCATCTAGAAAGCCATATTTGGGACTTGTGCCCGGGTAATGTCGGGAGCAGGTAGGCAACCGACACATGAGCTCATGGTCTGCGTTAGGAATAGACATGCATCATCATTGTTTGCATATTTGTATTTGATTGTGTTTGCTTATCTTGTCTCTCTGCGTTTGTACTGTTTGTCTTATTTCTATTTGCTTGTGTGTTGATCTGTTTCCTATGTTATTAGTTTGTGTTTGGGTGACTGAGATCTGAGGTTGTGATTGAGATTTGTCTTAAGTTCAAAAAGTTAAAGAAGGTAATTAATTATATAAAGTAATAGTAAAAAGTATTTTCAAAAGGTTTGATAAAAATATAGTTTTATTAAGTAAAGTTAATTATTTGCATTTTATTTCATTACTCTTACCTACTGAGAACGCGTAGTTTGTTCTCACCCCAAAATTTTCCACCCTTTCAGTGACACAGGTTCGAAGACTCAGTTTGAAGCTACGGGCGATTATTAGTCTTAGTTGATTAAGTTTATGTGTTGAGTCGTATTCCTATAATTCCTTCGCCTTTGTTAGTTAAGATTTTATTTTATACAGGGGGATAGGAGTTGCATCTGAGTTTCATTTGAATTCATTTGTATGATATTCATTATTCTTACTAGCTATGTGACTAGTATTGCTTGAAAATCTTTGATATGTGGTTTTAATTAATTAAAAACACAATTTGCTGGGATTTTCTTAAAAACGAAAACGCGATATCGACATAAAGGCTCAGTATTAAATAGTAAATACGGAAAA
The DNA here is from genome assembly GCF_000817695.3 of Arachis duranensis. Lineage (NCBI taxonomy): Eukaryota > Viridiplantae > Streptophyta > Magnoliopsida > Fabales > Fabaceae > Arachis > Arachis duranensis. The sequence goes on from NC_029781.3 coordinate 93,639,564, forward strand.
ATAGGTTAGTAACTCCTTACTTTTGGTATGATCATGACGTGCTAAAAGTTAGGGTGTTACACTTATAGTTTTGATTTATCTCCATAGAAGCTGCTCCTATTAAATCGAAGCTATTGGCTTCTATTTACATGAAATAGTCTTTACTAAAATATTTTTTTATAGTAAATTGATTCCAGTAAATTCGATTTACTAGTACACCTACTAATTCGAATCATATGTAATTGAAACATTCATATAATCGGTTTGCATTTAGGATATTCATGTAAATTTGAAATTCATTCAGTTTTTTTTATGTAATTTATCCTTAAAATAAATGTTGCCACTTTTATACATTCAATTAGTTAATATAGAGTTTAAGTAGAGTATTATCTATTATCGGATATGATATGATATCATTCCTTCATGATTTATTTAGGTAAATTTTATTGTTATTTTTTTACTCTTTCTTTTTATATTTAATTCATTATAAAATTATGAAAGGATAGTATTGTTATAAAAATGAATATTTTAAAAAATGAGCCTTATAATTTTTTTTAAAAAATAATTATTTACTTTGTATTCATAATATTTAAATAAAGTCTAACATATTAAAATTGAATTAAAACCCATTTAAGTTCTTTTTGTTGTTTCATTATTTTAAACTTGCGAATAAAATGTTTTGGTTATTCAAATTTATTGTTACTTGATTTAGGGTTTAGTGTAAGATGCTTTAGGATTTAGGTTTTAGTGTAAAAAATTTTAGAATTTAGAGTTTAGAAATATATTGTTTAAAATTTAGGGTTGGATAGTTTGGAACTCAGGATTGGATAATTTAAGTTTCGTGATTAAGAAATCAAGATTTGTGGTTTATTGTTTAGAGATTAAAATTAGATGGTTTAAGTTTTTCATTTTAAAATTGGATTGCTAAGAATTTTAAAATTTAATGATAAGAGGTTAAGTGTTTAGAATTGATATTTTGGATAAAATTTAAAAAATAAATACAGTGTTAATGATCAAATTTTTTATACTTAACAATGTTAATTTAGTTGTTAATTTATTTATGTGTAAGTTAATTTAATGATAACATAAATTATATGTAGATTAATGGTTAATATAAACAAAAATATTTAAATAATTGTTATATAAATTTTTACTTGCTAATAAATTATTTTTAAAATAAAAATACGGTGAATAATTGAATTTGTAAAAAATTATTGTTTTATACTTTTATTGCTTAAAATGGTTATTTGAATTTAGAATTTAAATAACTTTTAAATTCATAAAATATTATGTTTATTATTTTCGTTTTTTATAAAATAATTCAATTAAGACTCAAATTTAAAAAAGATAAACTTGGCTTGGCTTAAAAATTTATCTCTATTAAAAAAAAAAACTAGTCTATCATTATTATTTATAATTAATAATTAATTAATTTTATATTATTAAATATTTTAATTCATCTATTGTAGTAGGGTCTATACCCTGTATCAAGATTAACATTTATTTTTTACTATAGATTTAATTACACACTCTCTTTAAACACTTATTCTACTAAAAAAATAACAATAAATTTTTATACATATAAAAAGAATTTCTTTTCTAGATGATAGAATTCACCTATAAATTTTAGTCAAAACAGTAAACACTGATCTAAATTTTGTTGGATGGGTTATTGTTATTTAGTTAAAAAAGAATGACTTTTGTTCATGTTAATCAGATAAATAGAGCAATCAAATTAATCTGTAATTAAAACACATCTCCTATCCTATAATGTTATGGGCATGGCAACAGTTTGTTGAAAGCTTGTGTGTTGGGATGAGATAGGGAATGAAGTAAAGAATTTCAGGCTGATAGTAAACGAAGACGTGGACTAAAGCGAACCTAGTCACTCATTCTTCTTCTTCTTCACCATTCTGGCATTCTCACCAATTTCGCCATTCTCACCTTCCTTTTCCGCTGTGCATTCCACGCGCGCAAATGTCGAAGCTTCTTGCTCCACCACTGCCCACTCTTCACAACTTCACTTCCATTCGCACCTTATCCTCTTACACTTCTCCTTCTCGCCTTCCTCTTCTCTCCATTATTCCCAAACTACCCTCCTTCAGCACTCGCAACTCTCGTAGTAGGACTCGCCTTCCCTTCCCTCGCGCTTTCGATTCCGATTCCGATTCCAATTCTGAAGCTGCCGTTGACAACAATCAAACTGTTACGATTCCTGATGAGGAGTATCCCACTGGCGAATTCAAATTTGAACCAGTTACTGGATTCCGGAGCTTGCTCGTCAAGCTTAACATGCTCTTTGCCTTACCCTGGGAGCGCGTTCGCAAGGGTAGCGTCCTCACCATGAAGCTTCGTGGCCAGGTTCATTTTTATATACTGTTTCATACATTTTATGCTATGAGATTGAATTGGCCAACTTGTTTTTCATGGAGCGCCATATATAATGAAAGTCTCTTTATGTTAGATTGTATCATAGAGGGGAAAAAATTGAATTTCATTGCTAAGGAAGGTTGTGTGAGAAGTGATACACCTTAGGTCTGAGAATTTCATTGCAAATGCCAAAGCTTCTTGCAAATTTGCGATTTGTGAGAAGTGATACAGCTCAGGTCAATGCTAGATTTTTGTAGAGATTAATACATTCCTGTGGCTGAAGACTGATATGAACTTACTCTGTGTATTATGTTATGTTTGCTTCTGAATTGAAACATTGTTTTGTGCACTTAGATATCCGATCAGGTGAAGACTAGGTTTTCTCCTGGACTCTCTCTGCCTCAGATTTGTGAGAATTTCGTGAAAGCTGCTTATGATCCTCGTATTTCTGGGATCTATCTGCATATTGAAGGTTTGAATTGTGGGTGGGGCAAAGTCGAGGAAATCCGAAGACACATATTGAATTTCAAACAATCGGGTACTATTTCGAACTTCTGCATTAGGCATTCGATAGTGGATTGTTGAATGTGAAAAACCAAGAGTTAACAATTTGTTCATATCTAATGCTAATTATAGAAACTTTAATATTGAGGTCAAATGAGCTGGTTTAGTATTTACTTTCACAAAGAACTTCAATTCACCTACATGCAGAGTTACATTACATGAACTTGGACACTTTGCATTGTCACTGTTAGGTCCCGCCTAGGCTATCCTGAACAACAACCGTTTTTTAAATATATCGATATGGTTTTGTAAGCAGTAGGTATCTTTTCTTGAAGTATATTATCTTTTAAGTATAGGAGCATCGATGTCATCTTCTTATGCAGTAGTGTAAATGAGCCGAGGTCTTAGTAAATATGGTGACCTCTTCTTCATTGATATGTTGAGTGTTGTTAGTGATTTTTAGTACTTATAATATGCTTTGATAGTTGATTATGCTTGTAGGAAAGTTCGTTGTGGCTTTCGTCCCTACATGCCAAGAAAAAGAATATTACCTTGCATGTGCGTGTGAAGAGATATATGCGCCCCCAAGTGCTTACTTTTCATTGTTTGGATTGACTGTTCAAGCCTCATTCCTTAGAGGTAAACTGATTTTGTTTTCCTCTCCTTTTTTTAAAATTTTATTGATAAATAGTATTTTACAATAGTTTGTTTTCTGACAGGATTTCTTTAATTTTTTAAATAAACATTAAATCACCAATATGGTCCTCTAAAGATATATATGCTGCATGTCGGGGTGCTTGTCCTTTTTTTTTGGCATCAATTTGGGCCTTAAAACAATGATATTGATGACATTAATTATTGTGCTCACTGATAAATGGAAATGGAAACTAATATTATGTTCACTACATCTTTTGACTTTTGGAGTGCCAAATTAGATGGATATTTATTCTCTTTGCTTCACCGTTTTATTTGGCCTACCAAAAGTGGTTTTCTATCATTGGTTCCTTTAAAAATAATCTTTTGCATTAGTAGTGCCAAATATATCCTTGTAAGTTGTAACGGGCTTACTTGGAAAATTCTCTTTATAATGTTCTTATTTACATCATTTTGGTACTGCCCCATGTCAAAATATGGTACTGCCAGTCTGCCCCCTTTCTTTTACCATAATAAACAGAAGTAGAAAATACATGCTTAGTAAATTCTTCGAGCATTAGACTAATGCTTACTGCATCTGATCATTCTTTGTTTATTCTCTAAATATTTTCTGTATTCTTATGTTCTTGATGAACCCTTTTATAATTTAGGTCCTCTGATGGCTATGGGTAACCCTATTTTTTTTTTTTTTGACATCATTTATTGATTCTTTTCAGGGGTTTTAGATAATATAGGAATTGAACCACAAGTTGAAAGGATTGGGAAATATAAAAGTGCAGGAGATCAACTAGCACGAAGAACCATTTCCGAAGAAAATTGTGAAATGCTGACTGCATTGCTTGATAACATCTATTCAAATTGGCTAGATAAAGTCTCTTCTGCCAAAGGTGCATATGCACTGGAAGTTTTACTTGAATCTGTAATAACAAAATAAACTAACTTTTGAGCTTCTGCATACTTCATATAGGAAAGAAAAGAGAAGACATCGAGAACTTCATAAATGAAGGTGTCTATCAAGTAGATAAGCTTAAAGAAGAGGGCCTCATATCGAACATAATCTATGATGATGAGGTACATAATTATTTTCTAGTAATGCAAAAGACTACTTTTATGTGTAGTTTGTCTGTTTTATTAATATAATCATACTCAGAGTGTAAGTTGGAACAATGGTGGATGTGTTTGAATGGAGAATTCCAAATATTGAGGTTTTATCCTTCTACTTAAGAGTTTGTTGGTTTCATTGCTTATGGACTTTAATCTCTTATTAGTTCGTGTATTCATAGAAATGGTTAATGAATACTGGTTAATAAATTTGGTTGAAGGATGTCAGTAGAGCTCTATCTTATGGGTCTAAACGGATAAGAAATATTAAAATGTTTTGCAGGTTATTGCCATGTTGAAGGAGAGAACTGGAGTGAAAACAGAGAAAAATCTGCCTATGGTGGATTATAGGTAGAAATTTCTTCCTTTGGACTTGTAGAGATGTACTTTGGTTTATGCTGCTTAAAAGTTATCTTTAGAAATGTCTAACTAGGAAAAATCCCACCAAATCCTTAGTCTTATAAAATTCAGCTTCTGCCTGTTAAAAGTTTTGTTCCCAGTCTTGATTTTACTCCTGTAATTATAAATTACAGTTATTGTTCAATAGCTCATATGTTGTCCCCAACAAAATTAATTCATTTTAGATTTTTTGCTTTAAAAGGAATTATATACATCAGTGGCTGTATTTTTTCCCCATCTGATTGGGATCATTCTGGATTTTGATTTAATTTCTCTCATTGTTTATGCTCCAAGGGGATGCTATTAGAATTTGATGTCACAATACCATTGATGATAAGTTGGTCCCCATTTCTTCGTTCAAGTAATTGCATCTTTGCACTGTACTAATTATCTTGATTGCATCCTCTGTTAAAACTGTGTGAGTGGTTCTATCAATTTTAAACTGCAATATAAAGGCAATGCTCCTACTTCAGTTTTGTAATTATTTTTAATATTAAATTTTCATGTTACTGTAACAACATATAGGATATCTATCATAACTCAGTTTCCATTTTTGTTGCATCCTTCCAAGACATGTATAATTAAAAGAATGCTAAACTTTTGAATTGGTGTAGGTAGGCATATATTATATGCTAATTATATTGATTAATTTGTATATTAAATTTTGAAAACACTAATCTACAAATATTGTGTATAGCAAATTAGAGAAAACACCATTTATCTAATTTGCAGTTTTCATGCAACTCACTATTGATTTCCTTTTCTACTCTAACTTATTTCTTACAAGCTCTCTTATTGACCAGAAAATGAATAAAATTAATAATTACCAGGTAATTCATGTTAACACCATTTTTTTTTCATTGATCAAAATCAGGAAATACTCTCGAGTTAAGAAATGGACTGTTGGAATACCAAGTGGTAAAGATTTGATAGCCATCATTCGAGCCTCCGGGAGCATTAGCCGTGTTGAGAGTCAAGTAAGTGTGTCTAGCTCAGGTATCGTTGCGGAGAAGTTCATTGAGAAGATTCGCAGTGTCAGAGGTAAACTTGATGATATAAGTTTTATGTTAAATTTCATAGTAGGAGACTGAGTGAACTTAGCGTATAATCAGACAAATCAGTATTCGGTGGAATGTTATCAGGCTATTTACATTGGATATGGTAGCTTTCTGTGATGCATAATAGACATCAAAGTTTAAGCAGAGTTATATTATTAACTACTTCCAGACATCACATAATAATAAATGGGAAGCTAAATGAATACATTTATTTTAAGTTGCTTCTGAATATAACCTTAATAATTTTTTTTATCATTTACCTTTTATGTTTGTTCCCGTTCAAATTGGGTATTTGTTTCCTCAACAGAGTCAAAAAAATTTAAGGCTGCTATCATCCGAATTGATAGTCCTGGAGGAGATGCTCTTGCTTCTGATTTGTAAGTTCTGGTAAATTTCCATCTATGTTAATTTTATGTTTGAAAATGCAACTTTAATAAATGAAACATAACAATTTTTTATTTCTTTTTGTGATGAAATTATTGGTTGGTTGCGTCTATACTTTATGACTATTTATCCTTAGTTGACACATTTCTGTGTTGATACTTTTGGACTTGAGAGGAGTAAATTTTGTCGTTGTGGATTGTTGTATAATGTTAAGCTTGTTTTGGTTATTATACACTGGTGACATGATTGACATTCTCCTATCTAATGCCTTAACCTGCAGGATGTGGAGAGAAATCCGGCTTTTGGCTGCTTCAAAACCAGTCATTGCTTCAATGGCTGATGTGGCAGCAAGTGGAGGGTACTACATGGCAATGGGAACACAAGCCATTGTTGCAGAAAGTCTTACCTTAACTGGTTCAATTGGAGTGGTCACAGGTGAACCATGATGTATTATAATTTCAGTTGCTGAAAGTAGAAAAGCTTGTAGTTTATGTTAATTTAACTAAAACTAAAGGCTTGGGTTTACTAATAATCTACATACATACACATGATGGAATATATAAGTAGCTTCCTCTTTTGTATTCATGTTAAAATCCAGTATTGCTTAGGAGAAAGGAGACTCTTTCATGCCATATTGCCATCAATAAGCAAAAATCAATCTCTCCATTCATTTTCCCATTGCTCAAGACAGATGCATAATTCATATCAGTTGATGTTGCTCAGCAATTGTTGTGGCCCTATAACTGCTTTTCCTTCTACTGAAATTTCTCCGTCTCTTGTTATCTATTGAGATATGCAATAATGTATAGACTGCTACTATCTGTTTACTTACACACAAAGGGAAAGCCAGTGCCCTATAATTTTTTCACACCTATATAGGGTGAAGCTGTTTTAGACACATTAGAATGTCGACACTAAGATATAAAAAATATGTATGCTTCTAAATATATAAAATAGCTTGTCTGACTGACTGTTTTAAAAACATGAAATAAATTCACTTCAATACATAGTTTCCATTTTCAATTCTCAACATAGTAATGTAGCATCACGAGCAAGTTCAAATGAAGAATGTATAGAACTTTGAGGTATCATTATGGGGTAATGCAATAATAGGAAATTGTTGCTGTAATTAAATTATTTGATGGAGGTTTGAAGGATGAGAAAAGACATTATACTATCATGAATTGTTTAACCTGGGAAAGTTGTATGAGAAGATTGGCTTTAACAAGGAGGTCATATCCAGAGGAAGATATGCTGAAGTCCTTGCAGCCGAACAACGTCCATTCAGGTAAAATATTATTTCTTCATTTTTCAGGTATGAAGATCCTAGTAGATGAGGAATTTGGATAGAATATTGGTCACTGTAATATGCCATTTGATTTTTTAATTTTTATTATTATTATTTTGCTATAGACCAGATGAAGCAGAGTTATTTGCCAAATCTGCACAGCATGCTTATAAACAATTTCGAGACAAGGCAGCTTTATCCAGATCAATGACTGTATGTTCTGAATTCAATGTGTTCATTTTAATGCTTTTCTGTTCTTTCTCCTTGAAAATTTTAGGTAAAGACTTAAAGCAACTATTCTATTACTAGGTAGATAAGATGGAGGAGGTTGCGCAGGGTAGGGTTTGGACTGGCAATGATGCAGCTTCACGCGGTTTGGTCGATGCTATTGGCGGGCTATCACGAGCTATTGCCATCGCAAAATCGAAGGCAAACATACCTCAAGACAGAGAGGTTGGTTTATGTGTGATCACCTTTATTTTCGCCATATAAGAATGTTGTATTTAGGGTTCAAAATTGAGTGAGTACAAATCCAAATTGCGCTTATTGTGCTTGAACAATATGCTAGGTTACTCTTGTGGAGATCTCTAGACCTAGCCCTTCTCTTCCCCAGATTTTATTAGGCGTAGGAAGTTCTCTAATTGGAGCAGAACAAACATTGAAAGAATTGTTACAAGGCTTGACATTCTCTGAAGGAGTTCAAGCTCGGATGGATGGAATCATGTTTCAGACATTGGAGGGATCTCCTTATACTAACCCCATTTTGTCAATAATAAAAGATTACCTCAGTTCCCTGTAATTCAAAGTTCTCCGCAATCATTTGTATCATTTCATTCCTCTTGTTCTCCCGATATATATATTTTTTCTTTATTCGAAAAGGGATGATGATAGATGACTGGGGTCTTTCTCTAATTCTCTTCATAAACTTCTGTTATTTGTAATTGTCCCTTCACTGTCTCGTCCACTATTGTTTGTACATAACATGTATAAAGCATAAACTTGGAAAATTAGAAAGCATTGTTTCTCTGTTGCTATACAGAAATTTTATACCAATACCGCAATTCATTTTCCTTTCATGATTTATATATTGCTGATGCCAGATAGAATAAATGCTGCAATTCCGTTTTCTTTTATTTACATCTTGCTTTTAACATCGGCATCTATTTTATTTGTTTGCAACGTATATAAAGGGAGTAAATTCTTTCAATTATTTTTTTCAAATTGATGGTGTAAAGAGTGGCCTTTTATTATATATTTTTTAGTAGAATCAAGAAAAACTTATGCCGAAGAAAATGTATTGCAAAACAAAAATGTTATTTGTACATTAAAATCAGCTACTAAAATTAGCAATTAATATATTAAATTATTTATATAAATATATGTAGTTTAATTTATTTTTAATGTATATTTATATTTTAACATGTATTTTATACTAATAATTAATTTTAATGGTTAATTTTAATGTATAGGTAGTATGGCTAAAAAAATCATACCTGATAACATCCCGAGAGAATTGAGTGGAACTGTGGAAGTATGTCAACTTTTTGAACTGATGATTATATAAATTTGTGAAAAAGAAAAACATTTTTACCCTGATATTTACAACAAAAGATGACAAAAGTAAAAATAAGAACATGAATCAGCAGATATAATTATAAGTGGGTATATCTAAAACGAGCTCAACAATTATTTGTTTATTGAATGAGCTACATTTATATAGATCATTAGATTTTATTAGATGAAAATCAAAGGTTAATATAAAAGAAGAGTATCGATGGATTCTAATAAATGTATAATATTCTAGTACATAAATAAATGATTTAAATGGCAATACTTTAATACATAATATTTTAAACGA
>NC_029781.3:93649458-93650124 GCF_000817695.3 Arachis duranensis
AGAACAAAAATTTTTTATATTTATATAAGAAACTATGTGGTAAAACAGAACGAATTCGGGTCGACCCGCCGAACCCACTAAAAAAGGTAGGTCGAGTTAGAATTTGAAACCTGTCAAATTAAAAAAATTCGCCAAATTATGTATATATGTTTTAATTATGTGACTTTATTTATTTTATTTTACAATTTTATATATATGTTTAAATTATGTAACTTATTTTTTAAAATAGAGATAGTTCTATTTACAAATATTATTTTGAACAATTTTATTGAAGTTAAAAATAAAAAAAAAGATAATAAAAAAATTATATTATAATTTGACTATTTTTTATTTGTATTTAAATATATATAATATCTAGTAATTTTTTTATATATTAAATAATTATAATCATATAATAACATTGAAATCAGAAAACATATTAAATCTGTTACGGTATAACTATTTAAAATATCATTTTAATATAATTTTTAATATTATAAAAAAATTTTGCATAAAAATTTTTGTGAGTTTGACGAATATTTTTAATTTGAGAGGTTTCAAATCTTAGTCCGACTCACCTTTTTTAGCAAGTTTGGTGGGTCGACTTGACGGACTCGATCCGTTTTGCCACCCCTAATATATTAAAAAGATTATCACATATTTTTCTATATAAAGGTAGAAACTTTT
>NC_029781.3:93650465-93713332 GCF_000817695.3 Arachis duranensis
TTATCAAGTATTATAAAATAAATTTTAATGATTTTATATTTTATGTTAATGTTTAAAATATTATTTTAATATAATTTTTTGATATTATAAAAAAGTTTTGCATAATAATTAATTTTATTAAATAAAAAATACTCATATATTTTATATTTATATATTTTATATTTAATTATTTAAGAATAAAAGATTTTGTTGCCGTTTAAAGTATTGTGTTTAAAGTATTGCCATTTAAAGTATTTATTTATATATTAGGATATTCTATATTTATTACAGTCCATCAATACTTTTTTTTTAATTTATATTAGTCTTAGATTTTTATTTAATAAAATCTAATAGCTTATATAAATGTGGCTCATTTAATAAAAACATACTTGTTGAGTTCATTTTAAACATATCCATTAAAAATGATGATATATAAAAAAAGTTTATATTGATATCTGAAGACAAAAAAAAGAAGTTTAAGTAGTTGTCAAGTTGTTAGGACTTAAAAAAAGGGGTTAGAAAACTTGTTAAAGTTTTTTTTTTCGGGTTAATAGAAAATAATACTGTTCAATAAAATTTATATCTTTATTATTGTAATTAAAAGTTTTTAAAATTATCTTTCATAAAAACTTATCATTTTCATATTTTTAACTTACAAAATTCTGATAGGAAACAAATAGATCAATAAATACCTACATGTTGTGATAAAGATTATAATGTGGATATTCATTTATTATGGGTGGCTCATATTCTCAAAATTAAATTGTATTAAAAAAGTTTAAAAAAATAAATATTTTACCTCTGTAAATAGTGAAGTATAGTTTAATAGTTTTATATACTTATACACAATCAATAATAATATTTTTCAATCTCTTATATCTACACTACAATAATATACATAAATTCTCTCTCTTTTCTCTATCTCTCGGTGAATTTAAGTTGTAATATATATAATATTAGTAAATATATGAATTATTTCTATTATAGTAAGATAATAGTATTAGTGAATATTAATACTAGAGTCCTATTTATACTTTTTATTTTATATTTGTTTTTTTTTTATTTCTTTATTTTACAACATGTTATCAGCATGTCACTCTGATAAAAATTTAGGAAGACTTAGGTAATAAATTTTTATTATGTCAAAACTCTTTCATCTTGAATTTAATGCTCTTGATATATCTGAAAATAACGATTTATCATGGATACTAGATGCCGAAATTCATCTTGTTTCAATGGATCTTGGATATACCATTAAAGCTGAAAATAATCCATCTCAGAAGGATAAAGCCAAAGCCATGATCTTCCTTCGTCGTCATCTTGACAAGGATTAAAAAATAAATATCTCACACTAAAAGATTCTGCAGATCTGTGGAAGAATCTTGAAAAGAGGTATAATCATCAAAAGACATTGATACTTCTTCAAATTCAATATGAGTGGACACACTTGCGTCTATAGGATTTTAAATTCATAAATGAATATAACGATAATTCACCTCTATAAACCAAAACAAGATCAAAATTACCTGAATTCTCCAGACCCAAAAATGTTACCTAGTTGTCTCCATTTATATTTCTATATAAATCGAATTCAATGAATTCGAATTAAGAATTTCAGTAGTAAATCGAATCTATCAGACTCAAATTACATGAAATGCATATCTACTACTAAATCGAATTAAAGAGACTCAATTTTTTCTCCTACATAGTAAATCGAATTGGTTGAATTCGATTTACAATGGGCTGGTATATATTTGAATTTTGCCCATAGTAAATCGACTCAAATGGTTTCGATTAGAGCCAATGATAAATCGAATGCAATAGCTTCGATTTACTAGGTAACGTTCCCTTTACTAAATCGAATCAAATAGATTCAATTTACCTATGCTTGTCTATATATATAATTCGAATTCAGTTCGTTCGAGTTAGAAACCAACATTCAACCCCACCGAACCCCACCATCCCCTTTCCAAATCTTTTAGAAAAATTCACAGAAAATTCAAATTGTATACATAGAGGACGATCCGAATCGTCTGTATGGGTTAGATAGAGTTAGCATAGTGAATAAAAATTTTTATTTTGAATATAATTTAGTGATGCTAGTAATGTTAACATGCTTCTTGTAGTAGTTGTTTAAAGTCGTTAGTTAGGAATTAGAAAATTAATTTTTACAATATAATTGCTGGGTAGAAGTAGTAATCTATTAGTTTGTTAGGATTGTAGGCTATGTTAGATTTTTTAAGTTATTAATTTTATATTCAATGAAATTTAGTTTAGGATTAGGGTTCAATATAACAAAAATGTTGCAGGCATGCTACTGATTAAGTATTGTGATATTTTTGATACGTTGAAGATATTTTTGGAATTGGTTCATGAATTATTTAGTGTTTTGTATTGGGTCCTACAAATAATTTGTTGGCCGTTATTGTGAACGATTTTTTAAAAATTAGGTCGTGCAATGTTTAGTGTTTTTAGAATTTTATGAATCGAACATTATTTTGTTTTAGTTGTGATAAACAATTTTCTATCATTGTCCAGCCCCATCGATGTATCACTAACATGAGAAGGCAATACGGTATGCCGTTGGATGACAGAATTATTTCGTACTTGCAGATGGTCAGTTCATACCATCTTGCAAGACTGAACGAGACTTAGTTTAGATTAGACGAGCCATTGATAAACACATTCGTGGAGAGATGGAGTTCGGAGACGCATACTTTCCACATGTCATCCGGAAAGTGCACGATCACGCTGCAGGATGTGGCATACCAGTTAGGGCTCCCGATCGACAGTCAGTATGTTAGTGGATGCCTCACAGACTTTGAGTGACATATCGAGGGTAGCCACCCAGCGTGGACATGGTTTGAGGAGCTGATGGGTGTTTTGGCTCCTGCGAACTGAATCGACAAGTTCACGATGAAGTGCAGTTGGATGCAGGAGACATTTAGTGAGATTTTGCATGGGGCAGACAATGAGATGGTTAGGAGGTATGTCCAGACGTATATCATGATGCTCTTATTGATGCAGCTATTCAGGGATAAGTCTGGTACACGGCTCCACATCCGTTGGATACCCTACGTCGCCAGGCTAGGGGACATGGGTCGGTATAGTTGGGGGTCTGTTGTCCTGTCATGGTTATATTAGTGCATGTGTAGTGTGGCGAACAAGAATGTCGTCAAGTTAGCCGGTCCTTTGCAGCTCCTATAGTCATAGATCTTCTGGAGCTCCCCTGGTTTCTAGCTGGATGGATTTGATATCTTTCATTAGCCATTAGCATCGAGGTACTTGCTTTTGGGTTATGCATTATGCTTTTAATGATTTATCAGTTTACTTCCATACTAATTAGATGTTTTTATTTTTAGATAGTCAGGTTATCAGCCGATGTTGAGCGACAAGGGGCCTCGAGTCGCGCATTGGAGGCTTAGGATAGATTTACTCAAGCCCGGGGATGTGAGTATTTATGGTTTCAATTTGTTCATCTCTAATGTTGTCTTTGCACTTTTCACTATTTATGATGACCACAACTCAGTATTCTCACCCTCCACAAGTGTGAATGCAATAGAAATGATGTTAAAGTTGCCGTCCGGAGCAATCGTGACAAGCAGTAACGGCTTGCAATGACGAAAGGCCTCAATACATGGTGGAAATGTCTAGAAAAGTCGATGAAAATAAGCTAAAGATTCATCCACTTGCCCAACAACCCACACAAGACTCGTCCTCAACACCGCGATACTACTTGGCATCGTGATCTGTACACCCAGTACCTATCGTGGCAAGTCAATGTATGAATCTTCCAAATCTCCGTAAATCTGCAGTACCTTGATCGAAGCGGCCGCATAGCTCGAATCATGGGCAGTATGAAGGCCGATATGACATGATAATCAAACATCATGTGATCACTAGATATCGACGTGGCTAGGCAAGTATGAGGACCATTGTACCATTTTACCTTCTAAATACCTCTGCGCTGGTGGAGGCTTACCCGAATGAGCCATGTGCACCTGTTGTCAAACTCCTTGCACTTGCCATAATACTTGCGATGATCGGACTCCAAGACCTTGTACTCAACCCCACGGTGGATGATTTAAGTCTTCACACTTAACACGACTTCCTCTTTATCCTAGAACTACTGACCAACTTGAAATTTAGATACAGCTCCTGTATTCTGTGTATCTTTGACCCCGAAACCAACTGGTACTCCCGGATCCTCCTGTTATGCCATGGCATCCAAGTCCAAAGTTGAAAAGTGCGGGAGGTACTGATGAGTTCCTAAACTAGATGTTCCACCATCCTCTCCCACAATTGGAGTGCTCATTGCTATGTCATCGTCACTATCATCAGCTATCATGGCGGACTCCACATCATTATCATCATGCAGTGTATCCTCAACCCCATTCGGTACTCCATCCTATCTGAAAACTGGGACCATAATAGGAGTACCGGGCATCACAAACGCAACCTCACCCAAGGGTCCAGTCTTACAAGCTCCTGCGTCACCAATGTGGGTCAGATTAACTGCAAAGGATGGAGATGCAACTAAAACTGTCTCAAGTATAATCACTAGCACAGCTGATGAGGCACTAACAAACATGAAACTAGAGCAGGCTGGATGTCCTGAGGAAGTGAGAATTGATGATTCCGGTTTGAACCTCCAGAACTAATACCACATCCACAAGCTTCGCCAACAGACCTCAAAAAACTACCATGACAATGGAACAAAACTTGAAAATCTTCGTTACTACTTATGACGAATGAATCGTACTTCACATTATCGCCCAACACAAAAATCGGGTCTATAGAATAACTTCTCCACCCGTTTCACAGAGTGCAGTCCTAGTTTTTGGAGTATAGTATTCTGAAACTTAGCGAAACTTGTCGAAGATTTGAGAAAAACACTCAGCGGGTCCTTATCAATAAATTTAATTCCTAATTGCATTTTCTTCTTAATCGACCTCACATAGTGCACCAGAACTAAAAAACTCCCATCACTAGCTATTGTGAGTCCCACTATGGTGAAAAACTCACCTTCAGCTCATGTTTATATACGTTAGGACCTACTAAATTGAATTAATCACTTTCGAATTATGCATGTGGCATATTTCATAGTAAATCGACTCTAATGACTTTGAATTACCCATAGCCACTAATGCTAGTAAATCGACTTTATTGGCTTCAATTTACTTACGGAGATAAATCGAATCTCGTTGATTCGATTTAGTATAAATCGAATCTTATAGCTTTGATTTACTATTGGACACCCTAATTTGAATTCCTTCAGTTCGATTTACCTTTGAGTCACATCTGCGAGTAATTCAAATTTCATAGATTCGATTTACTACTAAAACTCCTAATTCGAATTCATTGAATTTGATTTATATACAAATGTAAATGGGGACAATTAGGTAACGTTTTTGGGTTTGGTAGATTCAGGTAACTTTGATCTTGTTTTGGTTTATAGACATGAATTACCCTGAATATAATTTAGCAATGTTCTGAATTACCTCACGAATAAAATTATGTGGGGAAAAGATAACTGAAAATGACATGTTATAGAAAAAATTTTCAACCTTCCATGCCTTGAATGTGCTCTTACAGCAGCAGTATCGAGAAAAAAAATTTAAAAAATATTATGAGTTAATTTTTTGCCTTCTTGCTGTTGAACGTAACAATAAATTGCTTTTAAGAAATCATGAAGTGCGCCCAACTGGCGCTGCCGCATTTTCTCAAGCGAGTGCGACAAATCATAACCCCAGAAGAGGAAAATCGCAAGGTTTTGGTAACAAAAAAAATTATGGAAGGAAAAAAATTATATTCACAAGAAAAGATCTCACCAGAAGTGGGATAAAGAAAGAAATAATGGGCAAAATAAATCAATAGAGGATAAATATTTTCGTTGTAGTGGAAAGTGCCATTAGTCGCATACCTGTCAGACCCCAAGACACTTAGTTGATCTTTATCAAGCATTTTTGAAAAAGGATGACGAAGAAAAGGAGACAAATTTTATTTCAAATGATGATGAAAATTATACCACTCATTATGAAATATCTGATTTCTTTGAGGATCTTGAAGGAAATATTAGCCATTTGATCAATGACGGAAAAATATAATATTTAGGTTCGTTAAGTATTTAAGTAAATAAATAATATAAAAAAATTTCTTGTTAAGTTTTATTCCAATAATAATAATAATAATAATAATAATAATAATAATAATAATAATGAAATTTTAGTATATGACATTGTTTTATGTACAGTACATCTTAGAAAAAATAATTCCAATTAGGAATACAATTTTACTGCACATATACTGTTACTCATGTTATTATTATTATTTGTCTCTGAAAAAAATAGCAAGGATATATAATAAAGATGTTTGCCTTGTGAATAGTGCAAGTTCACATACCATTCTCAAAAGTAATATATATTTTACTCATTCTGTACCAAAAAAAATATGTTAATACTATTATTGACTCGGGCAATGTGATAGAAGGCTCTGGAAGAGCTATATTTTTATTTTTTGGAGGAACAAAATTCGTAATAAATAAAACACTATTGTCTACCAAGTCTCTAAGGAACTTGTTGAGTTTTAGAGATATTCACCGAAATGGATATCATATTGAAGCAATGAATGAGAAAAATCATGAGTACTTATATATCACAACTCATGTTTCAAATAAAAAAGTTATATTAGAAAAGTTACCCTCACTTTCATCTGAGTTATATTATACTAAAATTAGTGTAATTGAATCACATGCCATTATAAATCAGAAGTTTACTAGCCCAAATAAACTTATAATTTGGCATGATCGATTGGGTCATCCTAAAACAACAATGATACGGAGAATTATTAAAAACTCCCATGGACATTCACTAAAGAACCAGAATATTCTTAAATCTAGTGAATTTTGTTATGCTACATGTTCTCAAGGAAAACTAATTTTAAGGCCATCACCAGTAAAGATTGGATTTGAATCCCATGAAATTCTAGAAAGGATTCAAGGCTATATATGTGGACCTATTCATCCACTATGTGGATCTTTTAGAAATTTTATGGTCCTAATAGACGCATCTTCGAGATGGTCACATGTGTGCTTATTGTCTTCTCGCAACCTGGCATTTGCGAGATTACTTGCTCAAATTATTCGACTAAAAGCACAGTTTTCAGAAAATCCAATCAAAGCAATTCATCTTGATAATGCTAGTGAATTCAATTCCCATGCCTTTGATGCTTATTGTATGGCTAATGGAATAAGCGTTGAGCATCTAGTAGTTCATGTTCATACACGAAATGGGTTAGCAGAATCACTTATTAAACACCTCCAATTGATTGCTAGACCCTTACTTATGAGAACAAATCTTTCAACCTCTGCTTGGGGGCATGCCATGTTACATACTGCAGCACTTATTCGATTGAGGTCAACAAGTTACCATCAATTCTCTCCTCTGTAATTAGCTTTTGTCAGCAGCCAAATATTTTTTATTTGAGGATATTCGGGTGTGCCATATATGTTCCAAATGCCCCACCTTCTTGCACCAAAATGGGATTCCAAAGAAAATTAGAAATTTATGTGGGATATAATTCTCCCTCTATAGTGAGGTATCTTAAGATACAAACAGGAGATGTGTTTAAAACTCAATTTACAGATTGTCATTTTTATGAATCAAAATTTCTAACATTAGGGGGAGAGAATAAGCGTCTTGAAAAGGAACTTATTGGAATGCATCATCCTTGATGCATTTAGATCCTCGATCAGAGCAATGTGAACTAGAAGTTCAAAAGATTATACATTTGCAAGAATTGCAAATGAATTGCTTGATGCATTTTCTCATATGAAAAGGATTACTAAATCATATACACTAGTTGAAAATGCTCCAATCCGAATTGATATCCCAGTCAGACAAATGGCAACCAAAACAAATTCACGTCAAAAGCGTGGTAGACTTGTCTATTCTAAAGAAAAAAATTCTCGAAAAAGAAAAGAGGTAAATACTATTTCTGTTGAAAAGGATAAAAACATAGCAAAGGCACCTGCAATTGTCCAAAATTCTGATATAGTTTTGACGCCAGAAGACGTTCAGGTACCTAAAAATACTGAAAATTGTGAAAATAATGAGATTTTGATAAATTATATCTTTAAAGGAGAAAAATAGAACTGAAATAAAATAATTGTCAATAAAATATTTGCATATAATGTGGCATTACACATCATGCATGAAAGTAAGGATCTTGAGTCAAGAATAGTCGAAGAATGTCGACAAAGGAATGATTGGCTGAAATGGGAAGAAGCTGTGAAGGCTGAGTTAGACTAACTTACAAAATGTGAAGTCTTTGGACCTGTAGTCCGTGCATCAGAAGATGTAAAACCTGTTGGATACAGATTGATATTTGTGAGAAAATGAAAAAATGAAGTTGTACATTACAAAGCTCGACTTGTGGCACAAAGTTTTTCACAAAGGCCTGGTATAGGTTATGAAGAAACATATTCTCTTGTAATAGATGCAATAACATTGCATTATTTGGTCAGTTTATCCGCATATCATAAACTACATATGCGTCTAATGGACATGGTAACAACCTATTTATACAGATCATTAGATCATCATATATATATATATATGAAAGTCCTTAGAGGACTAAAGATATATAAACCATCCAATGAATATTCGCAGGGTTTATACTCAATAAAATTGCAAAGATCTTTATATGGTCTAAAGCAATCTGGACAAATGTGGTATAATAGTCTTACTGAGTATCTAACCAAAACGGATTTAAGAATGATGATATCTACCCATGTGTTTTCATAAAGAAATCTGCATCTAAATTCATTATAATTGTTATGTACGTTAATAATTTAAATATCATTGGAACTCTTGAAGAGATTCAAACAATTATAAAAGTTATAAAAGAAGAGTTTGAGATAAAAAAAATCTTGGAAAGACTAAATTTTGTCTCGGCCTGCAGATCAAGCATACAAAAAATGGTATCTTTATTCATCAAACAACATACACAGAAAATATCTTGAAGAGATTTTATATGGATAAGTCACATCCAGTACCCCAATGATCGTAAGGTCTTTGGATGTGAAAAAAGATCAATTCCGTCCTAAAGAAGAAAATGAAGATATATTTGATCTTGAAGTACCATATCTCAGTGCCACTGGGGCACTAATGTATCTTGCTAATAATACACGACCCGATATATCATTTGCTATGAATTTACTAGCAAGGTATAGTTTCTCTCCAACCAGAAGATATTGGAATGGAATCAAATAAATCTTTCAATATCTTCATGGAACGGTTGATATGGGATTGTTTTATCCATATGGATCCAACTCACAACTAGTTGGCTATTCAGATGCTGAATACTTGTCTGATCCACACAAAGAAAGATCTCTAATAGGATACCTATTCACAAATGGTGGTACAGCTATATCATGGAGGTCCACAAAACAGATGATTGCAGCAACATCCTCTAATCAAGCTGGAATAATAGCGATACATGAAACTAGTCGCGAGTATTTTTAGCTTAAGAGTTTGATCCAATATATTCTGTCATC
This sequence comes from Arachis duranensis, assembly GCF_000817695.3. Classification (NCBI taxonomy): domain Eukaryota; kingdom Viridiplantae; phylum Streptophyta; class Magnoliopsida; order Fabales; family Fabaceae; genus Arachis; species Arachis duranensis. The sequence goes on from NC_029781.3 coordinate 93,660,001, forward strand.
ATGTGGACTGATTGATCATAAGATAGCTCCAACTATTCTATTTGAAGATAATACAGCATGCATTGCTCAACTTAAGGGTGGATACATCAAAGGTGATAGAAAGAAGCATATTTCTCCCAAATTCTTCTTCACTCAAGATCTTCAAAATCAAGGAATAATTGATGTCCAACAGATCCGCTCAAGCGATAATCTAACAAATTTATTTACAAAGTCACTTCCAAAATGGTCCTTTGAAAGATTAGTATATCAAATTGGGATGCGCCGATTTTGAGATATTAAATAATGTCGATAAAAGGGGGAGACTGTACTTTTTTTCCCTTGATCAGATTTTTTTTCCATTTAGTTTTTTCTGACAATGAGACAGTCCCATCACAAAAGATATTGTACTCTTTTCCTTTCACTAAAGTTTTTTTCATTAGGTTTTTCTTTAGTAAGATTTTAACCAAGGTTGCGAGAACCGAACCGGTCAATGAACTGACATTCTTATTCAATAGTTCAGTGGTCTAACTGTGGTTCAATTGGAGTTCAACTAGTTTAGTTAAATATAAAATAAAATTATAAAAAATTAATATATAATTATTAATATTTAAATTCAATAAATTTTCAACTAAATAAACATAGGAATCATATGCAATATAAATTACATATAACAAAATAAAACTTCATCCATAAAAAATATACCTTCAAATTTTTTAGAAATTCTTATGAAGTACATTATCTCAAAAAAAAAAAGCTCGTTATAGTTATTGGCATCAATGTATAATTTAGTTTTTTAAAATTAACAAAATTATTCTAAAAAATTTAACAAAGTACCAGCAACCATTAACAAAAATACTCCAGAAGTAATAAAACAAAAGAATAACAAAAGAAGCAGCAACTAGATTTTCTTCAGTTAATCAACAGAATTAAATAGTTAATCTAATTGAATTTTTTTTGACAATTACAACAATCAGAATTTAATCTATCCAACCATTAGAATCCAAAATATAAAAATAGCAAATTATAATCGTTATAATTAACAAAATAAAAAAAATAAATTGAACTATCGAAGAACTCGAAAAAGAGAAAGAACAACATAATCAAACTGTGTAATTTTCTACGGTGGTAGAATGAGATGGCGAAGAGTCCACGACAGCAAAAAATAACGTTCAAACTTCGTCGTGAGCTTGATAGAGAAAGGGATTGAAGAAAAAAACGGGCAAAGACGACGAGGACAGAGACGAGTTCAGGGAGGCCGACGACGACAAGGACAGAAGTGGCTTAATGACATGACGAGGACAGAGACAGCAACACCAACAATAGCTCCGAGCATACTTGGTGATGCGAGGAGAAGGGATCCAGGAGGAGAAGAGGGGCGGTCAATGACGACGAGGACAGAGGCGAGCTTGACTACACCACGAGGACAAAGAAGCTGAGAAGGTGACGCTACTATTGGTGGTGGCGGCGCTGGAACTCAATGGGAGAGAGAGAGGGGGGTATTAGGGTTTTTTTCTGAGAGAGAGGGGGTAGCTGGGTAGGTTTTATATGGGGTTTTTTTTATTTAATTTCTGGAAATCCCTTAAAAAATCGACCGATTTATCGGTTAACAGTCGATTCGACCGGTTTTTCACCGATTTTTTTGCCAAACAATTTTTTACATCAGTTGAACCGGCCAGAGAACTGGTTTCTGGTTAATCCGGTCGAACTAGTCAGTCGGATTCGATTTTCAAAACATTAGTTTTAACGAGGCATAATCCTAAATGGTCATCCAAAGGAGAGTGTTGTGATAAAGATGATGATGTGGATGCTCATTTATTATAGGCGACTCACATTCTCAAAACTGAATTATATTAAAGAGGTTTAAAAAAGTAAACATTTTACCTCTATAAATAGTGAAGTATAATTTTACATACGTACACACAATCAATAATAATACTTCTCTATATCTCTTATATCTACACTATAATAATATATGTAAACTCTCTCTCTTTTCTCTACTTATCAGTGGATTTAAGTTGCAATATATATAATATTAGTAAATATATGAATCATTTCTATTATACTGAGATAATAGTATTGGTGAATATTAATACTATGGTCTTCTATTTACACTTCTTTAATTATATTTGTTTTCTCTTCTTTATTTATTTATTTTATAACACAATATATCTATTAATATTTCTTTTATTTACATTGTTGTTAATATATGAAATACTAATTAATGTAAATTAGTTTAAAAAAAGGATTAGAAGACTTGTTAGTGTTTTTTGTTGGTTATAAAAAAATGATACTATTCAATAAAATGTATATCTTTGTTGTAATTAAAATTTTTTTAAAAATTATCTTTCATAAAAAAATTTTATTTTTAAATTCTTAACTTACAAAATTCTTATAAGAAACAAATGGATCGAAAAATAGGATTTTTTTCAATAAATAAAATAAATATTTTATTTAACAAATAAATAATTTATAGCATTTTTATAAAAGTCCATCACATCTTTTATTTCGTTTATAATGTAAACGAAATAATAATGTACGTATTTTGTTATACTGTAAAGTGTAAATGAAATAAGGCAGCAAATAGGTGACGTGTATATTTCGTTTATAGTGTGAACGAAATACATGCATTATTATTTCGTTTACACTGCAAACGAAATAAGTGTATTATTATAAAAGAAATTACAACTAAAATAATATCAATTTAATTTTTATTTTTATATTAATCTAATTTTTAAAAGTTATATCTTATCCTACGTATTTAAAATAGTTTTAAGATATAACTTTTAAAAATTAGATTAATTTAAAAATAAAAATTAAATTAATATTATTTTAATCGTAAATTTTTTTTATAATAATATACTTATTTTGTTTACACAATGTAAATAAAATAATAATGTACGTTTTTCACTTCCACTGTAAATGAAATATACACGTCGCTTATTTTTTAGCCTTATTTTATTTACCGTGTAAACAAAATACGTGCATTATTATTTCATTTACACGGTAAATGAAATAAATGTATGTGATGGATTTTCGTAAAAATATTATAAATTATTTATTTTGATAAATAAATAAAATTATTTATTTAAAAAAATTTCAAAAAATACCAACATTTCTATTAATTTTGTTATTTACATTATTATTAATATATGAAATACTAATTAATTTAAATTAGTAAAAATAACAACTTTTTTAAATTTCATAAAATGTTAAGAGTGAAACTTATTTTATCAAAAAGACCGAAAAATGAGAAAAGACCACAAAATATTAGTCAATGAGATATCAATCTTAGAATCTTAAGGTGACTTTAGTTTGTATTTTTATTTTTAATATTTTTTATTTTTAAAATTTTATAAAAAAATAAAAATAATAAAATTTTATTTTTTATTTTTATTTCTTATTTTTTTTATAAAATTTGAAAAACAGAAAATACTAAAAATAAAAATAAAAAATAAAAACAAAAATTAAATGCACCCTTCACTTTTTCATTCTTTATATACGGCAATAGATAATAGGTAGTTCAAAAGTACTCTTTTATATTAGGATAAAATATATTTTTTGTTTTTGAAGTTTAATAAAAGTTTTAAAAATATCTTTAAATTTTATTTTGTTTCAATTTTGTTTCAAAATTTTTTTATTTGCATCAAATATACATTTGATGGCTAATTTTTGAAAAAAAATTAAGATCAATTTAACAACAATTTCATAAAAATAACCCCTTAATACAAGCAAATCAAGTATATTTTTTATGCATTATTGCTATATTGGTCTTAAATTTTTTGAAAATTTAGTATCCGAAAAAATATTTGATGTAAATCAAAAAAATTTTGGACAAAATTAAATATATATATACTTTAATTTTTTTTAGTGTATATTTCATATTTTAATATGAATTTTGATTCTAGTGGGTGAATTTAATGTAATCGCGAATTTTCGCATTTTTGTTTTCTTTACGATTTTGTTGTCAGAATGCAAGCGCAGTAACGACTAACGAGTAACGACTGAAACCCAAGCCTATCCTTTCCTGTTGAGTGTTGAGCGTTGTTAACAATGGGTTGTTTGGCGCCACAACTACCACTCTCATCCCATCACCTCCATAACCGCCGCACTCTTGACGCATCCACTCAAATCCCAAAATCATCCCTCACTCCCTCAATCCACCAAAACCACAATCTCCGCCTCGCCGGCAATTTTAACGACGCCGTGACCTCTCTCCACTCCAACTCCAACTCCAACTACAACGACGCCGTTTCAACGTCACAATCCATTACAGCGCTGCTCCAGCAATGCATCCTCCACAAAAACATCCAACTTGGCCGGACCCTTCATTCACTCATCTCCGCTTCCCCTCACCTCCGCAACGACGTTGTTCTCACTACCCGCTTAATCACCATGTACGCCGCATGCGCCTCACCCTCCGAATCACGTTCAGTGTTCCAGAATTTTCCCAACAAGAAGGACCTATTCCTCTACAACGCGCTTCTCAGCGGCTACGCGCGCAACGCGCTCTACCGCGACGCCATTTTGCTCTTCGTTGAATTGGTCTCCGTCGCAGGGCTTCTGCCGGACAATTTCACGCTGCCGTGTGCTGTCAAGGCCTGCGCCGGGCTCACGGAGGTGGAACTCGGGGAAGCGCTTCACGCGCTTGCGTTGAAGCTGGGACTGTGCTCTGATTCGTTTGTGGGGAATGCGCTTATTGCTATGTATGGGAAGTGTGGGTTTGTTGAGAGTGCGTTCAAGGTGTTTGAGAAAATGGCTTGGAGAAACTTGGTTTCCTGGAACTCAATTATGCTCGTGTGCTCGGAGAACGGGCTTTTTGATGAGATTTGTGGTCTGTTTAAGGGGCTTTTGTTGAATGGTGGTGGTGATGAAGGTTCGGTACCTGATGTTGTTACTGTGGTCACAATGGTTCCTGTGGTTGCTGCAATGGGTGAAGTGAAATTGGGGATGCTGCTTCATGGTTTGGCTTTGAAACTGGGGCTTTGTGGTGACTTGAAGGTTAGTAATTCACTTATGGATATGTATTCGAAATGTGGTTACTTGTGTGAGGCGCGAGTTGTGTTTGATTTGATCAGTGACAAGAATGTTGTGTCGTGGAATTCTATGATTAGAGGGTACTCCAAGGCTGGTGATTCTCACGGAACATTTGAGCTGCTACGGAAGATGACCATGGAAGAGAAAATATTGGTAAACGAGGTGACAGTGTTGAATGTTCTGCCAGCTTGTTTAGAGAAGATTCACTTGTTAAGCTTGAAAGAGATTCACGGTTATGCCCTTAGGCGTGGGCTTCAGAATGATGAATTAGTAGCCAATGCTTTTGTTGCTGCGTACCCAAAGTGTGGTTCAATGGATTGTGCTGAGCGTGTGTTTAATGGAATGGTGGGGAAAACTGTGAGCTCTTGGAATGCATTGATTGGCGCCCTTGCGCAAAATGGATTTCCTGAAAAGGCTTTAGACTTGTACCTTGTGATGACGGATTCTGGGTTGGATCCTGATTGGTTTACAATTGGGGCCATTCTACTCGCTTGTGCCCAACTCAAACTCCTACGCTCTGGCAAGGAGATTCATAATTTCATGTTGCGAAATGGTTTAGAATCGGATGAGTTTATTGGGATATCGTTGCTGTCGCTTTATATTAACTGTGGAGAAATGTTGCCAGCAAAACTCCTTTTCGATAAGATGGAAAACAAAAGTTCAGTGTGCTGGAATACAATGATTACTGGCTTTTCACAGAATGGACTTCCTTGTGAGGCCCTTGATACATTCCGGCAAATGCTTTCAAGTGGAACTCACACTCAAGAGATTGCCTTAATGGGTGTTATGGATGCTTGTTCACAAGTTTCAGCCTTGCGGCTGGGAAAAGAAGTCCATTCCTTTGCACTGAAAGCTCATCTTACAGAGGATACCTTTGTAACTTGTTCACTGATAGACATGTATGCAAAATGTGGATGCATGGAACAATCTCAAAACATTTTTGAGAGGGTAATTGAGAAAGATGAAGCATGTTGGAATGTTATAATTGCAGGACATGGAGTTAATGGGAATGGACTGAAGGCATTAGAACTTTTTGAACTAATGCAAAGCTCGGGCTGCAGACCAGATTCTTATACATTTATGGGAGTTCTGATGGCCTGTAACCATACTGGCATGGTGACAGAAGGGTTAAAATATCTTGATCAGATGCAGAGTTTGCATGGCATAAAGCCAAAATTAGAGCATTATTCATGTGTGGTGGACATGCTTGGTCGGGCAGGACAACTCAGCGAAGCTCTAAAACTTGTAAACGAGCTGCCATATGAACCAGATTCGGGGATATGGAGTTCATTACTTAGTTCCTGTAGGAATTATCGTGATTTGGATATAGGGGAGAAAGCTTCCAAAAAGTTATTAGAGTTGGGGCCAGAAAAAGCTGAGAATTATGTACTGCTATCGAACTTATATGCTGGGCTAGGAAAATGGGACGACATGAGACAGGTGCGGCGGAAGATGAAGGAGATTGGCCTTCAGAAAGATGCAGGCTGCAGTTGGATTGAAATCGGAGGAAAGGTTTATAGATTTCTTGTTGGTGATGGAGGCTTTTTAGAATCAAAACAAGTTCAAAAGACTTGGGTTAAATTGGAGAAAAAAATAAGCAAAATTGGATATAAACCCGACACAAGTTGTGTGCTTCATGAACTGGAAGAAAAGGAAAAGATTAAAATTCTTAAGAGCCATAGTGAGAAGCTAGCAATTTCATTTGGTTTGTTACATACAGCTGAAGGTACAACGCTGAGGGTTTGTAAAAATCTTCGCATTTGCGTAGATTGTCACAATGCAATAAAATTAGTATCCAAGGTTGTTGAAAGGGAGATTATTGTTAGGGACAATAAGCGCTTTCATCATTTTAAAAGTGGACTTTGTTCCTGTGGAGATTATTGGTAGTTGAAGGCCTAAATTGGGTTTTTAAGTCATTAATTTGGTTGAGTGAAGAACTGCAAAAAATATGACTGGATTTCTTGGTGCTGATTCTGTATATATTCCACATCTATACACTGTACAACTACTGAAGTTCTTATTTTTAAGTTAGCCCCTATCCTCTCCAAATCTTTGGCATTTAAGGGGAATCTTTGGAGAAGAGTGTTGATCGAGCTTTGGCCTCCATTTTCTCTTGTTGAGGTACTCTTCTACGTTAGGAATTGATCATCTCAATTGAAAATCCCACTCAACCATGTCAAGTTTAGATTTCTATTAATATCAGCTTCTTAGCCACAGATGTAGCCATAAACTTATTTATGCGAAGTCTCTGTTGAGAAAGTGACGTTTAAGTTATGTCCCTATAATATAAAAAAAGATGACCCATTACTTCATTAATGATTCATTATTTTTCTCTTACTACCTATAAATTTTCAAAAAGAAAGGAAGGGGAAGAATTTCAGATGAGATGAATGCATCAAGGGTATAAAGTTTTGGTCACAACAAAATAACAAAGTAAAACAGAAGAATCACCGTCACAAGCTATATAACTGTTTAACCAAGAAAATGGGGCTCTTATGCATTTTGATATTGTAAACACCAAAAAGGGTTACCAGTTACCAGATTTATATATGTACTCTGTAGTCTGTACATAATGGAGATACAGATATGAGAAAGGTTTAATAATGTATAATTTTTTTAAAATATTTTGTATCATACATAATTTATAAAAAAAAGTGTTATTGGTAAAATTACATGATTTTTTAAAAATAACATTTTAAATGTTTAATTTGCAGGTATAGATAATTTGGACACAATTCACCTTACTTATCTCGTTTATAATGTATCTCTTTTATATCGTTTTACACTATAAACGAGATAAGACACATACATCTATGAACGTATTACGTGTGCACGTGTGTTAAGGCACGGAACATATCTCGTGTACATTGTAAATAAAATATGTTAATAATTAAATCAGTAAACGAAATATGTTCCAATGGGACCTATATATATATATAACTCGTTCAAAGTGAGGATCATTTGTCATTTTCCCTACTTTTTCACCTTTTGTCATTTTTCCTACTTTTTCACCTTTTCTTGAGATATTTGAGTTAGTTGAATACTATGGCACGTGCAGATGCACGTTCGAATGATATCATAGACTGAACGTGAGGAGCGATCGACTTCGAGGTTAGTGTTGTTCTTTTGTTCCTTTAATGAAGAAGCATATATTTAGGATAGTGAGATTGGTTTTATTATAAAATGTATGATTAGAATAGCTATTGTGTTAAGAATATAATTTTGGTTAGATGCTGGTTTAGTTTTTGCTAGTTGTTGGTACCTATTTTTAGGAACGTGTTTTATTGAATATTAGAATTTTGTAAAGAAAAAAAATAAATTTAGGGTGAAATTTTATTTCATAGTTTAGTTTTGTACTTCTTTTTACCTATTTTTAGAAATTAAATTTACTATTTTAAAATTTTAAAAATTAAATTTGTTATTAAATTTTATGAATGTCATTTTAATGGTAAATGTTACTATATAAAAAAATCAATTTTTAAATGTCATTGATTAATTTATGTTTTTATTTTAATTGAGGTCTTGTCTCCTACTTTTTAGGCGAGTTAGTCACACTCTTGTAGGCTTGTACTACCGGATGCCATTTTTCCTTAAGAGGGAGGTTGGTTTTGACAATACTCTGATTTCTGCATTCATAGAGCACTGGCGTCCGGAAACCCATCCCTTCTATCTATCTTGGGGTGAGTGGACTATCACCCTACAGGATGTGGCGTACCGCCTTGGATTACGTACCAATTGAGAGCTAGTGGGTGGATCTTTGAAAGACTTTTAGATATGGTACTAGCACCTGACGTAGAACTGAGTAGAGGAGCTTCTATAGTGCTAGGCCTCCTTTGGCTTTTTTTGTTGGCCGACTTTGATCAGTATCACAGTTTGTCTTGGGGATCCGCTATGCTTGCATAGATATATTACTCATTGTGCTTTGCAACACATCGATTCACCACAGACATTGCAGGATGCATGTCACTACTGATGTCATGATATACTATCATTTTTCAGCATAGTGCCCATCTGACAAGCAAATACCGACCTTTTCATTGGCCGTAAGATATACATTTATTAGCTTCTCACGTTGTCTTTCTTAGTAGTTAATACTATTTTTGCATAAAGTTATATATAACTTGTTATTGTTGCACATGGTGGTAGGTTGATAAGTATGACCCATAAGAATAAAGACCACTTTGAGGGGAGATTTTTTCGCTAGTGTTTTTGGTTAGATCAATTGAGCTCGAAGAGGTTAAAAAGTTTTCTTTTATTTCATAGTAAATGAATAAAGTTATTTATATAATGTTATTTAAAATGATAATTCTATTTAACTGCACTTTGTAGGATAAGAATAGATACAGATGGGTTGGACTGTATGAGGGGCTTGATGACACTGTAAATGAGGTTGTTGTCTAACTGTCGGTGGTTTTGAGACATAGTGGAGCTAGACAAATGTATGGTCCTCTTATGCGGGCTAGATGTCGGTTTAAAAATTCTCAAGTTTATAAAACTCAAGATTCGTTGTAGATATAGTTCTAAATCGGAAAATAACCCTATCAAAATTTAATAAAAATATCACAAATTTAAATCAATAACCGTAAGTTTATTCTCGAGTCGTTCTTCCACGGAATTGCAGTCGAGTGTGCATATCATTGGCTACGAGAGAGGGAATTGATCACAAGTAGTAAGAAATGTAAATAGCAAGAAATATAAATAGTAAGAAATTTAAATGCAAGCAATATCTAAACGGTAAGAGAAATTAAACTAAGAGCAATTAAAACAAAGGAAAAGAATTCAAGCGAAAAGGATTTTGGCAAGGGTTAAAAGTCAAGGATCACTATCCTTATCATTGACCACAAACATGACGATTATGAAGAGTTAATCCCACTTAATCAACCTCTAACCATCGAAAGAAAGTCAAATAGGCATAATTGATCTTAATCCACAAATCCTAACTAACTCACTAATTAGGCTTAGTGAAAGACTAGCATTAGTGGAAACAAAATTAATTAACAACCCTATATCACCAATCAATATTAGACATCAATGACTCAATGTCACCCAAGTCCTCAATCCCAAGTCAAGAATGTAAAATTCTACTCTATAACTAGGTGAGACATTTCATCAAACACTTAGAAAGTATAAAAGAAAAAATCTTAAATTGTAGAGTAAATAACCATTTCTGACCATGAAAGATTTGGACTCTGACAAAACTGACCATGAAAAATTAAAACTAAAGTTATACCCATATAAGATTTGTTCGACAAAAATACCCAATTATTAAATTTGTGTTCATAATTCCATAAATACCCTAACTTTTTATCTTCTTTTATCTCTGCACCCAATCTCTAACCCTAACAATTTAATCCAGCTCCCTCCTCCTCCCTCCTCTGCCTCTACCCTCCAACTTTCTCCGTCCTCACAACCCCATTCCACTACCACCATTCTCTCCATCCTCCTCACCTCATTTTTCCTTTAACCATCACCAACTCCAACACCACCACCACTCTATTTCCTTCCTCACCCCTCTTCTTCAACCACCTCTTCTACACTATTGAAGACCTTCCTCAGCCCTCACAAACTAAATTGAAAAAGTTTCAAAATCCAAACACAAGCTAAATTGAAAAAAAATTCCTTTTTTGTAAAAATCTAAAAAGAGACGAAAACATATATACTCAAAATTCAAAGAGGAATAAGCGAATAACATATAGGTATAAAAAAGGGGGAAGTAAACATACCAAAAAACAGAAAAGATTGATCCTTTAATGGTAAATTGGGGGTTTGAATTATGAGATATATGAAAATGGTGAGAAGAGAAGGGTATGTGAAGTGGAGCATTAATTTTTTAGAGCTCCACAACCTAGAACCCTGAAGAAGAAGAAAATGTGGCATATTTTATTGGAGAAAATATTACTAGAGAGAAAAAAGAAGTGACTTTGCATACCATGTATGTGATTTGTATGTGAGATTTTTGTGTGAAGAGGGAGAGAGGGAAGAGGGTTCTGTGTTTCTGTGTTGTAGTTGTTGATGCCCTTCAAGATAGAGAGAGTGTTGTCCGAGACAGAGAGAGAAAGAACACGATGGTGAGAGAAAGGGGGCTGGAGGCGATAGTGGTGGTGGAAAGAGATTGTGACGGCAGAGAAGGTTGGAGGGTAGAAATAGAGGAGAAGAGAATGGAATTAAATTGTTAGGGTTAAAGATTGGGTGTAGAGATAAAAGAAGATAAAAAGTTAGGGGTATTTACGGAATTATGAACAAAAATTTAATAATTGGTTATTTGTGTCGAACAAAACTTATCTTATATGGGTATAACTTTAGTTTCAACTTTTCATGGTCAATTTTGTCAGTGTCCAAATCTTTCATGGTCAGAAATGGTTATTTACTCTAAATTGTAAGAATTAGTAAAGTCTATAACTACAAAATGCAAGAAAGCAATAATAACAACTCAATTAAACAACAATCAAACATAAAACATCAAATTGCATTAAATGAAAATGAGAATTTAACAATTGTTCATAAAATAAAAATAGCAAAAATAACTAACAAGAAAAACTAAGTGAACTAAGATAATAGAGCAAGAAAACATAAAGAAAAATAAACTAAAACAATATCAAGATCTAAAACTAGAGAAAAATTAAACTAATAACTCTAAAAATCCCAGAATTCTAGAGAGAACTTGGAGCTCCTCTCTCTAGAATCACCTAAATCATAATAAAAACCTAAACTAAGACTATTTGCTACACTACTTGGTCGGTCCCCCTTAGTTCATGCTTTTGCATTGGGGCGAAATTGGACCTGAAATCACGATCCACGTATTAACTTAAGTGAGTCACGTACTGCGAGTCATGTGTACGCACAAGCCATACGTACGCACGAATTGGAAGAGATGCGTATGCACAAGCCATGCATATGCACAACTTAAAAAATGTTCAATCTTTATTTCTTCATGAATTCTTTACTTTTGCATGTTTTTCCTTCATCCTTTCAAGCCATCATTGTCTTGTAACCCTTGAATCATTCAAACAAACATATCAAAGTATCGAATGGGATAAAAGTGAATTAAATTTGACAATTTAAAGCATAAAAATCACATTTTTAACAATTAAACATAATTATAGAGAAATTCACAAAAGTTGATAAAATTCACTCTTTTCAAGCCAAAAATAATCGTAAAATATGAATTTATCATCATCGAAACTTACGCACCTCCCTATGGGATTAAAATGAGATTTTTATATGTTATTCGACAATCATCATGATAAACAACAATAAATTTATTTGAGACATCAAGACGTGGCTTACAAATATCTAAGATTATATCGTAATGCAACCCGTAGACTCCAAGAATATCCATTTGCAGATTGTTTACAATGCACATGATACCTTACTCAATCAGACTCCATAAACCTATACTCGGCACTCCTCCAAATGTTATAATTCTTCACATTTAACATAACGGCCTCTCTGCTCTTGAATCTATGACCAATGCGAAACTCCACACCGTCATCTGTGTTGTAATCATCTCTCCCATATTGAAAAACAAAGTTTTCCCATGCATCACATCAAAGATTCAGCGTGCGATAATGGCTAGCTATAATTGATAACTCCAGAACTGATTGTGGGACAGGTAGAAGGTATCGAACTGATCCACCTATTGGGGTCTCAGGTACAAATTCCTCCTCATCCTCAGTAGAGCTAATTTCATTATTGTCCGCAATGTATTCTCACGTTTATGTTATCCATTAGACTAGCGCAATGCAGAGGGCATGGTGCAAGAGGTGGGTTATCTTGGACAAAATTCAAATGTCCATAACCACTATCTCCTACATCACTAACCTCTGCAGAAAACTCTATCACTTATTGGGACATGATTCTCTCATGGACATCAAATACTAGCCGCACATATTCATTACCATCGAGGCAAAAAATACAAAATCAAAATACTCTATTTTTGATCAGTGCTAACAATCTATACCCAACTCTTCCAACCTCCTTTGTCCTATTATCATCCATGCTTGTCAAGATTAGGCTCTTTAACTTAGACAGAGAATCTCAACGAGGACTATGCAAAAAGATAGGATTATCACACTCAAATACAACCTCATCATTACTTTTTCTTATGTGATAATTAGGATATACATTCATAAAGATATATTCACCAGTAGATATTTTTACTAAATTTATTAAAAGAATGGAGAAGAAGAATTGATATGTTGTGTGAGAAATGCCAACACCTGCAACTCCTTATATAGCTTATTTGAATTTTTCGTCATCTATCTCTTTTACAATGTAAATAATTTAGTTGTGGTCGTATCATGTTTACACTGTGCTCGATTTTTTTACACTGTGAACGAGATACGTTTAACATGTAACGTATCACGGGTGCACCCATCTTACATGTTTGAATTTTGTGTCTTATCTCGTTTACAGTATAATCGTTTATAATGTAAACAAGATATATTCACTATCAAGTTGTTTACACAATAAATGAGATAAATAACAAAACATAAAAAAATAAATTATGGCTAAATTACCTATATTCGTAAATAAAATATTTAAAATAATTATTTAAAAAATTTAAATTTAATTCCTTTTAACTACATATATTTTCTTACATGGTAAAACGTAATTGATAGCACATGTAAAATTATTGGGTAAACCACAAAAAATGCAGCTGAATAATTTTGTCAATAACAAAAATACACTCAAATTTTTTTATCGACAAAAATGCCCTCAAATAATTTAAAAACGCGACAAAAATGCCTAACATTAAATATGTATTCTCACAAAATACTTTAGATATTGAATTTTCATATAGTTTTTGCAAGCATGGTTAAAAAATGAGATATTTTTATGTTTAAAATTTGGTATTTTTTGCTAAGTATATATTTTTTTTGTCAACAACCAATAATACTTTAAAAAAATCACAAAAATATATATACTTAGCAAAAAATCATCAAATTTTAAGAATAATAAAATCTCATTTTTCTAATCATGCTTGCAAAAAATCGCATCAAAATTCAATCTTTAAGGCATTTTTTTAAAAATATATGTTTAATATTAGATATTTTTTGTCGCGTTTATAAAATATTTGAGGGCATTTTTATCGATAGCAAAATTCGGATACATTTTTGTTAACAAAAAAATTATTCGAGTACATTTTTAGAATTTTACCCAAAATTATTTTATACTAATGATGAATGATATATTAGTTTTTTTACTATTTTATATTTTATTAAAATTGAAAAACAATAAAAATAAATCATGTTAATTTTTAAAACAAATATTAATATTTATGGCAACAAGTTCACTTTATAGTACTAAAAATGATAACACTCTTATATGAGAAAAATAGCAAGTGAATCCTATGTTAGACTAATAGACTTTATTCGACCATAGAGAGCAGACATATATATACTGCTACTAATAATTTGTATGGAATTTCAACATTATTTTGAATAAAGTGGGAACTCAATAATTGAAAGATCAGGTCTTATTTTATTGGGTCAAACACTCAACACAAAGGGGGAGAAGCTTGCAAATTATCCAAAGCGAAAATAAGGAACAAAATTAATTAACCCCCCCAAAAAAAAGAATAGAAGCAGCAGAAGGAGGAGGAGGAATGGCAAGCGTAGCTTCAGCTTCCCCAGGTAGACGCACGCCTCCTTCCGCCGCCGATTCCGGTAACTCCAACCCTCACTCTCCGAAGAGCAACCAGGTCAGTCTCCGCTTCTTTTTTACGCATGTGCCATGCACGTGCCTCTTCCATATTATTTTTTCCACAAGTATCTGAGGGTTTTGGGTTGGTGAATTGAAGGTGGAATCTGCCACAAACAATGGGGTTTCTCATACTGAAGAGAAAAAACTTGACTTGCCTGATGAACTTGAGTATGTTCTTTTTTTAACCCACTACTCTTGAATTGCTTTGTAAATAGTTTATTCATGGGGGGGATTCTTGAATTTTGTATCTCTTGGAGTGTGAATTTTCTTTTAAAAGAAAAATAAAAAAAATGTTATAAAGCTGTTGGAATGTCCAAGGAGCTTCTTGTAGTATAGTGACTGTGTGTGTTTATCATCATTGACAATATTAAATATTGAAGTTTGCTGTTATTCTTTGCATTTGTTTGCATGTAATTCTTTGAGGTAGATGATGTGCATGCCTCGCCTCAAATCAAAGATAGTATGCTCCCCAACCTAATAAATAAGAGAATTAATGGATGGATGGATGGATCTGTGTCTCTTTAACACAAGGGAAACAGGACTTATAATGATGAGAACTATGTTCCCGGCTTCTTGCCTTAAGCTTAGGGCTGATAGGTTGGTGGGAAAGTGGATTCTCCAATATGCTTGAGGAAGATCTTTCCTAGCACAATGGGACCGACCGAGCTTGAGGTTGCCATGGCCTGTGTTTGAAGTTGTTCTGGTCCAAGGAGCTATTGTGCTAAATAATTAAGTTCACCTCAAGGATGAAATATAGAGCATGAGTATGTTGACTTTTAGTTATTTTATGCGGTGACGTCGACTTTTTGGAAATACCTAGCTAGCTATGCACAACACTAGAAAACATTGCTGGGCTAAATTTCACATGGTTTATCTTGGAAGATAGAGGGTGAGCCTTAGTGCGACAGGTTAGGTTGTTGCCTTGGGTTGTGGGTTATAGCTTTATATCCTAGAGACAATCTCTCATAGTTGTAGGGATAAGATTGCATACATCTATCCAGTTACAGAGCTAGTACTTTGCCCGATCTCTAAGATTACAAAAACTCCTTCCGTATGAAGTTATCTAAAAGAGATCAATTTTGCCACTGTGCTACTTATATTGTCAGAGATGATTCTGCATCACCCTTTATTTGTTTGGGGCATAGAACGCCCTGAAAATATGTGCCTTAAATTTTAGAAGTCATAGAGCTTTGAAAGGCCCTCTTTTGTTTATTGCAAGATCTTTGTTCAGATGAAGATAATGTGCTCTATTCCTCATTTTCAGTCATTTGGACAGCACAGAGTGCATTGAAAGGTTCAGAAAATATGATGCCGAATACACTCGTCGTTTGATGGCAAAGTATTTCTCTGGGAAAACAGTATTTGGAGGTATCACTCTCTTTACATGCAACATGAGATACTTGCTTTCCCTTCTAGATTACTGACTACCATGACAGATTCATAATATTTAACCATTCAGAATCCATTGTGCATTTGTGCTGCTGACTATTTTGAAGCAGTTCATATAATTTCTATTGTTTGAAGTTGTGGTTTTATTTTACGATCACTTCATAAGTAACCTGTACTTGAATATGATCCAGCAGTGCATAATCTCAACTTCGTCTGTATATATGCTTATTCATAATTACCTGTAGTTAAGTAGAGAATTTGTCTTGAAAAAAAAAACGAAAGAAAGAAACTTAAGAGAGTTTTTGTTTTTGTCTATAATGTTGTGATGAATATAAAGTAGTGAAGTAAAAAAAGAAATTACAAGTATTATTGATGTCTTATTATACTAACTAGATGAAACACTGTAGTATTGTATGAAAACAGCAGCATGTTGTAATGTTGTACAGGAATCAAAATATCTTATCGTTCCTTAATTCATATTTGAACTGATCATCTATACAAGGTCCAACCAAGTTTATGTTATCGTATGATCATTTTCATCTGAAGGTAGGGTAAAAGCAAAAACAGGACAAGACTTCGTGCTTCATTTCTAGTCAAATTTGCTTCATAAGGCTTTTATTATTTTATATGCTGAAATATAAGCCATAACTTGCGCAATAATCCAGTTTCAGGTGATAGTAAATATATTTGTTTGCAGGGAACAACATATTTGATGAGCAAATAACAATAGGGGATGAAGTTATAAAGTCAAGCAGGTAAAAGCATGTGCTATGCACCAGAACATGTTCAATGTTCAAGAAATTGATCTTTGCTAATGAAATGCTTGTTTAGGTTGCCTTGTTTCCGGTCATATACGGATCCTGTTGTAGGTGTTGAAGAGCAAAGCAGCAACGGATCTACTACCATCCCAAATGGGAAGCACTTGCCGAAGAAGAATTGAATTTCGATGCAGAAGCATGACAAGGAATATGCTGTCACAGTGAACACCATGCAAATCAAGGCATCGTGAAAAGGAAAATTATGGATCTTGTGACCCTGAAAAGATGGTTATGGCCTCAAAACCATCAATTTCCATGCCCATAACAAGGTTTCTGGGCCATGGTTTTTGTGGTTATAATTATGTGTAAAGGGCTACTACCATTCATATGATTCAATATACTAATCAAAGTAAATAAGCCCTTTTTTCTTTTTCTTTTTTCAATGTTGCATTTTTTATTCAATATTAATTTGTCTTTGTTATGTTTATTATTATATGATGTTCCTATCTCAGTTAAAAGAAAAAGATAAGTCAGTTCCTAACATAAGGAGCCTTATTGTCTGAAGACTCAGTTGACTTTCTAAAATGTGCTATTCTGACTTTCTGGCCACTTATTATGGGTATGAGTTTGAAGCTAAAGTTTGAAGGTGTATTTTGTTTTATGAAAGAAGTATACTGATTAATTACTCAAATAGTTCGGTTAGATAATTGTCTCAGTTTAATTCAATAAGTTTAGGAAATTGGCAAGACACAATATTTTGTCCTAATAGAGATAAAGAATTAGGATTTAGGATTAGTTTGTGCTTAACTAGTTTTTAATTTAATTAGCATCTTTACCTATAACTAGTTTAGCCAGTTTCATCTTAAATTAGCAATTAAATGTCTATATATAGTGTATATGTAGTGTGATATTGGTTTGTCAATGTCTGAAACTTTCAGATCTCATAAAAACATCAACTTGACAAGAGGCTATCTCAATAAAAGAGATCTCTCTTATCAAGAATTGGAATTTGGAAGGAGTTACATCTGTCTAGTAGTTCCTAAACAAAATGGTAATCTTTCAAATCACAACATTGAGCATGGAAAGAAAAACCTTGTGGCCAGCACTGACCTAAAATGGAGCTTTATCCTTCGATGATTATTAGTTTTGACGGTGAATACTGAACACCCTAGTTTCAAAAAAAGAAAAAGAGGATATAAATGCTTTCAACTTGAAAATGTAACTATATTCCAGGTGCTGAACGAGGCTATGCATGCAATCTAAGAGTCCTAAAGAATTATGAATTCAAACAATAATTACACTAAGATTTCTGCGTAATGTACACAGGATTTTGAATCTTCTCTGCCACTTTATGCTTTTGTAATAACTTTGTCAACCATAAACTACCTGAACCCTCTTCATTGTTTATCATTCATTAAAGTAAAAGATGAATTTCTCTACTTAACAGAAGACTTCAAAAATGGATTAGAAGGCCGAGTTGGTTTCACCAAACTGGCCTCTGACTTGTTATTTGACTGCCTTATAGATTGGTCATGTGAATGAGAACGAGAAGGAGCATCCACTTTCACTGCTTTGTTACTTGTTTCATCTTCTACATGCTTCGCCTTCACAGTTTCCTTTAACATTGCGTTTTCACGTGTATTTGCTACTTGTGTTTTGTCTATCTTGGTGAATGATGGAGCGGATAATCCTGGTGGTGATAATGACATAGTTACTGTTTTGGAGGCTTCAGTTTGAATTGGCATCTTGCTTCTGCTAAAGGAAGCATCAGCTGTGACGGGCACAACATGGTTTTCAAAGGGTTTTGTTTCTGTAGTGTTCTTCATCTCATTGAGTAGCCTTTAAGTTTTATTGCGCCATTCATTGATTTTTCCAGTGTCAAAAGCTTTACAAGTTCAGTCGCACGCACAAGTTTATCACCTGAAACATCCAAATACATGAGATGACTACTTTTTCAATTTTACTGTTCAGGTTTGAGAGAGACAGCCACGGATATGGCAACACAAGCATGATGTTACAAGAACTCACCGTAACAGCAGGATGCTATAAGCCTAAGGATACATCTATCTTGTGCTGCTTCATAATTGAAGGCTTCATCATCAAGTGAATTAGTATCCAAGCCAGCACTAGCCATTTCTTCTATTCTTTTCTGAATCTGCAGGTTACATATTTACTATTTCAGCTACTGAAAAGCACTGATAAAGAAACAAATACAAAAGGCTAAGAATAATGACCATTAAAATTGAAAAGGGTATAAGTACAAACCTCAAACAGATGCATGTTGTTCAATATGAACTCATTTTCAAGGGCTTCAGATCCCAAATCAGAGGAAGCAAGAGGAAATGAAAGATTTAGTACATTGAAGATTGGCTTTGGCAACACCTGAAAAGCAGGTCAAAATCCAATGGCCATTTAGTCATTTACACAAAAAAAAAGTGGAGATATTCTTGTGTAGACACAAACATTTTTGTAGAGTATCTACGAATAAATTCTTAGGATTGCGCTCATACAAGATTTACTCAGACACAGAATACATCAAGCTACCATACTCATACCTGTGGGAAGGTTTCAGGCTTTTTGCATGTTACGCAATATAACTTGCTTGTATTCAACCCCACAACCCAATAGTTTTCATCAATCTTCTCCTTAGCAGCACTGCATTGAAATATTTACAAGATTAATCACCAAATGTCATGCATAAAAACATATTAAACATGTATATGTAATTAATAAAACAAATATTGAACCTGAAGAGCGGGAGCCAGCTACCACCAAATTGGCTTGTGTATAATCTTAGCACACCCTACATCAGAAACTTAACAAATCAGAGCTATTATAACAAGATGCTTTCATAAGCAAAGAGAAACAGTCTCAAATATTACCATTTGTTTCTAACGAAAACCAGTACCTTGGAATCATAGGAACTCAATTGACCTTCTTCACTAAACCCAAACCAACTTAGAGAAGAACCAGGAGTTATTGGCAATCGACCCCGAAGAAGCTGGGTCCCCTGAAGTAGATTAAATACTCTTAATTCTAGCACCTGCATGTTTCAAAATATATATTATTTTGTTGTAAAGAGTTAGTTAAGTTTTTATGTTCTATGCTCTGCCACCAAGACAGTCTCTTAAAATACTGAATAGATAAAGCATAATGAAGAGCTATGGGCAACGATATCAAACTTGAGAATTCACCTAAACTTGTGGAGCTCAGGCAAACTTGTAAACTCAATTCGGGGACCTGAACTGGTAAGCGCATTGGATTTTACAAGCTAATTGACAGTTTGATAACCTTGGTAACAGTATACTATAATAAATTTAAGCAACACTTTACAGAACTACCATGAAGAATAAACCAACCTGATCATTGGAGGGAAGGCAAGCAGAGGCATGGGTAACAACTGCAAGCTTATCCCTGAAACCTGATGCAGTAACCACTGGCCCATCTATTGAAATAACATGCCTCTGCAGTGAAAACGTTTCAAAACTAAGCAAATGCTGGAGCGTAACTACCAACAACTATGATTTCTTTGTTATTTGTCTACCCTTTTAAATCCATAATTCCTTTTACATTGAGTGCGTATCATGCCTCCAGTCTTCAGTTACTGAACATGAAAAAGAATTTAAATTATCTAGGAATGTGTGACAAACCTGCAAACCACCCTCAGTAAAGATGCGAAGATAGTTAAAACTAGTTACTGCAGCCACCCAAGCATCACCAAGTGCAACCACCTTCACTTCTTCCCCTTCAAAGCGCATGGACCACTGTGCAATTTATATTATTTAAAACAAAGTGAGCATATAGTAGACTTTCATATCATACAGAATTTTAACACAAACACACTATTAGAGTTGAGAGATGTTTTATCACACATCTTGTAAATCAAATATCTTCTGTAAACTTGCTGATTTTAACTAATTATGCCTATAATCTAACCTCACTATTATTTGCCCAGCTACTAAATGGGCGATACATGAGAGTACTCATGTTGTTCTCCCCCTTGCAAGGATTTGCAAAGACGCTTCCACTCTCATTCAAAGCAGCCATGGTAAATCCAAAATGATCAGTCATTGATGGAATTCGTGGAGCACTTCCAGTATCATGAAAATCAATCTGTAACAAGATTACAACTTATTAAAATATGCTTGAAGAAATGATCAACACAAAGAATGCACATGGAGATTGTGGGAATTTAGGCTGAAACTTTGAGCTTAAATTATAAGTCTGTAGTTCAAGTGCATTACCTCAATATGGGAGTATCCATCATGTTCAACAGTGGTTACGCTTCCAAGCATGTTGTAGCACAAGAAGCGCCTCTTTCCCGGCTGCACAGGAGTGGATCCCGGTTGAAATGCCTCCTGCATCTTTGATTTAGATGTAGCAACTGTGCTTCTATAACCCACATTCACATCATCCAATTTTTCCTTTTGAGAGCGGTTTCGTTTCTTATGAGATTCAACCTTGGGAAACAAATCAATCTCATCACCACCAATACCATCAATATCCAAATTCTCCTCACTCAGTGACTGTTTTCGCAATCTTTTCCTGCTAGGTGGCTCAGACTCGTCATTACTATTTTCACCAAGATCACTCAAGCTTCCGCCTGCACTATTTACTTCTTCATCATCCTCTTCAAAGAAAAGAAGCCCGTTACTTTTCTTGTTCTCAGGTATATCTTCAGTGGGAGACTTCATAGATGAAGGGATAACAGATTCCCAGATACCATACTTCCCCATAACATCAATAACAGCCAAGGCATTCCCAATTGGCTTCCAAGCCATGCAACATATCCTCTCATCAAATTTTTGTCTATCAATATCTTGCTTCCTATCAACATCCCATATAAGAACCTGCTTGTCTAAACTAGCTGTAGCCATGTATTTTCCATTGGGCGACCAACCCAAGTAACAAATAGGTTGTGCGTGATCCCCTCTCAAAGAAAACAACTTTTCAGCAGTGTCCCTATCATATATCACCACATCATTTCGCAACCCTGGAACAGCCAACATCTCACCATCAGGGCTCCAGCTGAGAACATTCATAGTCGAAACATCTAAACCGTTATCAGGAGCAATGCTTTTGAGGTTATGAAGGATTCTCCCAGAGTGAAGCTCCCAGAAAATAACGGTTCCAGACGAGTCCAAGGATGCTAAGTACTCGCCATTGGGGTCAAAAGCTAAGCCAGTAACAGAACCTTTGTGGCCTTTGAGGACTCTAGCTATGGTGCCATCAATTGTGTTTATGAGCTTGATTCCTTCGTCGTCACCAGCAGCTGCCAACATGCTCCCAGATTTGTTGAATGCTAAGGAACGAATTGGAAGAGTAAACCTGGTGATATTAGTCTCGAACTCTCCAGCTGAAAATGTATCAATAGGTCAATCCCAATCAAATCTAATTGAAGCCTAGAAATTGTGACAAAATTTTCCCAATGAATTGGAAAAGTAAACAACATACTCAGGAATTGAGGAAACTATACATATAAAGATAAAAACTAAAGAAAAACAGCAATTTATCACTTGAACTTCCCAATAAAGTAAATTATTGCATCAGATCCAACTTCAAGAAGTGAAGATTGATAGAAAATACCGGGAAATTTGTAGAGCTTGACGGAATGATCGATGGATCCGGAAGCGAGGCAAGTGGAATTGGGGCTAAGAGCGAGGGCGGTGACACCGTCACGGTGGTGGCGGAGGGTCCTGAGGGGAGTGGAGGAGGGAAGGAGGGGGTCGTGGAGGGCGACGCAGATGTCGGAGGAGGCAGCGGTGACGAGGTGGCGAGCCTGCTGGTCCCACAGGACGGAGCAGAAGGAAGGGCGGCCGCCCTTGTTGGCGTGAGCCTCCCTTAGCTTCACCGACCGGATCTTCATGGCGACTTCGGGTTATGTTATGACTTTTTAAGTTCTGGGTTTTGTAGAATGGGAATGAAGAGAGTAATAATGAATAAATCTGAAATGGGGGAAGGGCTTTCTTTTCTTGGCGCCAATATGGGGTTTGTGTTTTCAAGAATTGGCGGGACGGATGCAAAATCCAAAATAATTTTACAGCGGGACTAACTTTAATTTCTTGTTTTTGCATATTAGCCCTAGAATTATTCACATGTTTCACATTAACCCTTAAAAATTACTAATTTTACAGTGGATACTAACTTTGTTGAAAATAATGCTTCGGCTACAGGCAAACCAGAATTCTACGCCTTGCATCCTCATTCCTCAGCCTCTCAACACCGCTGATTCAAACTTTCATTGAAGCAAGAACGTATTCATGAATTTGTCTATGGTGGAGAAAGAATTTTGTGGTTCTTCTAAAATTCATTGATAAGATTTTCTTAACTTGTGGTTAGTATTATAGCCAAACAGTATTTATGTGTGTTTACTGTTTATATTATGACCCAAAATAATGAAAATATTTTCTAATAACAAATGGGTCTCTTATAATTAAGGCAAACAAGCATGATTTGTAGCCCTACATTCTTTATTTGTAGTTTATACATTGGCATTCAAAGTCCTAAAAAAAAAGTTTTATGAATTAATATTTTTTTCTTTAATATTTTTTTGAAGTATAACTCTATGAATAGTTATATTGCGTTGTTATATTTATTTGTGAGTAATAATGAATAATTTTTTGCCTTGTTATATTTATTTGTATTTTTTTAATTTCACAAAATAAATATAGTAATTATTTTTAATTTTTTTAATTATACAAATATTCTTAGTTTAAATTTAAAGAAATTAGAAAATTCCATAATATATAAAAGTGCACATTTGTTGTTTTATAATTCAAAGAGAAATTCTCAAAAGATGAAAATTTTAACAATTATTTAATACAATCATTTAAATAAAAAAAATCACTACAAAAAATTAAAATTTAAAAAATGTCAAATCTAGAATATAATGAGAAAATAACTTTGTATTATTTTATGTGAAGATAATTTTATTTGATAAGGTGTAATAAATGAGATTAAAATTTGTAGAATTAAAAATATTAAAAATTTAATATTACGAAAAAAATAATAATGCCGTCTATATTTTCTGTACTTTGGTTCTTACACCGAAGTGAATAAGACAAGAGAAAACATTGGAGTTATCATCATTGTAGAGAGGATTGTTCTTGAAAAGGAAGTAGCAATCAGTTCTCTCGGAACAAGAGGACACTACCATGAATGATAATCTCTTCCCATGCATAATAGGAATAAAGTTTGGCCTTATAACTGACCAAGATATAGTTAAATATATTCTTGATTTTATGTGCATTCGCTTTCAATTGTTTGCCTTATAAATGAAATATGTGTAATCTACACTTACTAATCGTCTATTAGATATTAATCAATTTCACATTTACAAGAGAATGCCTCTATTTTAGAAATATAAGAGCGTCCACAGATTAATTATTCTGATTTGGGACTTCCAAACCGAACTCATGAGTGCACCACTTGTGGCTCTAAAGCCATTCGTTCAGTTGAGGATGCATATCCGTACATTTTATACTCTAAAGCTATGAAGCACGTGCATTTTAATCAATAGTATTTTTATTAGTATTTAAATTTTATCAATAATATTTTTCATACCTAATGGCTACTAGTTACGATTCTATCAATAGTATTGCTTATAATAGATTATGTGATGAAACAAGTTTGAAAAATAAAGGCAAGAATTATAAGGTTATGAACAATCTCATCCATATTTGACAAGAGCAAGACGGCTTACAAAGAAATAGTTCTAATGGATGATAAGGTTAGTTAATTATTTTTCATGATTCTTTCAAGTGATGCTATGTCCAGTTTATAAATATTTTTAATAACTTTATAAGTGTTAATATGTTTTATATTTAATTTGTTTTACAGTGTGATAAAATTCATTGTTCAATCAAGAGTTATTTGGCAAAAATGTTTGAGAATGAATTGATCGAAGGGAGGATCTATGTCTTCCCAGATTTTGTGATTGAGGAATCAAGCGGGATTTATCTTCCAAGTTTCAATGCACATGTATGTAGAATAACTTTTAAGGAGTCACGTATAGTAAATACGGTCGATAATTGTAAAATTTCTGACAATCATTTAAAACACAATCACAACAAAGAATTTCCTAACCCACCCATTTAACTACCTCACCTATTTTCATAAATCTACCTAGCAATTTTCCTCTTCTCCTGACCAGATCATGACACTCATCATAATTGGGGTCTAACTGCTACCTGTTACAACGAAGCCCACAAACAACCCTAAACCCAAATAAGTGAACAAACCTAGCGGCCACTCAACGACATAAAGAACAAACCCATCTCGCCGTCACCTTCTCGCCATCGCCGCCCACCTGTCGCGCCGTCACGTGCTCACCATTAGAGTGGATTAATAAAAACAATTAATAAATACATTAGCGTTGATACTCTTAACACCAGATTAAGAAAAAAAACAATGCATGACATGTTACTTTTTATTAATCAAATGATTATATAATTAAAATTAATTTTAACAAAACAACTTAAAATTATAATTTTAATTTTATCACGTGCATAGCACGGGTTATTACACGGGTTATTATACTTGTGTGAAAAGAAACATTATATGAAAATTGGTATATCAAATATTTTCTAACAAAATTTTCTTTTTATACAGGTGTATTTTTTGTTAATTAATATTTCATATATTTTTATCCTATATCTATACCTATATATCTATCCAAACTTCTCTCTCTTTTTCTTCCTCTCTTTTAAATATCATGATTCATATTTGATACTATAAATACTAAAATACATGATAGATAGCAACTACACACGTTTTTACCTTGACTTTATTATAAAATAGGTGGTGGTCCATGACTTGCTAACTCTTTTAGTAAGAAGAAAATGATCTTTCAAAAGTTTCTCCTCGCCTTTGTCATTTATTAATTTTTTCATTGCGAAGTAGACTATTAATTCATAGATGATGATGATGCTATATGTTAAACTCTGATGACTACAGGTGCCCTATAGTGTTATATTGGAGAATTTTATTCAATTCTTTGACTGCCCAACTCTTTCATCTCATTAATAAATAAGTACATATAATATCATATACATAATTTTTTTTTCTCAAAAAAATTTTCTACTTTCTATTTGATAATGAAATTATAATTAAAGCTCAAGATAGAACATGCCATCAAAAATGAATGTGTTCTTTAATTTATCTACTTTATAAATTAACTAAATATATACAAAATTCTAAAAAAAATTGTCTTTGATACCAGCTGAAATC
This sequence comes from Arachis duranensis, assembly GCF_000817695.3. Classification (NCBI taxonomy): domain Eukaryota; kingdom Viridiplantae; phylum Streptophyta; class Magnoliopsida; order Fabales; family Fabaceae; genus Arachis; species Arachis duranensis. Next base: position 93,686,094 of record NC_029781.3, read on the forward strand.
AAAATCACCAAGCAACCTTATTTTTTTTCATACTCCTTTCCTTGCATTGACATGTCCATTAGTGAAAAGTGAGAGTTAGTTGATTATTTTTCATGATTCTTTCAAGTAATGCTAGGTTCAGTTTATAAATATTTTTAAAAGTTTTATAAATGCTAATATCTTTTATATTTAATTTGTTTTACAGTGTGATAAAATTCATTACTCAATCAATCAGAGTTATTTGGCAAAGATGTTTGAGAATGAATTGATCGAGGGGAAGGTCTATGTCTTCTCAAATTTTATGATTGAGGAATCAAGCAGGATTTATGTTCCAACTGCACATGTGTGTAGAATAACTTTTAAGAAGGAGTCACGTATAGTAAATACGGTCGATTATCGTAAAATTTCTGACAATCTTTTCAAACACAATCACATCAAAGAACTTTCTAACCCACCCATTTAACTACCTCACCTACATTCATAAATCTACCTAACAATTTATCTCTTCTACTGACCAGATCATGAAACTCATCATAATTGGGGTCTAACTGCTATCTGTTACAACCAAGCCCACAAACAACCGTAAACCGAAATAAGTGAACAAATTTAGCGGCCACTCAACGACATAAAGAATAAACCCGTCGCACCGTCACGTGCTTACCATTAGAGTAGATTAATAAAAATGATTAATAACTACATTAGAGTTGATACACTTAGCACTAGATTAAGAAAAAATAAACAACGCATGACATGTTGCTTTTTTATTAATCAAATTATTATAATTCAAATTAATTTTAACAAAAAAGTTTAAAATTATAATTTCAATTTTATCACGTGCTTAGCGCGGATTATTACACTAGTATGAAAAGAACCATTATATGAAAATTGGTATATCTAAAATTTTCTAACAAAATAGTATCAATTACAAATTTTCTAACAAAATTTTCTTTATGCACAAATATATTTTTTGTTAATTAATCTTTCGTATATTTTCATCCTATATCTATACCTATATGTCTATCCAAACTTCTCTCTCTTTTTCTTCTCCTCTTTTAAATGTCATGATTCATATTTGATACTATAAATACATGATAGCTAGCAACTATACACTTTTTTACCTTGGCTTTATTATAAAATAAGTGGTGGTCCATGAATTTCTAACTCTCTTAGTAAGAAGAAAATGTTCTTTGAAAATAAAGTTTCTCCTCGTCCTTGTCATTCATTAATTTTTTCATTGAAAAGTAGAATATTAATTCATAGATGATGATGATGCTATATGTTGAACTTTGATGACTGTAGGTGCTCTATAGTGTTATATTGGAGAATTTTATTCTATTCTTTAGCTGCCCAACTCTTTCATCTCATAAATAAATAAGTACATATGATATCATATACATAATTTTTTTTCTTTTTTTTCTCAAAAAAATTCTACTTTCTACTTGATAATGAAATTATAATTAAAGCTCAAGACAGAACATCCCATCAGAAATGAATGTGTTCTTTAATTTATTTATATTATAAACTAACTAAATATTTACAAAATTCTAAAAAAATCGTCTTTAATATCAGATTATATCAAAATCACAAAGCTACCTTTTTTTTTCATACTCCTTGTCTCGCATTGACACGTCCATTAGTGAATAGTGAGAGTTAAACTAACCCAAACGTGTACAAAATTCTACCAACTTTTGTCATGTATTTTTCATTTCAATAACTTTGGTAAATAGACTCAACTATGTGCTACCTCTTTTGCTACACTAGATATTATCAATGCAATAAATTAAAATTACTTATAGCGTGTCATTTTCATAAGAAAAGGTAGTGATTTAAATACACTCTAGTTATTTTTGTGGGTATTAATATTAACATATAGTATCATAGTACTACATAGTTTCATGATCAGATACCAATAAATATAGATGAACAAAAATCTTTTCATCTTGCGGGAACTAAAGTGTAGGATGATTAGAGAAAGATGATAAATGCAACAATTGGCATGAGGACTAAATGAAAAAAGTTGATGAAAACTTTAAGCGAGGGAGGTGAGGAGAGGAGACTCCATTGGAAAAATACTGAACAAACTAAGTGATTGCACTGAAAGAATATTTAAGAGAATAATTGTACCCATCACTTTTATTACTTGATTGTTCATTTGTAAATTTTCATTGCCTTAATGACCATAACCATAACCATAACCATTAATGCTTCACACTTTGCCTTTTAATAGGAAGGTTTGTATGTTGCTGATGCATGTGAATTTCTTTAATTTTGGCAGTAAGAACTGCTTTAGTTGCACTGATTGTATTCATACCAACCAACCCATATGGTGCATTGGTGCATTGGCAATTAAATCCCAATATTTTGTTCATCTATATTTTCTACACTTTGGTTCCTGCACCAAAATAAACGATAGACAAGAGAAGACACAGGAGTTATCATCATTGTAGAGATGACATGTTCTTAAAAAGGAAGCAGCAGTCAGTTCTCCTGAAGCAAGAGGGCACCACCATGGATGATAATCTATTCCCATAAATAACAGAAATAAAGTTAAGTATATTATTGATCTTATCTATATTAACTTTCAATTGTTTGCCTTATAAATGAGACATGCGTAATCTACACTTATTAATTGTCTATTGGATATTAATCAATTTTATCTTTACAAAAAAGTTCCTCTATTTTGGAAATAGAAGTGCGTCCAGAGATTAATTATTCTGATTTGAGACTTCCAAACATAACTCATAAATGCACCATTTATGGCTCTAAAGCCATTTTTTCAGTTGAGGATGTATATCCGTACATTTTATACTCTAAAACTAAGAAGAACCGTACATTTTTATCAATAGTATTTTTATTAGTATTTCAATTTTATCAATTTTATCAATAGCATTTTTCATGCCTAGTGGCTACTAGTTACGATTCTATCAATAATATTGCTTACGATAGATTATGTGATGAAAAAGTTTGGAAAAAAAAGGCAAGAATTATAAGGTTATGAAAAGTCTCATCCATATTTGAGAAGAACAAGATGGCTTACATAGAAATGGTCCTAACAGATGATAAGGTTAGTTGATTATTTTTCTTGATTCTTTCAGGTGATGTTAGGTTCAATTTATAAATAATTTTAATAGATTTATAAGTGCTAATATCTTTTATATTTAATTTGTTTTACAGTGTGATAAAATTCATTGTTCAATCAAGAATTATTTGGCAAAGATATTTGAAAAAAAATTGATCGACGGAGGGTCTATGTCTTCTTAGATTTTTGTGATTGAGGAATCAAGCGGGGTTTATCTTCCAACTGTACATGTGTATAAAATAACTTTTAAGAAGGAATCACGTATAGTAAATACGGTCGATGATCGTAAAATTTCTGAAAATCATTTCAAACACAATCACAGCAAAGAACTCCCTAACCCACCCATTTAACTACCTCACCTACTTTCATAAATCTACCTAGCAATCTCCCTCTTCTCCTAACCAGATAATGAAACTCATCAAAATTGAGGTCTAACTGCAACCTGTTACAACCACGCCCACAAACAACCGTAAATCCAAATAAGTGAATAAACTTAGCAACCACTCAACAACATAAAGAACAAATCCGTCACACCGCACGTGCTCACCATTAGAGTAGATTAATAAAAATGATTAATAACTACATTAGAGTTGATACACTTAACACCAGATTAAGAAAAAATAAACAACGTATAACATGTTACTTTTCTATTAATCAAATGATTATAAATCAAATTAATTTTAATAAAACAACTTAAGATTATAATTTAAATTTTATCAGGTGCATAGCACGGGTTATTACACTTGTGTGAAAAGAACCATTATATGAAAATTGGTATATCTAACATTTTCTAACAAAATAGGATCAATTAAAAATTTTCTAACATTTTCTAACAAAATTGTTAATTAATCTTTTATATATTTTCATCCTATATCTATACCTATATATCTATCCAAACTTCTCTCTCTTTTTTTCCTATCTTTTAAATATCATGATTCATATTTGATACTATAAATACATGATAGATAGCAACTACACATTTTTTTACCTTGCCTTTATTATAAAATGGGTAGTGGTACATGACTTGTGAACTCTCTTTCTAAGAAGAAAAGGATCTTTGAAAAGTTTCTCCTCATCCTTGTTATTCATTAATTTTTTCATTGTAAAGTAGACTCTTAATTCATAAATGATGATGATGCTATATGTTGAACTCTAATGACTGCAGGTACCCTATAGTGTTATATTTGAGAATTTTATTCAATTTCATTCGCTGTCCAACTCTTTCAACTCATTGATAAATAACTATATATGATATCATATAGATAAATTTGTTTCTTTTTTTCCCTAAAAAATGTCTACTTTCTATTTGATAATGAAATTATAATTAAAGCGCAAGACAAAACATTCTATCAGAAATGAATGTGTTCTTTAATTTATCTACATTATAAATTAACTAGATATTTATAAAATTCTAAAAAAAATCATTTTTGATATCAGATGAAATCAAAATCACAAAGCTATCTTATTTTTTTCATACTCCTCTTCTTGCATTGACACGTCCATTAGTGAACAGTGAGAGTTAAACTAATCCCAACTTATACAAAACTCCACCAACTTTTGTCAAGTATTTTTTGTTCCAATGGCTTTGGTAAATAGACTCAATCATTTACTACCTCTTTTGCTACAGTAGATAGTATCAATGCAATAAGTAACAATTACTTGTAACGTGTCATTTTTATAAGAAAAGGTAGTAATTTAAATGCACTCTAGTTATTTTTGAGGGTATTGATATTAACATATAGTATCATAGTACTACATGATTTCATGTTCACACACCAGTAAATATAGATGAACAAAAACCTTTTTTTTTCTTCCAAGAACCAAAGTGCAGGATGGTCACGAAAAGATGATAACTACAACAGTTGGCATGAGGACTAAATGGAAGAAGTTAATGGAAGAAGTTAATGGAAACTTTAAGCGAGAGAGGTGAGGTGAGGAGAGGAGACTCCATTAGAAAAATACTGAACAAACTAAGTGATTGCATTGAAGGAATATTTAAGTGAATAATTGTTATTCATCATTTTCATTACTTGATTGTTTCTTCATTTGAAATTTTTCTTGCCTTAATGACCATAACCATAACCGCTAATGCTTCACACTTTGCCCTTTAATAGAAAGGTTTGTATGTTGCTGATGCATGTGAATTTCTTTAATTTTGATAGTAAGGATTGCTTTAGTTGCACTGATTGCATTCATGCCAACCAACCCATATAGTGCATTAGTGCATTGGCAATTAAATCCCAATATTTTGTTCATCTATATTTCATGCACTTTGGTTCCTACACCAAAGTGAACGAAAGACAAGAGAAGACACAAGAGTTATCATCATTGTAGAGAGGGTCTATTCTTTAAAAAGAAGCAGCAGTCAGTTCTCCTGGTGCAAGAGGGCACCACCATGGATGATAATCTATTTTCATGCATAACATGAATAAAATTTGGCCTTCTAACTGACCAAGATAAAGTTAAGTATATTCTTGATCTTATCTACATTAGCTTTCAATTGTTTGCCTTATAAATGAGACATGCGTAATCTACACTTATTAAACGTCTATTGGATATTAATCAAATTCATCTTTACAGGAGAATGCCTCTATTTTGGAAATACAAGTGTGTCCAGAGATTAATTATTCTGATTTGGAATTTTCAAACCTAACTCATGAGTGCACCACTTATGGCTCTAAAGCTATTCGTTCAGTTGAGAATGTATATCTGTACATTTTATACTCTAAAGTTATGAAGCACGTACATTTTTATCAATAGTATTTTTATTAGTATTTCAATTTGATCAATTTTATCAATAATATTTTTCATGCCTAATGGCTACTAGTTACGATTCTATCAATAATATTGCTTACGATAGATTATGTGATGCAAAAGGTTTGAAAAATAAAGGAAAGAATTATAAGGTTATGGAAAGTCCCATCCATATTCTACAAGAGCAGGACGACTTACATAGAAATGGTTCTAATGGATGATAAGGTTAGTTGATTATTTTTCATGATTCTTTCAAGTGATGATAGGTCCAGTTTATAAATATCTTTAATAACTTTATAAGTGCTAATATCTTTTATATTTAATTTATTTTACAGTGCGATAAAATTCATTGTTCAATCAAGAGTTATTTGGCAAAGATGTTTGAGAATGAATTGACTGAAGGGAGAGTTTATGTCTTCTCAGATTTTGTAATTGAGGAATCAAGCAGAATTTATCTTCCAACTGCACATGTGTGTAGAATAACTTTTAAGAAGGAGTCACTTATAGTAAATACGGTCGAGGATCGTAAAATTTCTGACAATCATTTCAAACACAATCACAGCAAAGAACTCTCTAACCCATCCATTTAACTACCTCACCTACTTTCATAAATCTACCTAGCAATTTCTCTCTTCTCCTGACCAGATCATGAAACTCATCATAATTGAGGTCTAACTGCTACCTGTTACAACTAAACTCACAAACAACCGTAAACCCAAATAAGTGAACAAACTTAGTGGCCACTCAATGACATAAAGAACAAACCCATCGCGCCGTCATGTGCTCACTGTTAGAGTAGATTAATAAAAATGATTAATAACTACATTAGAGTTGATATACTTAACACCAGATTAAGAAAAAACAAACAACGCATGACATGTTACTTTTTTATTAATCAAATGATTATAATTAAAATTAATTTTAACAAAACAACTTAAAATTATAATTTCAATTTTATCGTGTGCATAGCACGGGTTATTACACGGGTTATTACACGTGTTATTACACTTGTGTGAAAAGAATCATTATATAAAAATTGGTGTATTTAACATTTTCTAACAAAATAGGATCAATTAAAAATTTGCTAACATTTTCTAACAAAATTTTCTTTGTGTACAGATATATTTTTGTTAATTAATCTTTCATATATTTTCATCCTATATCTATACCAATATATCTATCCAAACTTCTCTCTCTTTTTCTTCCTCTCTTTTAAATATCATGATTCAAATTTGATACTATAAATACATGATAAATAGCAACTACACATTTTTTTACCTTGACTTTATTATAAAATGGGTGGTGATCCATGACTTGCAAACTCTCTTTGTAAGAAGAAAAGAATCTTTGAAAAGTTTCTCCTCGTCTTTGTCATTCATTAATTTTTGGTGAATTCTATCACATAGAAGAGAAATTCCTTCTATATGTGTAAAAATTTGTTGTCATTTTTTTAGTAAAATAAGTGTCTAGAGAAAGAGTATAACTAAAGCTATAGTAAAAGACAAAAGCTAGATTAGTGCAGAATGTGGACCCCACTGCAGTGAATTAATTTCATCTTTATTGAATAATGTAAAATAGATTAGTTATTAATTATGAATGTTAATGATGGGCTGGTTTTTGTTTTTTTTAATGGATTTAAGTTTCTGGGCCAAGCCAAATTTTTTTTCCTGAAATTGGGTCTTAATTGAATTTTTTTATGAAAAACAAAAATAATAAACATAATATCTTATAGATTTGGAGGTTATTTGAATTTTTTTTGTTTGGGTCTTAATTAATTTTTTCTGTGTAGATGTAAGTGTTGATTGATTTTTTTTTATGAAAAATGGACACTTTTTTTTGTCATGAAAGATGTATTTTTGTGTTCTTGAAAATATTAGTTTAGTCTTTTCATATATTATTTTTATTCTAATACTGTCAATAATCTTATTCTTAATAATATTTTAGAGTATAATCATTCATTAGTTATGATTTTATTATTAGTTATATGGTTAATTTTTGTAGTAGGATAAATAATTTACGTTATAAAAAAATTATAATAGTGCACAAGAATAAAATACTTTAGCATTTAGAATTTAATTTTGGTTCGTTTAAGGTTTATTTTGATAATATTTTTGGTATGTGATAAAATTTTTGTATTGTAACGATTGTAAATCGATGATAGAATTTAGTGTTTAATTAGAGTTGTTTTCGTAAAACCTTGGTAAAAATTTTGAATATATTTAGTTAATATAGTTGTTGAAATTTCTGAATATAATTTATAATTTTTACTAAAAAATAAAATATGTATGTTTTTTTCATGAATATTTTACTAAATGACATCATGTTATTTAACAAGTTATATTCATGCTTGACAATAAATAATTTTTTGATGTAAAAATAATCACAAAAAGAATATGTTAAATGGATGCTAATTCAGAATGATCCATGTGTGTGTGTAAATGAGGGTAAATCACATAAACAAACTGAATGCATTCTAAATTTATATGAATGTCCAAATGCAAAGTGGTTATTGCAAATTTTTGTCAAAACTATTCGATCTAAACCCATGAATTTGATTTATCTTGAGTGTGGTTCGATTATTATAGTTTCAATTTATCCCTGCTCCTGTTAAATCGAAGCTATTGACTTCGTTTTACGTAAATTAAATCCAATAGATTCGATTTACATGAGATAGTCTACACTAAAATGTTTTTTCATAGTAAATTGATTTCAATAAATTTGATTTACTAATATACCTACTAATTTGAATCATACGTAACTGACATTCATGTAAATTTGAAACTCATTTAGTTTATTTATGTGATTTATCCTTAAAATGAATGTTGTCACTTTTATACATTGAATTAGTTAATATAGAGATTAAGTAGAGTATTATCTATTATTGGATATGATATAATACGATTCTTTCATGATTCATTTAGGTGAATTTTATTACTATTTTTTATTTTTTCTTTTTATATTTAATTCGTTCTAAAATTATGAAATAATAAGTATTGTTATAAAAATGAATCCTTTTAAAAATGTGCCTTATAAAAAATTTTTAAAAAATAATTATGTATTTTGTATTCATAATATTTAAATAAAGTCTAACATATTAATATTTTTCATAAACAAAATCAATTAAGACCCAATTTCAGAAAAAAAATTTTAGCCTAGCCTAGAAACTTAAATCCATTAAAAAAATAAAAATCAGCCCATCATTAACATTCATAATTAATAACTAATCTACTTTACATCATTCAATAAATGTGAAATTAATCCATTGCAGTGGGGTCCACATTCTGCACCAACCTCAGCCTTTGTCTTCCACTATAGCTTTAGTTATACTCTCTCTCTAGACACTTGTTTTACTAGAAAAATGACAACAAATTTCTACACATATAGAAAGAATCTCTCTTCTACGTGATAGAATTCACCTTAATTTTTTCATTGCAAAGTAGACTATTAATTCATAAATGATGATGATGCTATATGTTGAATTCGGATGACTGCAGGTGCCCTATAGTGTTATATTAGAAAATTTTATTCAATTATTTCGCTGCCCAACTCTTTCAACTCATTAATAAATTAGTACATATGAGATCATATAGATAAATTTGTTTATTTTTTTCCTCAAAAAAATTCTACTTTCTTTTTTATAATGAAAATATAATTAAACCTCAAGACAGAACATTCCATCAGAAAAGAATTGTGTTCATTAATTTATCTACGTTATAAACTAACTAAATATTTACAAAATTCTAAAAAAATCGTCTTTGATATCAGATGAAATCAAAATCACAAAGCTACCTTATTTTTTTCATATTCCTTGTCTCGCATTGACACGTCAATTAGTGAATAGTGAGATTTAAACTAACCCTAACATATACAAAATTCCACTAACTTTTGTCATGTATTTTTCATTTCAATGGCTTTGGTAAATAGACTCAACCATGTGCTACCTCTTTTGCTATAATAGATAGTATCAATGCAATAAGTAAGAGTTACTTGTAGCATATCATTTTCATAAGAAAAGGTAGTGATTTAAATATACTCTAGTTATTTTTGTAGGTATTGATATTAACATATAGTATTATAGTACTACATGGTTTCATGATCACACACCAGTAAATATAGATGAACAAAAACCTTTTCTTCTTGCGGGAACCAAAGTGCAGTTAGAAAAAGATGATAATTACAACAGTTGGCATGAGGACTGAATGGGAAAAGTTGATGAAAACTTTAAGCGAGGAAGGTGAGGAGATGAGACTCCATTGAAAAAATACTTAACAAACTAAGTGATTATACTGAAGGAATATTTAATAGAATAATTGTACACATCATTTTTATTACTTGATTGTTTTTTCATTTGCATTTTTTATTGTCTTAATGACTATAACCATAACTATTAATGCTTCACACTTTGCCCTTTAATAGGAAGGTTTGTATGTTGCTAATGCATGTGAATTTTTTTAATTTTGGTAGTAAAGACTACTTTAGTTGCACTGATTGCATTCATGCCAACCAACCCATATGGTGCATTGGTGCATTGGCAATTAAATTCTAATATTTTGTTCATCTATATTTCCTGCACTTTGGTTTCTGCATCGAAGTGAACGATAGACAAAAAAAACATAGGAGTTATCATCATTGTAGAGAGAGTCTTTTCTTAAAAAAGAAGTAGTAGTTAGTTCTCCCAGAACAAGAGGGCACCACCATGGATGATAATCTTTTCCCATTCGTAATAGGAATAAAGTTTGGTCTTCTAACTGACCAAGATATAGTTAAGTATATTCTTGATCTTATGTGCATTAGCTTTCAATTGTTTGCCTTATAAATGAGACATGCGTAATCTACACTTATTAATCGTCTATTGAATATTAATCAATTTCACTTTTATAGGAGAATGTCTCTATTTTAGAAATACAAGAGTGTCCACAGATTAATTGTTCTGATTTGGGACTTCCAAACCTAACTCATGAGTGCACCACTTGTGGTTCTAAAGCCATTCATTCCGTTGAAGACGTATATTCGTACATTTTATACTCTAAACATCTAATATAAAGTCATTTATTTATGTGAAGGTAAGGATATATTTCTGGACAATTTATTTAGAGATTATCATTTGTAAATGTACTTAAAAAGACCGTGAAGAATTAATATTTAATTTTAGATCATTATGGAATAATTAAATTTAACATTACCAAACTCCATTCTTATTTCTTATTGAAAAAGGCACAAATTTTGAACAAAATGTGTCTTGCTTATAAATCTATTCGAGAAGAATTATCGAGCAAGGTCAGCTATGTTTTACTTCTACCAAATATTACTATAGTTGATTTTATAGATATTCCAAAAAATTATACCATAAGCTATATGTATATGTTTTTTTAATGTTTGTTTGGGTTGGTCTGAATGGGTTTAATTTGTATTTTTTTTCATTGTTATCTGTTTCTATTGATAGTTCAAGTGTCTTTTTACAGGATGCTCAATTACTCTTTGGAACCAAATGGTCTAATAGTTGTAAATATTGTTCTGTAAGTTAACGTGGCTTCATCCTCACAAAAAATCAATTTTGGTTTTGGTTTTCTTTTATATTGTTCTTTTATTTTGTATTATTTATAGATATTTGTGCATCAAGCAGGGAAATAGTTATCCAAAAATGAAATTCAGAGTTTCGTCCAACAATCTCTTCCGAAAAAATGTGATTATTGTTGAAATAAACGCAAAGAAACATAGAGTACCTGGAGATTTTTGGAATTTCATCCCTTTTGATTCTTAACAAAAAGAAAGTCGCATAAAACCAAACAGAAAGGCTTTATCTCCTTATCAGGTAGCATTTCCCACTTTCACATATGTTATTCAGTTTCCAGGAGATGTTTTTTATTTTTAAAAGGTAAACTATTTATTATTGTCTCTAATGAAAATGCTTCTTCGAAGGTGAATAAGATAGGTTCGAAGGACATTGATACAACAATTGGGTATGATACATGCAACTCCAATATTGGGATTCGGATTTTATTTACTTGATGATGATGATGATATTTGGCATTTTCCTTTTGATTTCAGGTTCTTTGTTTGCTGGAAGATGTTGATCGAGATTTTGTTCAAAAATTTGTTCCACAAATGGAGTTACTTGGTCTTAATTGCTTCCGGTGACGCCAAATTGCCATCGCGTAACAGAAGTCATGCATGCATTTGCTAATAGAAACGTGTTGACTTTTGTAAGTATATTTCTTTTTCTTCTTCATTGTGTTCTTTAATATGTTTATGAGCTTTCAGATATAATCACTCGAGCTCTAGTCTTTAATATAGCATTTTGCCTGGTTAAATGTTTTCAGGAAATTGGTTAATTTCCGGGGTACCGCGTTTATTTCTCGTGTTTTGGATTGCCTGAAGATCTGTAAGGCAAGATTTTCAACCTTTATTTTTGTTGCATTTTGTCAGATTGTGATCTTTTTTCTTTCTTATGATTGTACTTTAAAATGCAGCTACGTCCGGATAAAACACCAGCAAAAGAAAAATGCTGAAAATATGTGCAATTCATCTGGTTTAAACTGGATGAAAGATGTGGTTCTTGAAAAACATAGTGATAGTTTATTCCGTGTAGTAGTAGTTGGGGATCCAGACCTTGAGCCTGGTGAAATTGGTATACCTTGTCAAATAGCTGAAGTTCTGCAGGTTTCCGAGTACGTGAACAAGCATAATTTGGAAAAATTGCTTTATTGGTGTGAGTTAGTCATTAAAGGGAAGAAAGTCATAAAGGTCTGCAGAAAAGGTAGTCGTGTTGTTCTGTACAAAAAAGAAGAGCTTCAAATAGGAGACTTGTTTTATCGGCCTCTTGGTGATGGTGATTCCATACATCAATGCTCAATGATTGCTCTCTCGGTTAAAGTCCTACCAATATCTTTTGCAGTGTCTATCAAGCCACTGCCTGGGGATTTTGATGGTGATTGTCTTCATGGGTATATTCCACATTCAGTTGCTGCAAGAGTTGAGCTAAATGAGCTGGTTTCTTTGGAGAAGCAATTGATAAATGGGCAAAGTGGTAGAAATCTGCTTTCACTCTCTCAGGATAGCTTGACTGCTGCCCATTTGCTGATGGAAGATGGGGTCCTTTTAAATGTTTACCAAATGCAGCAGCTTCAGATGTTTTGTGCTCATAATTTAACATCACCTGCTATTGTTAAAGCTCCTTCCATTATTCAGCATGCTGTTGCCTTCTAATCTTGACTATTTTTCTTCAGAGGCTTCTGGTTGAACAATGTCAAGGGGAAACTCTAGACTTTTTGTATGCTGCACAGAAAGTTCTTTGTGAGTGGTTATCTATGACAGGTTTCACAGTTTCACTTGCTGACCTGTACCTTGCTTCTGACTGCTAAATCTCCTTTGGCTTACAAGAAGCAGAGCAATCGTGTAAGCTGCAAAACATGAATGAAAGGCCGAAGTTTAACCTCACCTGGGCAAGAGAATTGATGGATCTCGGTGAGAGCATCAAATGCATCATTCTGAAAGAGCGACATCCGATAAAGAATCAAGAATTTGACAAGCTCTGAGATTGTGCTGTCAGACTCATGGATATCTACAAAGTGTAAAAATCAAAGCATATCAAACATGCTTTTCATTTATTGCTCTACCAACCATAACAACTATAAGAATAACAAATTCTTCTTCCACTATGTGAGTTCAGCTAATGTATCTCATAATCCTATGCTGTAGTAGTAAACTAGGTCTATGCTAAAATCATTAAAATCTAATGAACTAATAACGCATTATAAAGCTTTTCTTTTTCTTGATTCATAAATTTAATTGCTTACTTCATCTATGCTCTAGCTTGATTAAACAAAAATGAACAAAAACAAAGTGTTAAGCTTGATCAAAGTTGTTAATTTCATTCGAGATTAGAAATGATGCAAGCATTAAATTGAAACCAAATCAAATTAACTAAATAACAAAGAAAAGGGAAAAAGATGAAAGGAAAAAAGGTTAGAGGTTTAGAAGGGATTGATCTTACTTTAGAGCATGATTGTAGAATCCTTTGAATGGTATTCTAAGTTTGAGAAGCTTGAAATGACACAGTTTCACTCTCTCCAGACATCAGAGTATTACGAAAAGAAATCAGAACCACTGCAAGTCTCCCTCCACAGCTTCAACCTTTACTACCCGACCATGCATCACCACCATGTCCATCAAAAGTTACCAAATTCCCTTTTTTATTCGATTTTTTTTTTTGGAAAAAGATGCCAAGATGGTGAAGAGAAGACAAGTTAGCGTGCTGCAATTTCAGTTAGCAACAGTAACGCTTTGTTTGGATGCAAAATTGAAAATCAATGGAAAGAAAATGGGTGGAAAGAAAATGAGAGGAAAGAAAATAAAAAGAAAAATTAAATTTTTTTTATGTTGTTTGGATGAAGAGAAAATGAGAAGAAAGAAATTTTTTTTTTGTTTGGATAGAAGGAAAAATAAAAAGAGAAAAAATCATACCTAAATGAAATTACATTAATATCCTTTATAAATTATAATATAATAATGTTATAATGACAAATTTGTAATTTTATCCATTTTTCTGCTTCAATCTAAGTTTTCTTCTCAATTTTGGAGAGAAAATTTTAACATGAACTCCACAGGTACTTTTACATTTTTCATTTATTTTCTTTCTTCATCCAAATAATGAGAAACTAATTTTTCCATCAATTTTCTTCTTTTTCATTTTCTTTCCTTTCAAATTCTTAACCAAACAAAGTATAACTTGTAAAGAAACAGGTGAGGACAAATCCGTCTTTTCGGGCATCTAAGCAGCAGGGAGTGAGAGTGAGAGTGAGTTCCGGTAGCTACTACTCACTATTGACCAGTGACTAGAATTCTTGGGCCTCAAAATATTTGTAATGATAGAGATTTTCGTATTATTCAAAATTTTAATTTAGATTGTTAATTGGGCATTTAAGGAAAAAAGTTATTGCTTTATTAAACTTAAGATAATTTATTAATAGAATATGATTTCTATTTATTATTATTATTTTATATATAATAAAATTATAAAGATAAGATTAATTAAGATTACGGTAAATTATTAAAAATACATTTGAATTATCTTGATGTTGATAAAAATGTCTATAACAAAATTAGACAATGTTATATGTATACTAAAATTAATTTCCGATATAAAATACATGTTAGAATATAAATACATATTGAAAATAAATTAAATCACATATATATTTATATAAAAATATATTAATGGCTATTTTTAGTGACTAATTTTAGTGTCAAATAATATTTTTGGATAAAAATATTTATTCGTGATTAAAGATCTATTCTGTTAAGGAAAAAGAAACGTGGCTCACTTGCTAATGTCAAAATTTCATTTACTACATACGAAGTTCTTATCGCATCACTCTTTTCTGTTAGTGTAGAATACCTTAGTTCACGATTGTAAATTTTTATCACGTTTTTTAAATGATTTGAAAATATTTTAGTTAATAATAAAATTTAGGAACATTTTTGTCGGTGCCAAAATAATTTGGATATATTTTTAGTAATTTGTTTTTGAGATAATAAAAAACTTTGTCTGCTAACAAGTAATTTAGACAAAAATATTAAGTAAACTATAAAAAATGCACCTGAATTATTTTAGCATTGATAAAACAATTTTGCTATACATCCAAATATTTTTGTCAACTAAATCCAATCATATTGGCCCAAATCTAACAAAATTACTTACAGAATCTGCACGTGAATTACACATTTCTTCTTCTTCACGTTCTTTCCTTTTCTTCGTGTGTTTTCTTCTCATCGTTGTTCTTTTATTATTGTTGCTTGTTGTTGCGTTTTTTTTTGTATTTCTTCTCTTCTTCCTCCTTCTCCAAGTAGTTATTATATTATTATTTTTTATTTGTTTTGTGTAACCCCGTTAAATTAGTAAATAATTAGTCAATAGATTAGTCTTTAATAAGAAAGATTGGAAATGCAAATATTATATTAAATTAGAATAGATGTCATCGAAACGAGAACTTTGACACTAATTTCGAAAAACCGGTCCAAGATTGGACCGAATGGATCGAACCGGTTGAACTGGTTCCAAACCGAACCTGTAGGCCCAACCGGCCCAACAATTAAAATGAACCCAAACCTTTCTCTTCTTTATTTTGGCAGAAACGAGCGTGAAAAACTGAAGATTGATGGTTTAGAAGTTATAATAAATTCTCGTTGCAAGTATATTTTCTAAACCAAGCAATCAACCTTTCTTGCAAACGTTTTGGTTGTCACAAGTAACAAACCCAATAAAATTTATAAACCGAAGTATTTAAACCTCGGTTCGTCTTCTCAAGGAATTGCAGGAAAGTATGAATTATTATTGGTTATGCAAAACAGTGTTTTTGGGTTTTGAAAAGGTTTTGAACAAGAGAAATAAATTGCAGGAATTAATAAATTGATAACTAAGAAAATCTCTTGGCAAGGTATGAAAACTGGAAGTTCTATCCTAGTTATCCTTATCAATGGTGATGAGAATTATACTTTTGCTCTCACTAAGTCAACCTCTAACTATGAAGGTCAGTTAAGTGGGCAAATTAATTTAACACCTAAAGTCTTAGTCAACTCTTTAAGGAAAGACTAGAGTTATAGGAATCTAAATTAATCAGCAAAGATAACAATTATCAATCACGATGAGTTTGACAACTCAAGAGTTACCAATTAATCAACCAGAACCAAGAATATAGAAAGCTAAATTAAAATTATAATTATCTGGAATACCTCAAATTATATTGAATGGAGATGTCAATTCTAACATGAAAAAGTTCATAAGCCAATTGGGCAACATAAATCAAATACAAATAAAAGCTTCAGAGTAAACAAAAATAGAAAAGAAACATAAATTATTGAACCTGGTACGAAGAAACAATCATAATGACTAAAAGAAATCCTAATCCTAAAACCTAAGAGAGAGGAGAGAACCTCTCTCTCTAAAAACTACATCTAAATTGTGAAAAGTGAAATATGAATGAATGTATGATGATGAATTAATGGATTCCCCCACTTTATAGTCTATAATCTGTGTTTTCTGGGCCGAAAACTAGGTAAAAAACAGCCCAAAAATCGCTAATTGTGAAATCTGGTTCGTACAGGTCGCGGCAAAGTGACGCGGAGGCGTCATCCACGCGTTTGCGTGGATTGAGATTTTGCAGATGCGACACAGGCGCGTCATCCACGCGTTCGCGTCACCCAACTTCGGGGCAGCTATGTCAAATTATATATCGTTGCGAAGCTCCGGATGTTAGCTTTCCAACGCAACTAGAACCATTTCATTTGGACTTCTGTAGCTCAAGTTATGACCGTTTGAGTGCGAAGAGGTCAGGCTGGACAACTTAGCAATTTCGTCAACTTCTTGTATTCCTTCCATTTTTGCATGCTTCCTTTCCATCCTCTGAGCCATTCATGCCCTGTATTTCCTGAAATCACTTAACACACATATCACGTCATCTAATGGTAATAAGAGAGGATTAATATTAGCGAATATAAGGCTAAAGAAGCATGTATTCAATTATAACACAAAATCCGGAAGGAAAACGTAAACTCATGCAATTAGTATGAATAAGTGTATGAAAGGTTGATAAAATCTACTCAATTGAGCACAAGATAAACAATAAAATAGTGGTTTATCAATCTCCCCACACTTAAACATTAGCATGTCCTCATGCTAAGCTCAAGAGAAGCTATAAGGGAGTGAAGAGGAATGATAGAATGTATGAAATGCAACTTATCTATGTGAATGCAACTACATGCTAAAATGATTCTACCTACTTGGTGAAAAAGTAAATAAATCTTTCAAGAACAAATATGAACTAGATTTCACTAATTCAATTCACAAAATACAATACAAATAACTTGCAAAAAGAAGATAGCTCATGAAAGCAGGGAACATAGAATTAAGCACTGAACCCTTACTGGTAGTGTATATCATTCTAACTCTCGAGTGTCTAGGGTCAATTCTCTTAATTATCTACTAATCTTGCTTTCTATAGCTTGCTCTTCATCTAACAATCAACAAAAATTAATGCACAGATACACATATCAAGAGGTCTTTTGAGGGTTGTAATGGGGTTAGGGTCAAGGTAGGATTGTATTTGGTCAAGTGGACTAAAATCTGAATCCTTAATTAACTTAAACTTTTCACCTAACTTAGGACAATCCATGTAATCATAATATAAAATCAATAACTACCCATTAACTGCGTTTACTACATATTTATGCATTCCAAGTTTTGAGTACAATACATGTGCATTGCTATCACCATTTCTTTGGGGCATTTTGTCCCCTTTTTATTTTTCTTTCTTAATAATTTTTTTTCAATGCATATGATTAAGGTATTGAATGCATAAACATGTTCTTAACATTTTTCGCATTTTCACAGAAAGTCTAACATACTCAATTCCCAAACCAAACGTTTCCAAACCCACTTTCCCCACACTTAATTCATGAGCACTTTCACTAGTCTAAGCTAATCAAGGATTCAAATTAAGAACATTATTATTTTCCGCTTAGAGTTAGTGATGAGCTAAAGTAAGGAACAAAGGGGTAAAATAGGCTCAACATTGGTTTGCAAAGGATAATGAAAGGGTAAGGCCATATGGGTATGTAAGCTCAGTGAACTAAGGCCTCAATCATATGAGTGTATGCATACATCAAACAATGGAAATATAGAATCAAGCAAGACAAAGATCACAATTTTAGAGAGAATAACACACACCAAAAATAAAATATTGGTTGATAAAATGCAACCAATCAAATAAGCTCAAAATCTCACTGGTTTTGTGTGTTCGAGCTCTAAACCATGTTCCAAAATAATATTTCTTCATACAAGTTTTTCAAAAAGTTTTATTCAAATTAGTGAAATACTATAAAAGGTTTATTGAAAAAGAAAATATTACTTCAACCAGTGGTAAAATATACACAAAATCAAACAAACATGCGAATGCAACAATGAACAAATAAAGAAAGTAAGACATTGGTGTTGAAACGAGAATAACTGACCCATGGAGATCGGTATTGACCTCCCCACACTTAAAGATTGCACCGTCCTCGGTGCATGCTAAGATGTGCAGGTGGACGGGTTGCTTCAACTGATGCTTTTCTCCAAAGATTGAGCAGATGAACTTGTTTGTCTCCCCATTAAGAAGCTTTTTCTCTCCCTTTGTGGTGGCCATTCTGAAAGAAGGGGGAAAAGAAGAAAAGTTACCCAAAAATAAAGATAAGAACATAAATAACATATGGGTGTTAATGCCAAATAATAAAGGTCTCAATTACATGGTAGCTACAACATGCAAGTGAGAAAATAGTGGAAGCAAATGGCATATCAATAGTGCAAAAGATGCAACAATGGGGAAGAGAGTGTGGGTAATACAAGATAGCGTAAGTGCATATCAATGCAAAAGGAATATCAGTATTATAAAAATTAGCATTTACTTATGAATAATAATACCCAATTAGAATAAAACAAGTCATGAAATACTAGAATAATTCAAGAAAAGATGCAACAGTTGAAAAAGAAAATTTAACACCAATGAAAAAAGAAGAAGAAAGGAAGAAAGGAGGAAGAAAAAAGAAGAGATAGAAGAAATTAGGATTAGAAAAGAAAAGATAAGATAATTGGCGCTGGTTTGGATAAGTTGTGCGTCACATGTGATGCGGATGCGTGGTGCACGCGATCGCGTGGGGTGTGATAAATTCAAGTGACGCAGACGCGTGGGGCACGCGGACGCGTGGCTCGATTTGTGCTAGTGGCGTGAGAGCAGCCTCGCGTACACACAACTCTCTGTTTAAATGCATTTTTGCCAAAAATCTAGGGTGACACGTTCGCGTGGGTGACGCAATCGCGTGAATGGCCATCTTTCGGAAAACGATGCGAACGCGTGGGGCACGCGTTCGCGTGGTAGGGCTTGTGCTTCTAGCACGATTCCAGCCCCACTCCATCACAACTTGCTGCCATGCACCCTTTTTACGTCGATTTTTAGGGCATGCGTTCGCGTGGGTGACGCGGACGCGTGGGAGGCATTTTTCCCACATGACACGGATGCGTGGGCAATGCGGTCGCGTTGGTCAAATTGTGCCAAAGGCATGCCTTCAGCCACGCTCTCGCGTGACTCTCTGTTCACTTTTCTTTTCTTCCCAACGCACATATGACGCGGACGCGTCATTGACGCTGTCACGTCGCATGCTCTCTTTTTTTTTCATGCAGTATGCAGAATGCAAAATATAATGAATGTTATGCACAATTCCAGGTTAAATTAGAATTCAAAAACAGACTAAAATAGAAAGAGAACGATCATACCATGGTGGGTTGTCTCCCACCTAGCACTTTTAGTTAAAGTCTTTAAGTTGGACATTTGATGAGCTTCCTGCTATGGTGGCTTGTGCTTGAATTCGTCCAGAAATCTCCACCAGTGTTTGGAATTCCAACAGCCTCTGGGGTCCCAAACAAGGCACGTAAAGCCCTTGAGCAGTTTCAAACAGGTTTCCAGACTCCCGGGGTGTTGAATGTCAGAACAGATTCCAGGATCCCAAATTTTACTTTTACACCCATGTTTATCTTGATCTACATTTTTCCAGTCGGGTGGTGAGTGGTCTGAATTCTCACTGCAGTGACCAAATAGCTTCCGAGATCCTTTCAATTGAGCTTGACACCAATCTTTGCACCTCAAATTGAAGTGTGAAACCTCATTGAATCTTGTATACCAGCGCTGAGTGCGAGTCATTTCCCTTTTGCTCTTAAAGCCGCAAAGAGCTCTAAGCTGGCCATCTGTTTCAAGCAAACCATATTCAAGTGGAAAAGTGAAGATAAAGGTCAAGGATTTTACCCACTTGAAGTTTGTGTTGGGTGGTAATGGCCTTAGGATAGGTGTTTCTAGTGGTTCTACAAGCGCTACTCCCTTGTGGTCTTCTGTGAGTTCCTCCACTTCTTTGCAAATTTCTTCCATTTCAACCATGTCTTGATCAAAGTCATCGATATCTTCCTCATCACTTGAGTCATAATTGGGAGGTTGAGAAAAGTCTACCTCTGCATCATCCTCGTATTCGCTTGGAGAAGATTCTTCTATCTCAAAGACTTCACTTGCGGATGCAAGTTCATTACTAAGAGGACTTGACTTGGGATTATCATCATCAATGAGACATGCGTCTTGGGTCATTCCGTCCAATTCCTCATAAGATGCTTGTTTTGGGGGTTGTGCACTATCCTTCTTAGCATCAATTGTAACGTCTTCGACGAAATTCTCCACAACTCTGGATTCTGGCAGAGGTTCGGCATCTTCTAAATCTTCAACAAACTCTTCTTTTTCTATATTGACAGCTTCCTCTACTTGTTCTAGTATGAAGTTATGCTCTATACTGTCTACTGGAGTTTCTAGTGTCTCCTTCATGCTACGTTCTTCATTAGATTCTCCACATGAAGCCATGGGGATTTGTTGAGTGTCCGAATGTTTGGAAGATAATTGATTTATTGCTTGCTCCAGTTGATGAAGGGTTGCATGAAATTGGTCTACTGATTCTTCGAAGTGAACCTGTGATTCTTGGCTCGATGGATATGGACATGGTGCATAGGGGAGTGGTGGTTCTTGGGAGTAATTGGATTGGCATTGGGGTGGATAAGGATCATACGGTGGCGAATGGTGAAAAGGAGCTTGTGAGTGTGGTGGTTCGAAGCTATGTTGAGAGAATGGTCTATAGGCATAGGGTGGGGCTTGTTGGTAGCTACAAGGGGGTCCACCATATCTATCAGCTTGGTATGCATTGTAGAATGGTTCTTGTCCATGATATCTAGGAGGGTGTTGTTGCCTAAAGGGTTGATCAGATCCTCTTGGATCCATCCATCTTTGATTGCTTTGACTGTGATGCATAGTCCTGTGATAGCTTCCATTCCTTTCAACAAAATTGGAACCAAACTCAAAGCGAGAGGGGTGAGAATTCATAGTAGCTATCAGAAATAAGAAGGGAAAACAAAAACAAATAAACAAGTAAAAGAAAAATATTTACAATAACCAATAATAAGGCACACGTTTGCAATTCTCCAGCAACGGCGTCATTTTGAAGAACGGAAGATTGATGGTTTAGAAGTTATAATAAATTCTCGTTGCAAGTATAGTTTCTAAACCAAGCAATCAACCTTTCTTGCAAACGTTTTGGTTGTCACAAGTAACAAACCCAATAAAATTTATAAACCGAAGTATTCAAACCTTGGGTCGTCTTCTCAGGAAACTGTAGGGAAGTATGAATTATTATTGGTTATGCAAAACAATGTTTTTGGGTTTTGAAAAGGTTTTGAACAAGAGAAATAAATTGCAAGAATTAATAAATTGATAACTAAGAAAATCTCTTAGCAAGGTATGAAAACTGAAAGTTCTATCCTAGTTATCCTTATCAATGGTGATGAGAATTATACTTTTGCTCCCACTAAGTCAACCTCTAACTATAAAGGTCAGTTAAGTGGACAAATTCATTTAACACCTAAAGTCCTAGTCAACTCCTTAAGGAAAGACTAGAGTTATAGGAATCTAAATTAATCAGCAAAGATAACAATTATCAATCACGATGAGTTTGACAACTCAAGAGTTACCAATTAATCAACCAGAACCAAGAATATAGAAAGCTAAATTAAAATCATAATTATCTGGAATACCTCAAATTATATTGAATGGAGATGTCAATTCTAACATGAAAAAGTTCATAAGCCAATTGGGCAACATAAATCAAATACAAATAAAAGCTTCAGAGTAAACAAAAATAGAAGAGAAACATAAATTATTGAACCTGGTACAAAGAAACAATCCTAATGACTAAAAGAAATCCTAATCCTAAAACCTAAGAGAGAGGAGAGAACCTCTCTCTCTAAAAACTACATCTAAATTGTGAAAAGTGAAATATGAATGAATGTATGATGATGAATTAATGGATTCCCCCACTTTATAGCCTCTAATATGTGTTTTTTGGGCCGAGAACTAGGTCAGAAATAGCTCAGAAATTGCTAATTGTGAAATATGGTTCGTACAGGTCGCGGAAAAGTGATGCGGAGGCGTCATCCACGCGTTTGCGTGGATTGAGATTTTGCAGATGCGACGCGGGCGCGTTATCCACGCGGTCGCGTCACCCAACTTTGGGGCAGCTATAAAAAATTATATATTGTTGCGAAACTCTAGATGTTAGCTTTTTAACGCAGCTGGAACCATCTCATTTGGACTTCTGTAGCTCAAGTTATGACCGTTTGAGTGCGAAGAGGTCAGGTTGGACAGCTTAGCAATTTCTTCAACTTCTTGTATTCCTTCCACTTTTGCATGCTTCCTTTCCATTCTCTGAGCCATTCATGCCCTGTAATCCCTGAAATCACTTAACACAAATATCACAGCATCTAATGGTAATAAGAGAGGATTAATATTAGCGAATATAAGGCCAAAGAAGCATGTTTTCAATCATAGCACAAAATCCGGAAGGAAAACGTAAACTCATGCAATTAGTTTGATTAAGTGTATGAAAGATTGATAAAATCTACTCAATTGAGTACAAGATAAACCATAAAATAGTGATTTATCAGAGCGGAAGCCTTGCAGGGAAGGAAAAAAGAGAAGAGATCACCAAAACCCTTACGGTGAATTCTAAACCCCGTAACTCCTCCGTTTGAGCTCCGATCGCCGCACCGTTTGCGGCCACACGACCACCGCGTCGAGCTCTATGTTTCTACTAGAACAATTTTATAGGTAACTCATTTTTCTGTCCTCAACCACTTCTTCCCCAATTTTTGGAAAATTAAACGGAAATATTGAATTTCTTTGTTCTTTGATGTTTTAGGACCCAATTAGCTTGAGGAAAATGTTCACTCTTGCTTATGTGAGGCTTGGGTAAGGTTAGGATACCATAATTCTATTTTAATTTCATTGAATTTGAGCTTTGAGTATTAAATTAGATATATATGTATTGTGAATGTGCATTAGGTTGAGAATAAATAATTAGAGCTTGAAATTGTGGACGTTGGAATTTTTGGTGGAGGCTGGGCATTAGTTTTTTGTTGGGCTTTGGAGCTATATTTGTTGTGAGTGAATTGTTTTGGTCGCTACGTGAGAATCGGCCAAGGTATGATTTAGTTTTCTTGCATTTTATATATAATATTCTGTGAAAACTTAGGCTAGATGACCATAGGATAAGTTGGAATGTAAGTATATATTGTGGATTAGTATCTTGTCTTTATATATGGATTGGTATGGTGTTGATTAGTTGAATGATTGGTAATTGTTAATTATTGACTTGAGGATATAATGATGTGATTTGTAAGTTATGGTTTGATTGTGGAATTTGGCTTGTATATATATAATTATTTTTGGAGGATTTGGCCTGCATATATATGTTTATTGTTGGAGTAGAGATTGATTTTATGGTGGTTGTTGTGTTGAGGGAGAAGGGTATTTTGTTGCTTGTAAGTGTAGGGGGTTGAGTTAGAATCATGGGAAATGTTTGAATGAAAAAGAGGTTTTGGTAAGTTTACAAAGCTTTGATTTTGGGCCAAACTTTGGCGGGCTATAACTTGGCTTTCAAAACCCCAAATTGATTCCAACTCGTTTTAAATGAAAATTGAATTCATGAAGTTTATGCCGTTCGAAGAACGGAAGAAAAAAGATTTAAAATGATTGAGTTATGCCTATTGGAAGTTTTGGTATTAAATCTGTGAATTCTACAACTGAACACTCCATGGTATGCAACTTTCTGGTTGATCCTTTTTTTAAAAGAACGTACGTCAACATGTACGCGTGGCATGGAATTTTGGCGATGCGTACGCGTTTGGATCCATGCGCACGCGTAAGAGGTTAGCTAGCATGTCCACGCGTACGCGTGACCCACGCACACGCGTGACATGTAGTTTTCACCCACGCGTACGCATGACAAAGGGACGCGCACGCGAGCTGCAGTTTCACATTTTTATGCGCACGCGTGAGCCACGCATACGCGTGGCCCCTATTTCAGCAAACATGGTTTTCAACATTTTAAACTGTATTTCAAACCTCTAAACCTCTATTTCATTCTTTTAATCATTAATAATAGTGTTAAACTTGATATTCAGATGAAGTAAGGAAATGGGGATAACTTGGAGATGAAGTAAAGCTGAAAAGTGATGAATTGACTATGAAATGTTACGGATGATTATGTATGATACTTGGCTTGATAATTAAATGAATGATCATGTATGATACTTGGCTTGAATGATTAAATGATTTGAGATACGAGATTCCCTGGGTAAAGTAATGTGGTTTGCCACCATTTGTACCAGGTTGAAAACTCGATACTCTGTTGACCTATGACGTAAGGGTAATTGGGCACTTATAAATTCCCGGGAATGTTAACCCCATTGAGCAATATTGATTGTTTGAGAAAAAACTATGCATAGACTCTTGGGGATACACATCGAGGGACAGTCTAAGGTTTTCGTACTTGTCGGGTTGGCTGGATAACTGACAGATGAGCCTCATCAGCCATAGGACAGGCATGCATCATATCCATACTACTTGAATTACTTGTTTATGCATTAACTGTGTGTACCTAAGTGTACTTGCCATGCTAAATGTATATTTGTTACCTAATGGAGATGGAGGTATGGAGGAATGATAGTATGGGACTTAGATTTAAAGTTAAGTTAAGTTAAGCTTAGATACTCTTAGAAAACCCCCTTTTATGGCTTCTGTTTAATACTTTAAGCTCTATAATCTGAGTGTCGGGTAAACAAGTGTAGGGTTGCTGAAGAGTGTGTGAAAAGGGCAACCGCTGAGAAAGGGAGTCACAAAGGATCATTCCCACAGAACCGAGGGAAGAGCTTTGCGCCTAGAGGTCCGTCTTTCAATAGGGGGAACTCTTTTAGGAGGCCCAACAACAACAACTTCCAAGGAAAGAAGTTCGGGAAGCAGCCTCAGAATGATCAAGCTTGTACTAGGTGTGGAAGTCACCATCCGGGAGCACCATGCAAGGCCGGATGGGGTTTGTGCTACACTTGTGGAAAGGCAGGGCATAAAGTCGCAAGTTGTCCGGAGAGACAGAAACAAGGTGCTGGGAAAGCACAACAGACTGGTCGGGTGTTCACCACCTCAGCTATAGGTGCCGAGGAATCCGAGACACTTATTCGAGGTAACTGTGAAATAGCTGGTCAAACTTTAAATGCTTTATTTGATTCGGGAGCATCACATTCATTCATTGCATCCGAGAAAGCCCATGAGTTAGGACTGAAGATTGTAACTTTAGGTTATGACCTAAAGGTGTATAATGCTACCCATGAAGCCATGGTAATTAGGCTAGGATGCCCGAAAGTTTCTTTTAGGTTCAAGCAGCGTGATTTTGTTCATAATTTAGTCTGCTTACCGATGATTGGTTTTGATCTTATCTTGGGATTGGACTGGTTATCTAAGAACCATATTCTGCTAGATTGTTCTACAAAGTCGGTGTACTTTATGCCGGAAGATACTGAAGGGCCGGTCGTGGTGAATAACTATTACTTGAATTCGATGATGGTGAACTGTTCCGGAACCGAATGTCAGGGTATCATGTTGTTAACCGCGGGCGTTTCGGGTGATGATCAAAGGTTGGAACAGATTCCGGTTGTGTGTGAGTTTCCAGAAGTGTTTCCCGATGATATTGATGAGTTTCACCTAACCGAGAGGTTGAGTTTGCTATTGAATTGGTGCCCGGGGCGGGACCAATCTCAAGTGCTCCTTATAGGATGTCACCGTTAGAGATGAACGAGCTAAAGTCTCAGTTAGAGGATTTGTTGGGAAAGAATTTTATACGCCCAAGTGTATCTCCGTGGGGTGCTCCAGTGTTACTGGTGAAGAAGAAGGATGGGAGTATCCAGCTCTGTGTGGATTATAGGCAGCTGAACAAGGTTACATAAAGAATAAGTACCCATTGCCGAGAATTGATGATCTCATGGATCAGTTACAAGGAGCTGGAGTTTTCTCCAAGATCGACTTGCGATCCGGTTATCACCAGATAAGGGTGAGGGGTGAAGATATCCCTAAGACCGCTTTCAGGACTCGTTATGGTCATTACGAGTACACTGTAATGTCTTTCGGGTTGACGAACGCTCCTGCAGTGTTTATGGACTACATGAATAGAGTTTTCCGTCCATTTTTGGATAAATTCATTGTTGTCTTCATTGATGACATACTGATTTATTCCAAGACTGAAGAAGAGCATGCGGAACACTTGAGGACTGTGTTGCAGATTCTAAAGGAGAAGAAACTCTATGCAAAACTGTCTAAGTGTGAGTTTTGGAAGAGTGAGGTGAAGTTATTGGGCCATGTGGTGAGTAAGAAGGGAATAGCCGTAGATCCAACTAAGGTGGAGGCTGTAATGGATTGGAAACAACCAACCACCGTAACAGAGATAAGGAGTTTTCTGGGTTTAGCTGGCTATTACCGAAGGTTTA
>NC_029781.3:93713692-93717519 GCF_000817695.3 Arachis duranensis
ACTTTGTGTTTGAGCCGATTAGAGATCTCAAGTGATTTTAAGTCCGAACTCCTAAAGGCTCATCAAAATGATGAAGCGTTATGGAAGGTGTTACCGGGTATTGAGCAAGGAAAACAATGGAGAGTGTCGGAAGAAAAAGATGGGTTATGGAGATTCAAGGGTAGGATCATTGTGCCAGATGTTAGCACTTTGAGGCAAGATATTTTAAAGGAGGCACACAAAAGCGGATTCTCCATTCACCCGGGAAGTACTAAGATGTACCATGATTTAAAGGCGATGTTTTGGTGGCCGGGTATGAAGAATGATGTGGCGGAATATGTTTCAAAGTACTTAACTTGTCAAAAGGTAAAGATTGAACATCAAAGACCTTCCGGGATGTTGCAACCTTTAGAGATTCCACAATGGAAATGGGAAAGTATTGCAATGGACTTTGTGTCAGGATTGCCAAGGACTAGGGCTGGTTTTGATGCTATTTGGGTGATTGTGGACCGACTAATGAAGTCAGCTCACTTTTTGCCCATTCGGATGACTTACACCCTTGAGGAGCTAGCACGGTTATACATAAAGGAGATCGTGAGACTTCATGGTGTACCTGCTACTATAATCTCTGATAGAGACCCTCGTTTCACTTCAAGGTTTTGGGGTGCACTTCAGAAAGCTTTTGGAACCCGATTAAGCTTGAGCACGGCTTACCATCCTCAGACAGATGGTCAATCCGAGAGGACGATCCAAACACTAGAGGATATGTTGAGAGCTTGTGTTTTGGACCAACCGGTGAGTTGGGATCGGTATATGCCATTAGTAGAGTTTGCATACAATAGTTATCATGCGAGCATCGGAATGGCACCGTATGAGGCCTTGTATGGGAGGAAATGTCAATCTCTGCTATGTTGGTATGAAGCTGAAGAGAAAAGCTTGTTAGGGCCGGAAATGATAGCTGAGACTACTGAACAAGTCAAGAAAATCCGTGATAGGATGCTTATGGCACAGAGGCGTCAAAAGAGTTACGCCGATCAGAGGCGAAAGCCCTTAGAATTTGAGGAAGGAGATCATGTTTTCCTTAAGGTTACTCCGACTACAGGAGTAGGTTGGGCGATTAAGGCAAAGAAGTTGAATCCTCGATACATTGGTCCATTTCAGATCCTGGAGAGGATTGGACCGGTGGCGTATCGGATGGCTCTACCACCTCATCTTTCGAATCTGCACGACGTGTTTCACGTGTCGCAGCTTCGGAAGTACACACCTGATGCTAGTCATGTGTTAGAACCTGAGTCGGTTCAGTTAAGGGAAGATTTGACGCTTCCAGTGGCTCCAGTCAGAATTGATGATACTAGTATCAAATGGTTGCGTGGAAAAGAGGTTTCATTAGTCAAGGTGGCATGGAGTCGAGGCGGTGTTGAGGAACACACTTGAGAACTTGAGTCAGAGATACGAACGGATTATCCGCATTTATTCTCAGGTAATTGCATTTGAATTTTGTGGGCAAAATTCCCAATTAGGTGGGTAGAATGTAAAACCCGGTTAATTAACGGCTAATTAACCCATAAATGAGAATTTATTCTAGAAAGCCTAAAATATGATTTTTATGGCTAAATGTGGTAGAAGAGATTGAGACGAGAATTTCGGTACCAATTTTATAGAATTCGGACCAAGATTGGACCAAACGGGTCAAACCGGGCCAACCGGACCCAAAGTGGGCCCTTGGCCCAACATAACTAAACCAAAACCCTAGTTTTCAGTATTCTCTCTCCTCACTAAACACACTCACATGCTGAAAATGGAGGCCATGCAGGGAAGAACACTCTCTCAAGTTCTTTCTCTCACTTGATCTTCAAACCACCATAACTTTTGATCTAGAGCTCCGATTGCCGCTCCGTTTGTGGCCACGCGTTCACCGCGAAAAGCTCTACAAAACCCATACAATCAATCTTGAGGTAAGCCACGTTTTGCTGTTCGAAATTTCAGCCCTTGTTTTCGAGTTTCATGGGTGAAATGTTGAGATTTTGGGTTCTTTGATGTTATAGGACCCAACTCTCTTGAAGGAGAAGGTTAATCTTGTCTCCTTGGACCTTGGGTGTGGTAAGATTCTCAACCCTAGTGTATTTTGTTGTTTTATGATGTTTGGGTTTTGAGATGTTGTGTATGGGTATGATGATTGTGGCTTAGGTTGTGTATATGTGAATATTGGAGCTTGATTGGTGATTTTGAAAAGCTTGAAAAAGGGATTTGGTGGTGAAAAATATGTTCTTGGAGGTATTGAGGCCTTGAGAGAAAAATCTGTTCTTGGAGGTGTTGAGGCCTTGAGAGCTTGTGGATAAGTGGTTTGGAAGTGCTCCGGTTGAGCTTGGGAAATCGGCTAAGGTATGGTTTCGGTTTCCCGTATCTAATATGTAATGTGGTAGGAAATACTTAGGCTAGAGGCCCTAAGATAGGCATTGAATTGTTGATGTTGTTGAATTATTGATATATATGATGTGGTCATATATGTGATGATGATTAATGATGCCTTGGTAGTATGATGTTTGAGAAATATGCATGTTGTGATATATGCTTGATGATTGGTTATGGTTGAATTGTGGGTTGAACCATGTTGATGGTGAGTATGACATTGATTGTGTACAATGATGATTTATTGGAATTGGTGTTGTTGAGAATTGGCATGAGGAAGAGTATATGATATGTCAATATGTTTGAGTTTGAGCCACTTGGGCGAAATGGATTAAAATGATGAGATAGTGATTTTGTAAATTGTGGTAATGTGTCAATGTGTGAGTTGAAGAGGCTTGATGTTGAATTTGATGTATTTTGATTGATTTCAAAGAAAAGGGATGAAAATGGCATGTTTTGATTGATTTGAAAAGAGTTGGAAATGGTTTGTTTTGAAAATGGCACTTTGTGGTTTTTATGAAAAACATGGGTTTTTAGGCATACTTTGTGTGGTTTTGTATGAAAATATGGTTTTTGGGCATACTTTAATTGGACATAACTTGGACTACGGATCTCTGTTTTGTACCAAATCTTTTTAGAAATGAAATTGGATCCGGGATGTCCATGCCGTTCGAAGAACGGGTGAAAAATGATTTAAAATGAGGAAGTTATGTCCGTTGGAAGATTGGGGTTTAAATTGGTGAATTCTGCAGCTTTTGACTTAGAAAATTTTTAGCAGAATGACCCCTTGCGCGTGGGCGCACTTGGCACGTGC
This sequence comes from Arachis duranensis, assembly GCF_000817695.3. Lineage (NCBI taxonomy): Eukaryota > Viridiplantae > Streptophyta > Magnoliopsida > Fabales > Fabaceae > Arachis > Arachis duranensis. Next base: position 93,716,895 of record NC_029781.3, read on the forward strand.
GTGCCGTTCTTCCCGAAAATGCCATCCACGCGTGCACGTGATGTGCGCGGGCGCGCCGATGGTGCTGCACCCAATGCCCAGCCATTTTCCAGAGAGTTATGCCAGAACTGTGCTAGTGTTGTGCCTGGGGCACGAGAACACCCACGCGTACGCGTGGTTGACGCGTGCGCGTCGATTGGCAAATTTTTAATCCACGCGATAGCGTGCATGACGCTTGCGCCTCGATGAGTTTTCGAGGCCATCCACGCGCGCGCGTGGAGTGCGCGTACGCGTGGACCTGTTTTCATCCCAAAGTTGATTTTTGAGTTTTAAAAGTCAAATTTCATACTTCTAAGCCTCCGATCTCACCACTTATATCTTAAATCATTATGATATGTCTAGCTATGGGAAGAAAGGATGGTGAATGTGGTAACTTGCGAGTGAAGCAAGGGAAAAATGAATGATCATTGAGGATCAAGCATGATTATGTGAGATGCGGAGGATGGTGGTGGAAGTGCTGGTTATGCCATTGGCCGAAGGGCCGTAATTGTTTATATATTGGCTGGTTCTGGATTGAACCATGAGCCGGAATAGCCGTGTATGCTATGAATATTGGCTGGTTATGGATTTAACCATGAGCCGGATG
>NC_029781.3:93717758-93718876 GCF_000817695.3 Arachis duranensis
CTCTTTTGACCCTATGTCATAAGTGTGGCCGGGCACTGTGAAAGACCCGGATGAGCTCGCCCCCGTAAATATTCACCAGTGAAGGTGATGGATATAGATCATGATTATGATTAAGCTTATGATGAGTATAACTCGAGTTGGGGATGCGTGACAGAGGGACAGTCCAATGGTTAGCTACCAGGACTTGTCGGGTTGGCTCTATAACCGACAGATGATATCATCAGCCACTAGGGACAGGCATTCATCATATGCATACTATATGAATTGTTTGAGATTGCCTATTTGACTGCATATTACTTGCTAATTGTCTAACAGCCTTAATTGTTCCTATTTGAATATTTCTTGTCTGATATAACTGTGTTTGCTACATTCTACTCCTGCTGGTGGTTGGGAGGTTTGAAGGAATTGGAAAGGGAAGTATTAGTTAGACTGAAGTATCCTTAGTCAGATGCCCTTTATGGTTTAGCTTGTTTATAAGCTTTGATATTATCTGGAGGAAGTTCTAGGATTGTGGTGCACGAAATTGCAATCACACTTTTGTAATTCCGCACAACTAACCAGCAAGTGCACTGGGTCGTCCAAGTAATACCTTACGTGAGTAAGGGTCGATCCCACGGAGATTGTCGGCTTGAAGCAAGCTATGGTTATCTTGCAAATCTTAGTCAGGATATCAGAAATTATCAGGATTGATTGTGAAAAGTAAAAGAACATGAAATAAGTACTTGTTTTGCAGTAATGGAGAATAGGTTGAGGTTTTGGAGATGCTCCATCTTCTGAATCTCTGCTTTCCTACTGTCTTCTTCTTCAAGCACGCAAGGCTCCTTCCATGGCAAGCTGTATGCAAGGGTTTCATCATTTTCAGTGGCTACCTCCCATCCTCTCAGTGGAAATGTTCAACGCACCCTGTCACGGCACGGCTATCCATCTGTCGGTTCTCAATCAGGCCGGAGTAGAATCCAGGGATTCTTTTGCGTCTGTCACTAACACCCAGCCCTCAGGAGTTTGAAGCTCATCACAGTCATTCAATCATTGAATCCTACTCAGAATACCACAGACAAGGTTTAGACCTTCCAGATTCTCTTGAATGCCGCCATCAGTTCTAGCTTATACCACGAAGA
>NC_029781.3:93720751-93721308 GCF_000817695.3 Arachis duranensis
GCTTTTACCACACCAAACTTAGAAGGTTTGCTCGTCCTCGAGCAAAAGAAGAAAGAAGAGAGAGTGGTGGGGTAGGTGGGGATCCTGTGGGATCCACAGATCCTGAGGTGTCAAGGATAATTCATCCCTGCACCAAGTGGCAAGCAAAAATGCTCCTCCTGCCAATCCTGGCGTTAAACGCCGGGCTGGTGCCCATTTCTGGCGTTTAACGCCAGCTTGGTGCCTATTCCTGGCGTTTAACGCCAGTCTGGTGCCCTTTTCTGGCGTTAAACGCCCAGAATGGTGCCAGACTGGGCGTTAAACACCCATTTGCTGCCCTTACTGGCGTTTAAACGCCAGCAAGTTTTCCTCCAGGGTGTGCTATTTTTCTTTCTGTTTTTCATTCTGTTTCTGCTTTTTCAATTGATTTTGTGACTTCTCATGATCATCAACCTATAGAAAACATAAAGTAACAAAGGAAAATAGATAAAATATAACATTGGGTTGCCTCCCAACAAGCGCTTCTTTAATGTCAGTAGCTTGACAGTGGGCCCTCATGGAGCCTCACAGATGTTCAG
>NC_029781.3:93721374-93723330 GCF_000817695.3 Arachis duranensis
TTCTCTGTCCCTTTTCTGTCTCTTATTTCTATATCAAACTCTTGCAGAAGCAACACCCATCTTATGAGCCTGGGTTTTGAATCCTGCTTTGTGAGTAGATATTTAAGAGCAGCATGGTCAGTGTACACAATCACTTTTGATCCTACTAAATAAGATCTGAACTTGTCAATGGCATAAACCACTGCAAGTAACTCCTTTTCTGTGGTTGTGTAGTTCTTCAGTGCATCATTTAGAATACAGCTGCCATAATAAATGACGTGCAGAAGCTTATTATGCCTCTGTCCCAAAACTGCACCAATGGCATGGTCACTGGCATCACACATTAGTTCGAATGGCAATGTCCAGTCTGGTGCAGAGATGACTGGTGCTGTGACTAGCTTGGCTTTCAGGGTCTCAAATGCCTGCAGACACCGTGTGTCAAACACAAATGGTGTGTCAGCAGCTAGCAGATTACTCAGAGGTTTGGCAATTTTTGAAAAATCCTTTATAAACCTTCTGTAGAATCCTGCATGCCCCAGAAAGCTTCTAATTGCCTTAACATTGGTAGGTGGTGGTAATTTTTCAATTACTTTAACTTTAGCTTGATCCACCTCTATTCCCTTGTTTGAAATTTTATGCCCAAGGACAATCCCTTCAGTCACCATATATTGATTCTCCTAGTTAAGTATAATGATTCTTGAACATAGCTAGTGTATGAGTCTTGGCTGTGGCCCAAAGCACTCTGTCATCCAGTATTACCACCGGATACATACATGCCACAGACACATAATTGGGTGAACCTTTTTAGATTGTGACTCAGCTTTGCTAGAGTCCCCAATTAGAGGTGTCCAGGGTTCTTAAGCACACTCTTTTTGCCTTGGATCACAACTTTATTTCTTTTTTTTTCTTTTTCTCTTTCTCTTTTTTTTTGATTCACTGCTTTTTCTTGCTTCAAAAATCAATTTGATGATTTTTCAGATCCTCAATAACAGTTCTCCTTTTTCATTATTCTTTCAAGAGCCAACAATTTTAACATTCTTAAAACAACAAATTCAAAAGACATATGCACTGTTCAAGCATTCATTCAGAAAACAAAAAGTATTGTCACCACATCAACTAATTCAACTAGTTTCAAAGATGAATTCAAAATCCTGTACTTCTTGTTCTTTTGTGATTAAAGCATTTTTCATTTAAGAGAGGTGATGGATTTATAGGACATTCATAGCTTTAAGGCATAGACACTAAGATACTAATGATCATGTAATAAGACACAAACATAGATAAACATAAGCATAAAAATTCGAAAAATAGAGAATAAAGAACAAGGAGATTAAAGAACGGGTCCACCTTAGTGATGGCGGCTTGTTCTTCCTCTTGAAGATCTTATGGAGTGCTTGAGCTCCTCAATGTCTCTTCCTTGCCTTTGTTGCTCCTCTCCCATGATTCTATGATCTTCTTTAATTTCATGGAGGAGGACGGAATGTTCTTGGTGCTCCACCCTTAGTTGTCCCATGTTGGAACTCAATTCTCCTAGGGAGGTGTTGATTTGCTCACAATAGTTTTGTGGAGGAAAGTGCATCCCTTGAGATGAATTTCTCCATCTCCCATGGCTCGGAGGTGGAAGCTTTTGCCTTCCCCTTCCTCCTTCTAGAGGTTTCTCCGGCCTTAGGTGCCACAAATGGTTATGGAGAAACAAAAAGCAACGCTTTTACCACACCAAACTTAGAAGGTTTGCTCATCCTCGAGCAAAAGAAGAAAGAAGAGAGAGAATGGTGGGGTAGATGGGGATCCTGTGGGGTCCACAGATCCTGAGGTGGCAAGGATAATTCATCCCGGCACCAAGTGGTGAGCAAAAATGCCCCTTCTGCCAATCCTGGCGTTAAACGCCGGGCTGGTGCCCATTTCTGGCGTTTAACGCCAGCTTGGTGCCCATTCCTGGCGTTTAACGCCAGTCTGGTGCCCCTTTCTGGCGTTAAA
>NC_029781.3:93727082-93727984 GCF_000817695.3 Arachis duranensis
CTTCTGGACTGTTCAATTCCACTTAGGTCCATGATGGAGAAAGGGAAATGATGCAGATATTATTTTATTTTTATTTTTATTTTTATTTTTTTTTATTTTAATTAACAGTCACCGAAAAAAAATAAAATAAAATAAATGGAAAATAAAATAAAATTTCGAAAAATAAAATCAAAGCAAATTGAAAACTAAATTAATTAATTAATTAATTAAAAAGATTTTGGAATTAGCAAGTAAAAAGATATGATTGAGAATTATTTTGAAAAAGATATGATTAAGAAGATATGATTGCAAATAAAAATGATTGAAAAGATATGATTTTGAAAATCTTTGACTAATTTAATGCAAAATTTCGAAAAAACTAAACTCAAATAAAAGACTCTAAACCAACAAAAATAAAATAGTCCTAATCTAAGCAACAAGATAAACCGTCAGTTGTCTAAACTCGAACAATCCCCGGCAACGGCGCCAAAAACTTGGTGCACGAAATTGCAATCACACTTTTGCAATTCCGCACAACTAACCAGCAAGTGCACTGGGTCGTCCAAGTAATACCTTACGTGAGTAAGGGTCGATCCCACGAAGATTGTCGGCTTGAAGCAAGCTATGGTTATCTTGCAAATCTTAGTCAGGATATCAGAAATTATCAGGATTGATTGTGAAAAGCAAAAGAACATGAAATGGTTACTTGTTTTGCAGTAATAGAGAATAGGTTGAGGTTTGGAGATGCTCCATCTTCTGAATCTCTGCTTTCCTACTGTCTTCTGCATCAAACACGCAAGGCTCCTTCCATGGCAAGCTGTATACAAGGGTTTCACCGTTGTCAGTGGTTACCTCCCATCCTCTCAGTGGAAATATTCAACGCACCCTGTCACGGCACGGCTAATCATCTGTCGGTTCTCAAT
>NC_029781.3:93730165-93738927 GCF_000817695.3 Arachis duranensis
AAGTTCTAGGATTGCCTTTGGCTTTCCTCTATTATTATGTATTATATATGTGGAAGCTGTTACCATGCTGGGGACCTCTGGTTCTCACCCATGTGGATTTTGTGGTTTTCAGATGCAGGACGTGAGGTTTTCCGCTGAGGCATGCTGGAGACTTCTAGATTAGCGAAGATCCTTTGTTCTCGGGGCTATGTTTTGGTTTATATGTTTTACTTAGATACTTTTATCTCCATTAAATAATACAAACTGTGATGACTCCTCTTATGGGAGATTTTGGAGAATAGGTTTTATGTATTTGTGTCCCTTTGGGTTTCCTTTGGGATTTTTCTTATTTTTATCATATGTATATATTGCTATGCTCGGACCGGTTATCTTCGCAGCCGGATCTTGAGTCTTGATATTCCTGTTTTTGACACTCCTTTGTATATATATAATCACGCGTTGGTTATCCTTGTTCATTACGTTATCGATCGGAGTGTTGCGCTTTTGAGTTGCGGTTTTTGTTTACCCCTTTTTCTACACAGGCTCCTAGTTATAATCAATCATTCATACTACTATACGTACTAAATTTTTATTTTAGAGGTCGTAATACCTTGCCATCTCTGAATTATGACTTAAGCATAAGACTCCGTATGGTAGGGTGTTACACACTTACCACATAGGAAGTTCTATTTATCGCATCACTCTTTTTTATTAGTGTAGTATACCTTAGTTCACAAGTGTGAATTTTTTTCATGTTTTTAAATAATTTTGGAATATTTTAGTTAATAATAAAATTCAAGAATCTTTTTGTCAATGCAAAAATAATTCAGATACATTTTTAGTGGTTTGTTCTTGAGATATTAAAAAACGTTAACAAGTAGTTTAAAAAATAAAAAAATATTAGGTAAACTGTCGAAAATGTACATGAATTATTTTAGCACTGGTAAAATGGTTTTGTTATACATCAAAGTATTTTTGTCAATCAAATCCAATCGTGTTGGCCCAAACCTAACAAAATTACTTACAGAACCTACGCATGAATCACACATTTCTTCTTCCTCACGTTCCTTCATTTTCTTTGCATGCTTCCTACTCCTCATCATTGTTCTTTTATTACTGCTGCTTGTTGTTGCACTTTTTTTATTTCTTCTCTTCTTTTTGCTTCTCCAAGTAGTTATTATATTATTTTTTGATTTTTTTGTTTTTATTTTTATTAAGAGAATCAAATAAGGAGAATTATAAGAAGATAAAATAAGAAGGAGAATATAAAGAAAAAGAAGAAAATGATGATGAAGAAAAGGAGGAGGAGAGAGAGTTTTGAACCATGCATAATTTATCAGAAAAATATCTCTGAAATTTTTTAACTATGACACAGGAAGTTTTCTTAATCTTGACGTTAAAATTTTTTAACCGTGATATAGATTCTTGTTAAGAGGGTGAAACAAGAATTATGAGGGTGTGAAAGAAGAAAAAGAAGAAGATGATGATGATAATGATAATGATGAAGATGTTAAAGGAGGAAGATGAGGAGTTTTGAATTGTGCATAATTTATCAAAAAAATATCATCGAAATTTTTTAACCGTGACAGAAGAAGTTTTTTAATTTTGACACTGAAATTTCTTAACTATGACACATAAATTTTTTAACCGTGCTATTTTCAACTAAATGATGTACTTTTTGTATCATTGAACTTATTGAGTGGAATTGAACTTATATATAAGAGGTCTAGCCATTTCTGTATCATTTGCAATAAATTGATATATTTTTTAGTTCTAAAACACATTTGAATATATTTTATTAGTTGGGTGAGTTTAGATTTTGGATTTATGATTCTTTAAAATTTTATTAAGTCATTTACCCAAAATTTTTATGTTATTTTTAAGTAAATGATGTGTTTTTGTTATCATTGAATTGATTGTACAGTATTGAATTAATATATAAGAGGTTTAGCCATTCGTGTATCATTTGTAATAATTTGGTATCTTTTGAATCTAAAATACAGTTAAATGTATTTGTTGGTTGAGAGAGTTGGTTTTAGACTTGTGGGCTTGTGTGTGTGGCCCTTTGAAGATTTTTGTGGGAATGGATTCTCTCAATTTTTTTAACAATTAAGGGAGTAAAGTGTGATCTCTCACCATTAATTTTATAAGTGGGACCAAGAAAAAATATGAGAGAGAACAATAAAGGGTTAGAAATCACAGTTTACTCCCTTAATTTTTTTAACAATTGAGAGGACCCATTCTCGATTTTTGTGTCATTTGCTAAAATTTTCGGTGTTATTCACAAAAAAATTGTGTCATTCATAAGAAATTTATGTATTATTTACAACTAAATGATATGCTTTTATTATTTTTAAATTAATTGTGTGGTATTTAACAAAAAAGAAAAAGATGACGATGATGAGGATGATTATGATAATGAAGAAGAAGGAAGAAAAGGAAAAAGAGAAAAATCAAATGACAAAAGGAGGAGGAGGAGGAGGAGGTGGTAGTGGTGACAACAGTAAAGAAAAAAGAAGAAAAAAGAGAAAAAAAAAAAGAAATGCCAGGGATGTACGACAAAAGCACGTATGAAGAAGAAGAAAAATGTGTGTGCACATTGACTTGATTAGATTTGGTTAAAAAATTATTTGATAGTCTAATTTTTTTTGTTGATAAAAATGTCTTTGGTTTTTTTATTGACAAAATACCTTCAAATAATTTAAGATTATACCAAAAATATCCACTTATATTAAAAAACTTGGTCCATTAATAAGTAACTCATTTGCTAATGTCAAAATTTTACTTGTCACACAAAAATTTAATTTATCGCATCACTCTTTTTTGTTAACGTAAAATTTTTTTTGTGACTAAACAGAAAAGAAAGAAAAAATAAGACAAAGATAAAACCAAATTAGTTGGCTAGGTTCATATCTAAATCTATTAGATGTTGAAACTCACTCCATGGTTGACTCCAATTTGAGTGAATGTCCGCGCTAGAAGCAGCTGCTTTAGCCATATAATCTGCAACACTATTTGCATTCCTCTGAATTAAAACAATAGAGACTTTCCAATTCCAATTCACAACCTCCTGTATATGCTTTGCCAAATTCCATTTTGGAATATCCTTACCAAGCATTCTTTGGTTTACCAAGAAAAGAGCGTTAAACAATCTATTTCACAAATAATCTCACGAAATCCAATATCCCAAAACTAGAAGTAAACCTTTCCAAATCGCATATAATTTAGTAAAAAGAACACTGCACACTTTGACTTTTCCAGTGCAACCTTTCAAACAACATCCATCAGAATTGTGAATGATACAACCAAAACCAGCATAGCCAAAAGGAGTAAAACAACTAGCATCACAATTCAATTTAATAAAATGAACTGGAGGTGGAACCCAATGCAAACAAAGCGACGGAGGAGACAAAGATTGATGCATAGCAAAAGTAGTGTGGAACTCTCTTACTGAACTACGAATCAAACTCACCAGTTTACCAATACTCTAAGAGTCATCTGTATTGAATAAGTCATGATTCTTACTTCTCCAAATCCACCAGATAGTCAAAAAAAATATCTCCACTCCTTGCACCTCTGTAGAGCCAATCACGTAAATCCGAGTTATTTGAATACAGACCTAAAAGGTTTTAGACCTCCTTGGCACTAGGGCACACCCGAAGACAATGAAGAATGGATTCAGAACCATTCTGGCACCGATGACAAGTGCTAGATAAAGCTAAGCCACGACCCAAACGAAACTCTACCGTAGGAATTGCGTTAAAGACTGAGCCAAATCAAGAACTTGTACTTCTCAGGAATATGCAGTCAGCAGCCGCCATACCCACAACCAATTATCACGCTCATTCCAATCAAACTTTCTTTTGGCTAGCCAACTGTATCCACTCTTAACTGAGTAGAGTCTAGAAGATGTCACACCCCACGACCAACCCAAACTCTCTCTAGCTTTCAAATCCGGATTATAAGCATTCAAACGTTGTTTGACATCTTCTGGAATGTTAGAGAAAACATCATGGAGTTTCCATTGACCATCTTTCAACGTCTCTAATAGTTAAATAAGAGTTGGATATTGGACCCTCAATAGTCCAATTGTCAAACCAAAAGGATTGATTAAGTGACCCAACGCGCCAAGAGAAGGCATCCTTAAGAGCACCAAAAGCCTTTGAGATACTCAACATGAGAAGCGTTGCAAGGGATAGGGCCATGTAAAACTCCCTTATTCCTCAGATCCTTCGCCCTCAATAAAGTTGCCAAACCTATTTACTAAGTAAAAATATATTAACACATGCAAGATCTCTAACACCCAGGCCACCAAATTTCTTTGGAGCGACCACGGTCCTCCAATTAACACGAGAAAGACCTCTACCGTCAACTTGACCCTTCCAAAGGAACTGTCTCATCATAGAAGACAATTTATCGCAAACCCAATTTGGAAAAAAAGATACCTGCATGTGATAGGCAGGAATGGACGTTGCAACAGAATTGATCATGCAAAGTCTCCTTGCTTTATTTAAAAGTATTCCTTTCTAATTAGCTAATCTTTTCCTCACCTTTTCAATCACTGAATGAATAGAAGCCCTACTGGTATGGGAATGATTAAGGTTAACTCCAAGATATCTTCCTAAGTCCAAAGTAAAACATATTGAAGAAACATTACTAAAAATATCTCTTCTACGAGCAGTCACATTTTTAGAACAAAAAGTTTTAGACTTTTCAAGATTTACTTTCATGCCAGATGCCTTGCAAAAAGTGTTAAGAGAATGCATGACCATTTGGACCTGACTCATTGTAGTCTAACAGAAAAGTAAGAGATCATCTGCAAAACATCAAATGAGAAAATTTCGGGCCACCCCTAGTGATAGAAACTGGTTTCCACACACCCTCGAACACCTTATGAGATATATAGCAAGCAAGTATTTTCATACAAAGCACAAATAAGTAAGGAGACATTGGATCACCCTGTCTAAGCCCCCTTTTAGGAGCAAAATTATCCAAACTATTCCCATTTCACATAATAGAAAGAGATGATGCATGGACACAATTCACAATCAAATTAACAGTGATGATGAAAAAACCAAAAGCAATGAGAGTACTCCCCACAAACCTCCAATCCATCCTATTATAAGCTTTTTCAAGATCAATTTTAAAAGCAAGAGTACCTTTCTTGGATTTTGTTTGCTTTATGAAATTTAGAATTTCTTGGGCCACAATAATATTATCAAGAGCACCACGACCCGGAATAAAACCTCCTTGTAAAGGACTAACAATATTTGGAAGAAAGGGCCGAAGTTGATTAGTCAATACTTTGGTGATAATTTTATAAACAACATTACACAAGCTAATAAGCCTGAAATCCTTCATAAAGTAGGGTTATCAATTTTAGGAATAAGCACAATCAGAGTTTCCATGATGCTAGGATATAAGTACTCTCCTAAAAAAATGCTTCGGACAATATTCCGAATCTCAGTGCCTACTATCTTCTAGTATTCTTTAAAAAAATAAGCTTTAAAGCCATCTGGACCAGAAGCCTTAAAAGGGCTCATACTGAATATTGCTGACTTGACTTCCGCAAGACTTCCGCAAAAGAGACAAGGTCAATTAACTTAGCACAAGCCTCGGTGCTCAGAGTGGGTATCGGAACATCCCCTAAACAATCAACCTCAACCTCTTCCATTGTACCAAAGAGATTCTTGTAAAAAGAGAGGGCTTCTTCCTGGTGAATATCTGGATCAGTAGACCAAGACCCATCTCTAACATATAATTTATGTAGTCTATTATAGTTTCTATGCACCAAAGTCTGAAGATGAAAGAATTTAGTGTTTCTATCCCCATACTTGATCCACTGCTCTCTAGATTTCTGGTACCAAAAAAGTTTCTCTTACAATAAAAGTCTATTGTAATCTTTTCTCAGTTCAGCTTCTTTAATTATCAGAGATAACACATTCGTAACCTCCAAACGCCGTTGAATCTGATCAATTTGGTATTCTAGCTTACGTTTTTGCACAAAAATATTTCCAAAAACCTTTGAGTTAAATTCTAAAGAAGCCTATTGAACCATCTTAAGCCTTTCAGTAATGCTTTTAAACCCTTGATTCCAAGCCTTACTAATAATATGTTTATAAGAAGGGCGTGTTGCCCACGTAGCTTGGAACCTAAAAGAACGAGAACCTTTCACTCTGGGGCCGCCATAACAACGAACTAAAATAGGACATTGATCAAAATGAAACCTGTTAAGAATTTCACAATAACCCTCAAGAAATATTGTCATCCACGCTTCATTAACTAGTGCTCCATCCAATTTTTTAGCCAAGTCCCTGCTAGCCTGAACTATTTTATAGCAAGTATATCTCCTACCAGTCACTTTAAGATCGAAGAGTTCACAGTCATCTAGAGTAGTAGCTAATAGACTATCTCTGTGAGAAAAAAAATAAGCACACATACTCTCGTCTAGCGCCACAATCTCATTAAAATCACCAACGACCATCTATGATCCATTATGGCCTAAATTAATGGAACGCAAATGATCCCAAAGCATACTTCATTTTTCAAATTGAGAACTCCCATACACTGCACTACAAAGCCAAACTAAGTTACTCAAAGTATTCAGTAAAATGTTTAAGTTTGCGTGTATATATTTTTATCACATTTTAAAATATTTAAAAATATTTTTGTTGGTAAACAATTTGGAAATATTATTGTCCCCTACAAAATAATTCAAGGTGCATTTTGGTAGTTTACCTAAATATATTTGCTTTGACATTTGAGGCATTTCTTACCTAATGATCCATGCTCCTTGTTGCTTTCAAAAGATCCTGACTTCATTTCTTGTTGAACATCAAAGATGACTTCTTTGTCCTTCGGCAACTGAGTGTTACTCCTTTGTGTTATTTGCTTTTCAATCTTTAATGACAGCCTAATGACATCATCCAAGGTCCAATATGGTTGCAGCTGAACAACATCAGAAATTTCTGTGTTCAGTCCTCCAAGATAACGAGCAATTGTTTGTTCTTCAGGCTCTCGAATGTCGCACTTCATAAGCAACTCTTCGAAGTCCATTGTATATTTTTCTACAGATAATCACTTTTGCCTCAAGTTGTGAAATTTAATGAAGGTGCCTTGCCTGTAATGTTCAGAAAGGAACTTACGGTTGAGCTCATGATGCATTTTATCCTATGTCTTGATCTTTCTTCTTCCTTCTCTTTCTGACTGACGCTTGAGATTCTCCAATCATACCGATGCATGCTTTTTCAACTTGATTCCTACAAGCTTCACGAGCTTGTTTTCCGAAATGTCTTTTAACTCGAACACTCTTTCCATTATGTAAAACCAAAGTCTTTAGCTTTCGTGTTGTTGTGTCATGCTCTTCGTGTTGACAAATCTTCAGACGAAGAAGAAGAATGAAATGAATTTGCATTATCCTCTTCACTAGAAGAACTGTCTTCACTCTACTTGCCATGATTATTTTGAGCAGCTTTATATTTTGCAAGTTGCTCCTGCAACTCCTTAACTTGATGGCGTAATTCTTTTATTTCAATCTCTTGAGTAGTTCTACATTTTGAAGCCATCTTTTATTACTATGCAATGATGTTAATGCTTTGGCACCGATGTTATGATGATGATGATGATGATGCACAACAATGATAGAAATGCACCAATGATGATCATGATGGAAAGGCATTAAAGATAATCACCAACAGAAAAGGCACAAAAAGAAGAGAAAAAGACGATATTACTTGGAACTCTGTAATAGGCACCCGCACTGACGACGACTCATGCCAACAACTAGAGCACCGCACTGAAGACCCATACCCACGAATGAAATAAAATTTTACTGGAGCAAGGCGAAGACCGACCTTGCTCAGATTCTAAACTGACGTTGGGATGTCATTTGGGTCACCAATCTTGGCAAGTTAACAATTCTACTACGGTGAAAATAGCCAAGAACCCAAATTAAGGTAACAAAGCGATTTTGTGTCCAATTTTCTATGGGAAGTAACTACAAATATAAAGTGTGGTGTGATGATGTCATCCCAATGGATGCGTGTCACCTCCTGTTAAGAAGTCCTTGGAAATATGATTGTCAAGCTATTCATGATGGTTTCAAAAATACATACTCATTTATCAAAGATGGCAAGAATATCGTATTAACTCCGTTACAATATGTAGATGGTCAAAAGAATCAAGCTGAATTATGCCTTTTCACATCTTTCAAGACCAAATGCACTCATCAATGGGATCTTTCGCTACTACAAGCTGAGTCTTTTTCAATCCAAGGAGAATAATGCAGGAGCTCTTTCCAACCCAAGGAGAATAATGCAGGAGCTCTTTCCAACTTTGGGAGAATGATGCAGGACCATATATTTTTATGCTTGTGTTGTTAATTAAAGTAGTCTAGTTTAGCATATGTTGTTATATTGTGTTATGAGTTAGTCCCACATTGTCCAAGTCATAAAGGTTTTTTCCTCCCCTACTAGTATAAATATGTATATGCATATGTACCCTTTTTACTTATCAAGTTGAATTGATTGAGTTATATATATTAAAAAAGTTGTGTGCTTATTTTTCTCTAAACTCTTTGAGAATAAGAGATGAATCCTTGGCTTAGCCAATTAAGGTGAGTTCTTGGCTATTTTCACCATAGTGGGGTTAGGGATGGCAAAAGCCTCGTGGCGGGCTGGGTACCAGCATGAATTTACCCGGCGGCCGGGGGGGAGAGTTTTTCACCCGCTGGGACGGGGCTGTGGAAACCCGTTTAATCCCCATTTATATAAAATGACTTAAAT
>NC_029781.3:93739128-93747684 GCF_000817695.3 Arachis duranensis
CAATGCCTCACTCAGCTGAAGAGAATTTGTCGTCACCGCAGTGCCGCGTCACCCCGCCGATAAGTTAGCCTATGATTTTTGTGATTTTTGTTACCTTGAAGCATCTGTTAATTATTATAGCATTGTTTCTCTTTATGTGATTTTTTATTTCTGTGATTTTTTTCTGTGACTCCTGAAATTTTCTGTAATTTCTAAGATTTTATTTCCCTGATTTATGTAATTTCTTCGATTCTATTTCTATGATTCCTATGAAATGTGTAATCAAGATTGGCTTTGGAATGAACTTGGCACCACAACTAACATAAGATTTAAGGTTACACAATTCATAGCATTGAAGGAGATATTACTCAGTAAACTACTAAACTAATATATAATACATTGTTTTCTCAGATTATTATTGATTTATTATATGATTTTAACTTTTAATTGTTTTCTTCTTATTGATGTAGGATTTAAACAAATCGGAATCTACCACATGATGAAAAAAGGCTTAATTATGAGAATTATGTTTTTAGAATGATTTGAATTAGGGATGTCAATGGGCGGGGCAGAGGCGGGGGATGCCTCCCTGCTCCCGTCCTCGCCCCCCGTATTTTGTCCCTATCCGCACCCCAATCCCCACCATGGGGGATAATTTCCCCATCCCCGTTTCCCGCGTTCCCCGATTCTTATATTGAATATTTATATGAAAATTATAGTAAAAATTTTAAAAAATAAAAAAATTACAAAACATTATTACAACACACAAATATATCTTATCTAAGATTATAACTTACAAGTCCAGAAATACAAAATAACAAATCATAGTCCATAAAACAAAATTTTAAAATACAACTTCCATTCTAAAAAAACCAAAAAATAAAGTCTTCAATATCAAATATTTTTCCATTGTCAGAATACAACTTCTCTGTTAAAATAGCACAAACATGAATATGTTAACATACATCATAAACAAGAATATCATATATTAAATAAAAATTTGACATAATAAAAAAATAATTACCTAAACTCCTAAATTCTCCATATCCATCTCATAGTCCCAAGAAATTAGAATTTATATCAATTAACAATTCACGAGAGTTAAATTTGACATGGAATTGAACTTTAATACCAAATAATTGTGCTAAAACCTCTATTCGCAAGCATTTGTACAGAATATGGGAGAAGATGACTAATTGTCGTAGACCCAGACAACAAGTGTTATTCATTTTTGGGTAATAAAGTCATCAAAACAATAAAAGAATATAATAAGGAAAGTGGAAGATAATACATCCTCAATAGCGAGAGAAAACGCTACAACAAACAACAACAACAAAGCCTTGTACCACTAGGTGGGATCGGCTACATGAATCAAACGACATTATTGAGCTCTGTTTATATATCATGTCTACAGAGAGACCGTTTACATGTAGATCTCGTTTGACCACCTCATGGATGGTCTTCTTAGGTCTTCCTCTACCTTTCATCCCTTGTCCATCTTTCATCTCATCCACTCTCCTGACTGTGTGTTCTATCGGTCTTCTTCTCACATGTCTAAACTACCTGAGACGCAATTCTATCATCTTTTCCACAATTAGTGCTACTCTAACTCTCTCCCTTATATTTTTGTTCCTCATTTTATCCAATCGCATATGACCACTCATCCATCTCATCATCTTCATCTTTGCCACACTTAGCTTATGTTCGTGCTCCCCTTTGGCCGCCCAACATTCCGTACTATAAAGCATAGCCGGTCTTATAACAGTGCGATAGAATTTACTTTTAAGTTTTAAAGGCACTTTTTGTCACATATAAAACCAAATGCACTCCACCATTTTGAACAAGTTGCTTGGATCCTATGATTTACATCATGTTCAATCTCTCCATTATCCTGTATGATGCACCAAAGATACTTAAAACTTTTTCGTAGGGTATTTTTTCTAATCTTCACCTCTATATTAGGGTTTTTCCTTCTTAGACTGAACTTACATTCCATATATTCCGTCTTACTACGGCTTATGCGCAGACCATACACTTCTAGAGCTTCTCTCCATAAGTCCAACTTATTTAGATCTTTCTTTGACTCTCCCATAAGGACGAAATCATCGACAAAAAGCATGCACCATGGCACAGGCTCTTGGATGTGCTCTGTGAGTACTTTCAAGACTAATGTGAAAAAGTATGGACTTAAGGATGATCCTTGGTGTAATACTATACCAATGAAAAATTTCTCTGTCACACTACCTTGAGTCTTTACACTAGTTGTGGCCCCATCATACATATCTTTAATTGCACGAATATATGTGATTTTTACTCTCTTCTTTTCTAAAACCTTCCATAAGACTTCCCTTGGCACCCCATCGTACGCTTTTTCTAAATCAATAAACACCATATGTAGATCCCTTTTATTACTACGATACCTCTCCATCATCCTTCTTAATAGGTATATCGCTTTGGTGGTGGATCTGTTTGGCATAAATCCAAATTGGTTCTTTGTTACTTGTGTCTCTTTTCTCAACCTCCATTATATCACTCTTTCCAACTTTGTATATCCCCCTTATTCTTGTAAATAGGTACCAAGGTGCTCTTTCTCCACTCATCAGGCATCTTTGTTGACCTTGAAATCTCATTAAAAAGTTCAGTTAACCAATTGATGCGATTTCCTCCAAGGCCCTTCCAAACCTCAATCGAGATATTATCAGGTCCTACTGTCCTGCCATTTTTCATCTGATTTAAAGCCTCTTTTATTTCGAAGTCTCGAATCCTTTGATAGTAGTCAAAATTTTTATTTTCTTCCCATGTGCATAATCGACCAAGGCTCAGAAGAGTCTTATCTTCTTCATTAAATAACTCGAAGAAGTAGCTATTCCACCTTTCAGTAATCTTCTCCTCCTGAGCCAGCACATCTCCATCCTTATCCTTTATGCACTTAACCTGATCCAAATCTCTCGTTCTTCTTTCACGGCTCTTTGCGATTCTATATCCTTTTCTCCTTCTTTCGTGCCCAAAGACTGGTAGAGACCCTCATATGCTCTCGTTCTTGCTTCACTTACAGGCACTTTTGTCTCTTTCTGAGCCGCCTTATATTTTTCCAATTATCTGCATTGCGGCATAAAGACCACTCTTTAAAGCACTCCCTTTTTATCTTTATCTTTTCTTGTACACTTGCATTCCACCACCAGGATTCCTTGTCTCTTGGTCCTGTCCCTTTAGATTCACTAAAACTTTCTTTTGCTATTCTTCTAATAACTTCTGCCATCTCCCTCAACATCTCTTTCGTGCTTCCATTTTCATCCCACTTTGTCTCTTTTCCTACCTGTCTTAGGAAACTTCTTTGTTCCTCACCTTTTATCCGCCACCTAGTGCGGAATTTACAACCACAAACTAACTAGCAAGTGCACCGGGTCGTACCAAGTAATACCTCAGGTGAGTGAGGGTCGATCCCATGAGGATTGATGGATCAAACAATAATAATTGCGTAATTAGCTTAGTCAGACAAACAAAAACTAGTTTGAAGATTCAAAAGCATTAACAATAAATTCAGAGTATTAGAAAGACAGGCAAGTAATACGTTGGAGAAAACAATATGAAGAAGGCAGTTAAGGCTTCATATTTATCTATTTTCCGGATTAACTTTTCTTGCTAACTATTTTAATCATGATAGATTTAATTCATGACAAACTATATGTGACTAGACCCTAATTCCTTAGACCTTTCTAGTCTCCTCTAATTCTCATCAACCGCCAATTTCTTGGTCAATTAATTCCAATTAGAGGGTGAAATTCAATTCTAGTTTATATGCCACAGAAATCCTAATTATCCAAATATAAGAGGATTATATGTCACGTATCCCGTTAAGTCCAGATAATCAGAATTTAGGGGAAATTGTTTTCAAGCTGTTATTCAAGTAAAGAGCTTTTCCAAGTTATACAAGAACTCAATTAGAAAGAGGGTCATACTTCCGTTCCACCCAAATTCATAAGATAAAGAACGAAAACAATTCTTAAATTATAAATCAGTACATGAATTAAAATAGAAAAATAATAGAATCAATCCATACAAATAGATAGAGCTCCTAACCTTAACAGTGGAGGTTTAGTTGCTCATGGTTCAGAGAGAGAAACTAGGATTCAGGTAAACTGTAATTTTCATAATGAGATGGAATGGAATCCTAGAAGAAAAGTTTCTCCTTTTTGTATCTAATCCTAATTAATTAAAAAAATCTATTTTCTAAAATTAAAAATAATATATTTTCCTATTTTAAAATCAAATTTGAATTTAAATCAGAATTAATTATAGCAATCAGCAAGTCTTCAATTGATGGATGGGGACCACTTGCTTCACTGGATCCACGCCTAACTTGGCAAAGAGCTGCGCCTTACTTGAGTGCCAAAATGGGACCCAGAACTCGTCCCCAGTGTTTTCGGCATTTTCTGCATGTGGTGCATGTCACGCGTACGCGTCAGGTACGCGCACGCGACGTTGCACAAATCTCCAAATCACGTGCACGCCTCAGGTACGCGCACACGTCGCTCCTCGCTGATCATCTCCTTTAATTCTTGTGCTTCTTCCATTTGTGCAAGCTTTCTCTCCAAATCCAACCAAATGCTACCTAAAATAAACAAAATTGCGCGAGTATCAAAGTAGCATCCATAGTGGCTAAAAGATAATTAATTCTTGATTAAACTCAACAATTTAAATGCAAATTCACTAGGAAAAGATAAGAAAGATGCTCACGCATCACCACCACCTCGTCCTTGGGTTCTTCGTATGATGTCTTTTTCTTAACTTTTACTCGACGCAAAAATCCATGGCGAGCATCCTATGTTGTATTTTAAACTCTCTCCCGGAATAATTTTACAACTAATGCAAAATTTTCTGTCAATTCTCCTCAATAAGAAGAAGTCGATTTGAGAGCTTGTCATGCCACTCTTATAGGTTATAAGATGCTCGTCCTTATAGGTTACAAGAGAAAACACCAGCACCATAAAAATATGAGAAACAATGTCTTTACACATATCTGTTAAGAAGCCGAATATCATCCCAAATTAGTTGGCCAGCCAAATAATCATCCATAAAATATGAGCATGTTCTACCCAAAAAGTAATATGGACCACATGCTTACAATAATAAGCACCAAGTATCTCTGTAATCTAGAGCACAGGTTTATGTATATCCCTTAGCATCTAAAAAGACTTAAGATAATCTATTTAATCATCTAGCAAACCATGACAGCATAGATACAGCAACAACCAACATTGTTTTTTCCTGAAAAAAAGTGGAACTTGCTATTTTGCAAAGAGGAATATAAGCCTAATGTATAATATACAAAGGAAGATAAATTATAAACTGCAATAAATCAACAAAAAAACACATAATAAAATAGATTATTCAGAGAACACATAACAAAGATTATAAAAATGAGGAGTATCAAACCCTAATCGTTTCATAATTAATTAATTAATTATAAATCCTATGTGTAAAAAAAGGGCAAAAAAAAATAGAGAAAAAAGAGCATCAAACCTGAAATCAGGTGAAAGTGGAGGAGGAGGAGGAGGACGGACAACTGGCGGCTGTAGTGGGGGAATGTGACGGCGACTTCATTGGAGAAGTTAGGAGATGCGACAATGAGTTCTTTCCACGAATTAGGGGACGCTTCGGCGGCTACTTTCCACAAGTTGCGGGGACGCCATGGCGAGGCAGGAAACAGAGCGGTGTGGAGGGAAAATGGCGTGGTGCGGAGATGGCGTTGTGCGTGATAGAGAAAAGTGCCAGAAAAGAGAACGCCGTGGTGCGCGAGTGGGACGACGAGGTGATACGGACAATGGCCAGGGAGGTGTTCGGAGGTGACTGGTTAGGTGTAGAAAGGATGGAGAGAACACAGAAAGGGATATCGTGAGGGCAGGGGTGAGGGTGACTGGGTAAGACAAGCTAGTGAGAAGGAAAAGGAATTAAGGTTCTCACTATATGGAGAATTTTGTCCCCATCCTCGTAGGAAAAATTCGCCGCCATGCCTCGGGGGAATTTTATCCCCATCTCCGTCCCAGAAAAATTTCTCACCATCAGAGCCCCATTCGGGGTGGTCCTCGATCCTCACCTCCCAGGGAGTTTTGACATCCTAGTTTGGATATGTTTAGTTGTTTTATGAATGTTTGGTTGTTTGAATGGAGATAATGTTTGTTGGTTATTGTTATTTAAGTCTTTGAAGACTATGAAATTATATTTGTGGTACCCAAAGTCTTACCCGAGGGGGCTATGGTCACCAATTTAGGCAAGAATAACAACTCTACTATCATGAAAATAGCTAAGAAGCCACTTTGATCGGCTAAGCCAAGGATGAAAGAATCTGATTGACTAAGCCAACTTATTTAATATATAACTCAATTAATTCAATTTTTTTTTTACCAAAGTTAAACATACATATGTATCATTTTCCTTCCCACTTGATAAGTCTTCCTCTTAGATCTGCCTATTTCTTTTGTCGGCTTCCATAGTGAGAATTCTAATTCAGATTTGCGTAACTTTTTTTCCGTTGCCTCAGCTGTCAAATTCAAGAACTAAGACGTTCGATGTTCCAGTTTTTATAAATATGGTAGTATTTAGGGCTCTGTGAAGCTCCATCTTCTCCTCTAGTCCTCGACAATCTAATACGAAACCGATAATTACCCTTCCTTACTTCCGATGTAGAATCTTCAATGATTGCAGCATTCTGAATAGTTTCTGATGGTCCTCCTTTACTTTCTCGTGCTTCAACACGCCATTACATGCATTGCCTAGTCTGCCTCTACCTTGCCCGCGTCCGCGTTCGCGAGTCGACATCTGGTCCCTATACACACCAACCAAGTGATATCAAGTTGATCAGTCTCAATATCGCAAGTCTAGTGCTTTAAGTTCCAAATACATACTCATGGACGTTTGTGCCACATATATCAATTAAATTTTCTAAAAGCACATAGACACATACACAGAGAATGTACAGAAGCATAATCAGTTCGTCCTCAGGTTCTATAGGAACGAATTGCTCTGATACTATAAGGTAACACCCTATATATTTATCATCTGGCCAGCCTTAGCTTCGCAGGCTGAGTCAGGGGCTAGTTATGCTGTTTACTTGACTTTTCTTTATTCTTTTGCTTATCTTTATCATGTTCCTATTAGGTTTCTTAGCATGCAAGTAATCCTTTCTTGAACATTGCGCTTTTTATTAGGTTTCTTAGCATGCAAGTAATCCTTTCTATATATTTTATGACTTAAGCATAAGATTAAGTATGGTAGAGTGTTACATACAACCTGTTAGATGAGTATAAGAAGACTATGTCATTTGAGATATAACTTATTGACAACTCAATCAATTCAACTTAATAAGCAAAAAGAATACATATGCATATGCATATATGCATATTTATACTAGTAAAGAATGAAAAACCTTTATGACTTAGACTAAGGGAGACTAACTCATAACACAATATAATAACATATGCTTAACTAGACTAACAATACAAACATAACAATATATACTCCTGCAACATATTGTAAGCGGGATAATAATTTACGGTTACAAAGAAATAAGTAGACAATTGCTGAATTGCCTTGGAACCTCCCTAACTCGAATAGGGTAATAATATTTCCAGATCTTCTTCAGCTCTTGTTGAGTGTGTTTAAATTCTTTATTATGTTCTGAATGAAGTGCTCCATCAGCAGGTGTCTCCATAAGTAGGCATCATCTGCACATATAAGAGTTGCTCACCACACATTCTACCATAAGCTAGCTGAGTATATATAGTGCTTTACTACTCTGTAATTAGTACACGTGATAAATATCTTCCAACTACTTAACTGTCACTAACTGCCACATTACTAACTCAATAACAACTTGCGTGTTAATTCTGCCTACTAACTACACTACTGAACTACTACTACTGCCAACTAGCCTCTCAGTTATGTAATACAATGGGCAAAGAAATAAACTGAAACCAGCACCACCAGAAAAAAAGTTACATAACCAAAGGCTCAAAGGCAATGCAATTGAGGAACAAACAGTTCAAAACTAAAATTCCATATTTATTATACTTCAGCAAAGATAGCTCTAACTAATCGTCTACGATAAAACCAGTCAACCCCAAAAAAAAGCCAGCAAGATAGCATCAAAACCAGTCAACCCCAAAAAAAAGCCAGCAAGATAGCATCAAAACCGTTGCCTCAAAATCTATAATACGAAATTCATCAAATATTGTGCATGATTCACGGAAAAAAAAAAAAAATATGACCAACCTGTCGATTTAGATCCCTAGCCTTCCTTATTTGATGGTGGAGCTTCGAACAGTCAAGCTTGTGGAATTTCAATTTCAATTTTCTTATTTTTCATTTCTTTACGATTAATGTTTTCAAAACATTTTTCAGCAAAGCTTTTTTTTTTTATAAAAAAGGAAAAATTAAACCAAACTATGAATTTTCCCAACCAAGCTCCTCAAATCCTTGTCAGAACTTCCCCCTTCTCGAATAGACTGAAGCGCTGCTTCCCGAAGCTTCAGCGCCCGAGTTGCCTCCAGGTCATCGCGTACACTCACCGACTCAGCC
>NC_029781.3:93747709-93771136 GCF_000817695.3 Arachis duranensis
ACAGACCTTCTTGGCCACCTTCAACTCCTCCACAAGCAGCGTAGTATTCACAAATTGGTCCGCAGACATAGGCCACGCCAGCACCGGCACACCGGCAACCACCGCTTCCATCACCGAGTTCCACCCGCAGTGACTGACAAACGCCCCAACCGCCACGTGTCTGAGTATCACAACTTGCGGGGCCCAACCCCTTATAACTAAACCCCTCCCAGCCATCCTATCCTCAAACCCAGACATGAAATCAACGCACCGATCATCCCCTCCTTCTTTTACCGACCACACAAAGTGGACCCCACTTTTCTCCAAAGCTGAACCAATCGCAACTGTCTGTTCCACCGAAAGCACAACCTGGCTTCCAAAACACAAATACACCACCTCGCGGCGGTTTCGCTTATCAAGCCACGAAACGACGTCGTTTATCGGAACAGAACTAGTTCCTCCTCTTTCTGAGATAAACGACGAGTTCTTTTGGTTTAGGCCTTCCGGATCTGGAAGTAACGGTCCAACCGCCCAAACGCGATCATGGCGAAGCTCCTTCTTTAGGTGTTCAAGATATGGCTTCTCCAACTCGTTGAACGAGTTAATAACGAGTCCCCAACTGGCTATGTTCGCCAGGAACCAATCCCTAAAATGCTCCGAACCGGGGACACCCGATGCATATCTTCGGAACAGCGGCGAGACCTGCCACCAGGGGTATTTTGGGGAATTCGGGAGGGTGTGGAAGGAAACGAGTTCGTTTTGATCGTTAGGGTTTTGGCGGTTGGGGACATGGGCCCAGAGGAAGTATATGGCGGAGAGAGCGAAGGATCCAGAAGGGGAAAAGACGATTCTGCGAATGTTGAGGTGGGTGGCGAGGTTTTGAGTCCAGCCGGAGAACATGTCGGAGATGATGAGTTGAGGAGGGGAAGGGTGGGAGTGGAACCATTGGAGGAGAGGGTTGTAGAGGTTGGAGAAAGAAAGCATGAGGGAAGGCACGGAGGTTGGCATGCCTTTGGAGTTTTCTACGCCCGGAGGGAGGGATGGGTGGGAAGGTAAGGGGAGGACCAAGGGGTGGATGATGGCTGAGAAAGAAGAGAGGAGAGGGTCGAGGAAGGTGAGGTTCTTTGGGGTGGTGAGAATGGTGATGGTGATGGCGGTGTCGGTGGAGGCTAGCTTGTGGGTTAGGTCTAAGAGGGGTATCATGTGGCCCTGTGATGGGAACGGAACCACCAGGATGTGGGGTGGTGGTGGGTTGTTGCCGCTTGGACCGTTCATGGTTGAATTGAGAAGGCCAGAAGGGTGTTTCCCAACTTGGTAAACTAGATCATAATACTAACTAAGAAGAGACAGTGAAGTTGATATGAAGTACGCCGTTTATGAGTCAAAGTGTCAAAGTGTAAAAAATTAAGAACTTAGAAGTCATCCATCGTGGGCGTCGCAAGAGCCAAGGGTAGGTTGGTTGGAAGAAAAAAAAATAAAGAAGAAAAGAAATAAAGAAAGAAAAGAAAAATAAAAAATTTAATAAATTTTTATTTTTTTAAAATATATTTAAATGATAAAAATAAAAAAATATTATAAAAAATAATATTAAAAATAGAAATAATTTAAATTTAATAAATTTTTATTTTTTTAAATATATTTAAATGATAAAAATAAAAAATCTGAATAATAAAATAATACTTCAACCACACCATCCTAGTGCTTAACCAAACTTTGATCTCACATCCGATAGTACAATGCTGTTCTTTGAACAGTTGACTGCCACCATGCGTTACTTTGCTCAGTTTGTTGCATTATTCCAATAGATCAATACTTGATATTGACACATTTTAATTATTCCAATATTTTTTTTGTTTCCCACGGTATCCACCAACCCGACAGGGCAAGGACTAATCCGCCGCGGTACTGAGTTCCATTTAAGGGTTTGTCGTTGGCCAATGGGTTGCTGCATGCACAAGGCGTGATTCGAACTCCCAACACTTGCTTAAGCGGACTAGTGAGCTAACCACTAGACCAACCCAACTTGGTTCAAATCATTATTATTTTTGGATAGAAAAAATAGCTAATATTTTCGGAAGTCAATCAACATTTTAAACGTATATCACGGGAAGCGAGAAAAAAAGTTTAAATAAAAAACTTAAAAAAGTTGGTTAAAATTATCTAATAAATAATTTATTTATTAAGATAGTCTTTGCAATTATATTATCATATAAATTTAACCTACCATTGCATACCTGTCCTTTTCTAAACATGCTGATATGCTATTTTGTATTAAAAAAAAAGTAATCCAAATAGGTCCCAACAAATTTAGCAGTTCTATAGATTTGTCTTTTAAAAAAATTAATTAAGTTTCAAGTTCCTAAAATTACTAGATATATGTCATATAGGTCCCAAAGTCAGGTTGAACCGGTTAACATGATATTCTTTCTCTTACGTGGAGGTTGTAGATGTGATATATCAGGTAAAGAAACACGTGTCACATTCAGGACAGATTAGTCCCTAAACACGTAGCTAAAACGACGTCGTTTTGGGACAACGCCAAACGACGCCGTTTTGAGGGGACAAATCCGTTCCCACCTTTGTTCCCTGGTTCTCAAAACTTCGACTTTCTAAAGTCAAATAGGTTCCCAAAAATTTTGTCATAAGTCAAAAAGGTTCCTGAATTTATAATATATGTATCAAATTGGTCCCCTCGAATTAAGCAACTAGAACCATTATTAGAATCAAATCATGATAAAATTATTCAAAATATGTTAAAATATGTAGTCTCAAGCACATTAAATGGTAGATCTCAAGTATAATTACAGCCAAACAATTAGAATGGAGATCATATTAATACATTGTCTTGTGGTCATGGTAACACAAGTCCAAGAAAAATTCCTATAGGTCAAAGAAACAGATCAAGTCAATGTCTATTGGGAGAAACTTTTTTACTTCTCCATTAATGTACACAAGTATCCCTTTGTTGTCTCTAACAAAAATTTCACTATAATAAAATACAGGTACCATGTCTTTACTCATCTAAATACCAAAAAATAAAATTCTGTCACAAGTTAACCAAGCAACTAACACAATACAACAACATCATAATAGAATAAAAAATTCAAATACCTATATTATTTTTGTTATTATCAAATATATATCCGTAACCACTTCACATCTCTCACTTAAGCTACACCTACAATAAACTGTCTTTGATTTATTCTAAACATACATCACATGCACGTTCATCATACTTCACTCTTTATTGCCAATTTAATACAGCAAAAACTAACTTAACTTATCTCGAACAATGGCGATATACATGACACACCACCACCAAGCAGTCTCTGTTCACACTGTCAAAGCACCATACGAACTTGGATAAACGTTAATGGAGGTGAAGAATATGAAGGATTAGGTTGTAAAATCTAGGTGAGGGTTTGGGATACTTGTAATCTTACAAAGAGAAATGGAGAGAATACATTTTTTTTATATAAGGTACCTATTAACGAATTCAATTGTTTAACTGTAATTATACTTGAGATCTGTCATTTCATGCGCTTGAGCCTACATATTTTGACATACTTTGGATAATTTCATCATGATTTGATTCTAATTATGGTTCTAGTTGCTTAATTTGAGGGGACCAATTTGATATATATACTATAAATTCAGGGACCTTTTTGAATTATAACGAGTTTTGGGGACCTATTTGACTTTAGAAAGTCGAAGTTTTAAGAACCAGAGAACAAAGTTGGGGACGAATATGTCCCCTCAAAATGATGTCGTTTTGTGTTGTCCCAAAACGACGTCGTTTTAGTCACGTGTTCAGGGACTAATCTGTCCTGAGTGTGACACGTGTTGCTTTACCTGACACGTCACACCTACAACCTCCACGTAAGAGAGAGAGTGTCGTGTTAACCGGTTCAACCTGACTTAGGAACTTATATGGCAAATATCTAGTAATCTTAGGGACTTGAGACCTAGTTAATTTTTTTAGGGGACAAATCTGTCCGACCGCCAAATCTTTAAAAACCTATTTGGGTTAATACTCTTAAAAAAAAGTATTGGACATGATGCTAGTATGATACTTTATCAAAGACAATAAACTAATCAAGTCATGAACATGTTTCTATCTCATGGAGATTACTGAGGCCATCATGTTAAACGTAGAAGTTTACAGTTTAGCTAAGAGTGATGTCAACGGTCAAGCAAACAGCATCAAACAAAATATAAAGTCGAACAACCTTTGACAGATATGATGTCAAGTAAACCTTTTGACTAAATTTCAATAGTGGTCTTTAAGATTTAAAGACTTTCACCGTTAAATTCAAAATTTACTATATCTAAAATCTAATTCTAAGCACTATATTAATTTTTGGACCCTTTTTAACATTGAGCCAATAAATGAAATACTAAGCTGGCTCTGACTTGCCACGTACGTCGTTCTGTTTTAAATTTTAAACAAAGCAAAAATAAAATTGTTTTGGAGAATGAGTGGAAATAGAACATTTTGTACATCATATAAATTTTTCTTCATCTTCTCAGTGTTACCTTGTTTAAACGCCAAAACAAACGTCTTCTCAGTGTTACCTTGTTTAAACGCCAAAACAAAACAACGTTGTATAACCCCGTATCTAACGTGACGAGACAGAGTTCGCTCAGCATTTAGTTTGCTGATTTAGTATTAGAAAGGATCCAGGGACTATTATAATGCTCAAAACTAGATTTCGGAGACCAATATAAAAATTTTTGAATGAGATACTAAAATGATAAAAGTCGTGAATCTAATGAGCTACTTTCGGATTTAATCTAAACCTTTCATATGACGAGGCCGGAAAATCTAACGACCGAATACTTTAACAATTCTATAAGGAGGTTCCCTTCTTTGCTTCTAGTTTTTGATAGATTGACCTCTTCTGATGGATCCACGCCTTATTATATATAAGTGATTGAAATCATAAATGTAATTCAAAATCATCTGCAATGTCAATGTAGACATCTAAAGCGAATGGATCAATGTAACTCATCAACACAATAATCCTGAAAATACTAAAGAAATATCTATATGCATCCACAAGGACCTCAAGTTTCTCATATCTTTACTACTTAACAATAACATAAGGCTAGAAGATTCCTGTTCCAGTTAGCCTGACGTAACAAACACGATAATCCCTTCTTTTTTTTTTTTTTTCTTTCTTTTCTTTTATCCTAAACTGAGTGTGTCCACACAAGTAGGCATCATCTGCACATATAAGAGTTTCTCACCGATCTGTGCAAGTCTTGACAATCATGTGTGAAAAGCAAGAAGCCACAGCGCAGCAAAATCCTGGGTTTAAAACCTAATATACTGTGCTTGATCACCAAAGTTTGTTTTTGAGCCAGAAAAGGACGAAGACAACTCCGAAAACAATAGCAACAGGAGCCCACTTCCGAATTAGAGCCTACAATGGAGATTTGATTTCAAATTATAATTTTATCTATACTCAATGATCTAAAAAAAGAGAAAAACAATGGGTTAAGATATATACCAAAACCAGCACCATGAGAAAAGTTTTACATAATCAAAGGCAATAATGCAATTGAGGAACAGTTCAAAACTAAAAGTTCCAAATTTATAACAGAACAATTTAACATCTGTATATCCCACCTAACAGTAAAGAACTATCATCTAAAGAAAAGGGTCTTAAACTCTGATCAGTATTATTATATTTCAGCAAGATAGCTCAAATGCTCTATTACAAAATCTGAGCATACTGCAAGATTCTATAAAATTTATAAAACCACTCAGTTTAAAACCAGGAAGATAGCATCAGAAACCTAACATGCATCAAAGTCTACAGTACGAAAATCATCAAATATCATGCATGATTCTCAAAAACAAAATATGACCAACCTGTCGATTTAAATCTCTAGCCTTATCAGCATACATGCGGGATTCTGATGATAAACGACTGGACATTTGGCTGACCTCTGCATGATGAAATTATCACATGGAATTAAAAACAGCATATATATCATAAAGTACAAACATACACATATGAAAAGGATATATGAGAAAATCACATATAAGGAAAGGAATAAGAGTAGAACTATGAAATTTTAGCAGGGATTTTTGAGAAAAATCACAAGCAGTGGAAGCCAAATAAAACTAATTTAGTGTTTGTATCATTGATTATGTCATCTCTATTACTTCCCCAGTCAAGGGTCTTACAACACATTCTACTATAAATCTAAAAGACTTTTAAACCAGGCTTAGCATACCAATAAGATCAACTGAGAATAGAGAAAAATATCTGTGAAATGCCAATCATTTGGACATTCGTAATAAGTATCACAATTTACGGTCAGAAAAGATCATCTGACAGCTCCAAAGAAGTGGCTTCATTAAATAAATATATAATTGAAAAAATTTAACCACGTAGAAAGCCTAGCTACATTTGACGAACATATAATAAAGGCCCCAACTTTCATATTATAGTCAACAAAACAAGGCTCGTAATGTAAATTTAGTTACCCAGATGTAGCAGACCAAGCAATTCAAAGATAAAAAGCTAACATTAAAATTAAACTAAGAAATATCTTACGGTCCAATTGTTCGCCAACACCAAGAACTTCCTGCACATTTCGAGTCATTATCTGGTGGACTTCATAGAGTTCATCATTCAACTTTGAAATATTGCGCTGTGTATGAGTATCCTGGTAAAGTTTCTTTGTTTTCTGTATAAATGTGTCTGTTCACATTTAAAAAGAAAGGGCAAAAAAAAAGGGGAACGTAAACACCAGAGTAGTAAGAAAGAAGTACAAATGATACATGACATGATAGAAACAGATATCTACCAAACTTAATGAAGGCATAAGGTCTGGCAGCAGTTTCAATTTGAGACCCATTAACACGCTCAAACTCGTTCCTTAGCTCTTCAAGATATTGAAAAGCTAGTTTCTTAGGGTATGCACGATCACACATTGTCAAGTAACATACACGTCCTTCTATTATATAACTAAAGATCTGTCAAGGCCAACTTTGGGTATGAAATTATTCCGAACGAAGTTCACATAAATTATAAACAAATATAACTAACATGAAAATCCTATTATAAATAAAACAGACTCCAGCTTATTCTAAAGCATCAGACCGAACAATTTGCAGCTATAAAGATAGAAATAACACGAGTAAAGGAAGTGGTACCAAGCCAAGCAAATCATGTTTGTGAATAGGAAGCCTAATATTATCCCAAAGATAAGAGCATGTTAACCAAAAGCAATATCAAACTACAGATATTTCCATGACCCTAATAAACTACACCTTGCTTGTTATTGTGTCTGATATCATCATTGATAATGATGAAAATTATCAGTGAGAAGCATATTCTTACATTCATTTACAAGATGCATAAGGTAATGTAAAAGCAGAGAGATACAGAATAACCAAAGAACTCCTTACTAATAACCACAGTATAATCATGACATTATCAAATATATAAAGAGAAGGATACTGGAAGACATAAGGGCCAGTTTCAATTGACATCCTCGACGCCTCATTGTGCCCTCTTGAGAGATTCTTAAATAAAGCCTTAACTTGCTGTTTGTAGAATTCAGCATCTTTAAGATCGCGACCATCATCCAGTCCTTCAGCTAGTGGAAGGCCGTCAGTGACACGGGCAATCATAGTCAACTTCACCATCTTTTACAGTCTATACCTTTGTAACAAATCCAAAATACACTGCACCATAAATATGAAAGATGGTCACAAACTAAAGTTGGTTAATGTTAAAGGCTAGAAAAGGGTCCAACAGGGGGGGACGGGTGGCCCTTTTCTTAAGCAAAAACAACTAAATGTTGGAAGAAAAAATTCATCAATTTATAAGAACACTTCTTCCTGAATTGTTTTAGGATTCTATTTTCATGACAATTCAATCAAACTTAAGTTTAAATTAAATAGATAAACAATTAAGTGAAAATAGTTAAAATGATTCTGTTTAATGTGTTAAACACTAAGCATTATAATTAATAAACACAAAATATAAATATAAGAGAATATATAAGTATGTAAGTTTTTCTTTTTCAAAAAAAAATAAAAGAAAAAAGATATGAACAATTGAAATTTTAAAAAGGATGTTGTCTTTCCTCAAACTGACAACCTTTCTGTGAAAGATAGGTCTTTTTTGGCCTAAAATTAGAAGTAACAAATATGTATTGTGTTTTGCATCCTGTTAAACACTAGACACAAAATGATAATTTGATAATAAAGATGGAACCCAAGCACAAATGCAATGCAATACACCAGAGAATGCAACAATCCCCACTGTGATTTGCCGCACTACAAGTTCTCACTCACTACCTCAATTCAAACCAAAAGAGACATGAATTAAACAAATGATACCACTTATTAGTTATTACCACTAGTGATCTAAGAGATATCATGCTAAAAAAATGTGCTACTTCATGAGCTTCACCTAATGGGCTCCATAGAATTTCTGAAAGAGATAGCCCTATAGCGACCTAAGGTCCATTAGATTTGTTCAGTTGTTAGCTTGTTGGCTTAATAACTTACATTTTTGTTACCCAAATAAAGTAATACCCTACTAGATGCTCATTGCAGACTATACACACAAATTCGAAATGATGGAAATGTTAATGAATCAGCAACTACATTTGTAATTTTGGCCCCAAAATTGACATCAGATCCTGGATCTGTCCCTGTTCATAAAGTTAATCCTAAATAAGATACCGCTTATATAATCAAAGCAAGCAGAATCGTTGCAAAAGCTGAATATTCATATTGGATTTAAAAAAAAAGGAAAAGAAATCACGAAACCAATCAAATTAAACAACAATGGTGGTAATTGGAGAGAAAGCACGATTGGTTTTTTTTTTCTTTTGCATACCAGAAAATGTGGTGGAACTGGCTCGAGAGGGAGAGAGACGGAGAGGAAGAGATCGCCGCCGCAAAATGCTAATTCCGACTGGGAATGCGCCGGTGCCACCGCTGCGAGTGTCTTTCTCTTCTCTGTTTGTGGAATTAGGGTCCTCTTTCTTTCTTTCTTTCTTTCTTTCTTTCTACTCTCTCTCTCTTTCTCCGTGACTACTGACTACGTGTCTCAGCCACTCGGGGACTTTTCTTCAATTTTGTGTTCGTTTTTTTGTTTTTTGAGCTTTTTTTTTCTTTTGTTTTCTCGTTTTATAAATTGGGTTTTGGATTCGGCTTTATTTTTTCTATGATTGAGGGTGTCAAAGAAAAAAGTTTAGATTTATAGTTGTGTATGTTGAGTTAAGAAAATAAATAACACATTGATGATAACAAACATGTTAATTGGGCTAATAACCAAGTGAGTTTTTGATAATGTGATTCAAGTGTATAGGCCTAAATCATTTTTGTTGCAGTCCAAACTTTGGAAACCCAATGAATTGAAGCTGCTGAATGGATAATGATCCACTAACCCAATCCATTAGCTTTCAAGCAAAAGAGAAGTTATCCTAAACTAAGTCTCGCCAATGAGCCTTGGTTCTAGTGGCATTTCTTCCCCTTTTCCACCTCAAGGTCTAGAGTTCAAACCCTAGAGGATGCAATTGAAGAAAAATGTGATAAATATGTGAAGAATTTGTGGGTGTGTAATAGTTAAAAATCGAAATAGATACTCTAATAAATCTATTAAAAGAAAAATAGTTATGTAAACCATTAAAGATTGAGAACTCCTACTTCATTACTTGTTACTACGTTATTTCCGTGAACTGTGATGATGATAGATTAGGTCAAGCAGAGAGTGGATACTTAGAAAGTACTACGATATTTAATTAGAGAGTAATTGAAAAGAATGTGAAGAGTGGATAAATATTTATCAAATTTTTCTATACTTTATAATTTAGGCTAAAATAATAAAATATTGAGCAAAACAAGTTTATTCTTTCAAAAAAAGAAAGCGATTTCTTTTGGCGTCTACTCAATTATTACTTTTTGACTAATATCACATCAATTGTGGAACGTGAGATTAAATCCAAAAACTTGCCGTTTCAGCCATTTTGATCACTATTAAGAATAGTTAGTTCTTAGTACTAGGGCTTAAAGATCACTAAAATAATAAAATTGTCAATGTGACTTTTCAAACTACCAAAACAATTAGGGTGGTGAAACCCACCAGCATGTGGAGGGCGTGTACTTGTGTGCAGACTAAATGGTGTGTGGTCCAATATCATGAGTTTCATAACTCAAATGGGTCAAGCCCAATGGCTAGTTAGTTACTTGGGATAGTGACACCCATTAAAACGTGGGGTGCTTATAGACCTTCAGGGTATCTTTTCAAATCTTGATGGATTGTGAAACAATGCTACACAAATTTAAAAATCTCCATACCTACAAAGATCTCCTCATATATACAACCTGATTTGTATCATTTGACAAGCTTCTATATATTATTGCCATAGTTTAATCATCATCATTTTTTCCCATAGCCTCGAAATTTGTTAGCATGAAGAATATATAGTCCCATTTAAACTTTTCTTAAGTTAAGTGACATTCCAAAGAAAATATATCTAAACAAAAATCAACTATGATAGTTATGCGTATAAATAATTTTTTTGTTTCCCATATTTTTAAATTATTTTAACATATATTTTACATATACTTTATATTAATAGTTGATTCGATAACTAATTTTTTATAAACATGTAGTATAAATAGATATTATACTGGTAACAAAAAAAAAATCAAAACTTACAAGATTTAATTTGTATAAATTTATTGTTGCATGATGACTTAAAATAAAGATGGTAACTTGCTCTGTAAATCGGCTTGAAGTCAGGTCATGAGACCCAAATTTTGGTTCATTCTAAAATACGACCCGCTTGCATGGTCCTATCCAAGGTTCTGAAAACCGAATCGGTCATTAAATTATTCTAGCTACTGGTTTATTGGTTTATAGGTTTAACTGGTTTGACTGTAGTTGAACCAAAAAACTGTTTTATAATAAAATAATAAATAAAATATAAATAAACACATTAAAATATAATTATAATCTAATATAAATCTTAAAATATCATCTAAATTAAAAGTACTACAAAAATCAGAATGTTATGATCGCATTCAAATAACAAAAACAACCAATCAAACATAAACATAAGATGCCAACATCCAATTAATTCAAGTTTGTCATCAATCATCAAAATTCGCCATAATTTGTTGTAGATTTGCTTTGTTGATATCATCACCTTCATGTCCACTACTTGGACCAGAAAAATAAAGTGGTGCAGCATAAAATGTACTACTACTACTACCATCACCACCACTACCTTGATCTAAATTAGCATCAATCTCATCTAACAAAATATATAACACATTATCAATAATAATGGTTCATTTGAAGAGAAGGTTCATTTGAAGCAGAATTATTTTCAGCATTATTATTCCTAGGCAGTTCTTGGTTGATTCTCTCATCCATACCTAAACAATACCAACAATCTAATAATGGTTTTTTCCAATTACAATATCACAATAACCCACTCCAACCCAATAATCTCAAGTTCACAACAAACACCATCCAAAATTATTCAAAATTATTCACAACTATTCAACAAACAACAAAATTCAATTCAGTAAACAAAGAAAAATCAATTGAGAAAACAATCATTATTAAACAAAGTTCACAGTTCAGTTCAGTTTAGTAACTTCAGTTTAATCAATTCACACTTCACAGTTCAAAGAAAAATAAAATATCAATAACTCACATATCAGTAATTCAGTATCACTGTATCAGTATATCAGAGACATGCAACAGAGCTTCAGTGACTTCAGTTCACAGAGTTTCACAGAATCAAAAAATTATTCAACCATACTCATTAGGGAGACAGAAACATGCAACAGAGTTTCAGTGACTTCAGTTCACAAAGCTTCACAGAATCAAAAAAAATATTCAACCATACTCATTAGGGAGACAGAGACATGCAACACTACAACAGTTATTCAATCAATGAATCAAACAATGATATCCAAAAATATATTACCTGGAAGGCTGGAAGCTCGAAGACGCCTTCAATAGAGATGGAGGGAGACAGAGACACCGAGTGACCAAGACAAGGAGTAGTGGTGGAGTACCTTCGAACTGAGTGACCAACAGAGCTAACGGCAGCGTGAGTGCGCGACGGAGGCTTCAACGTTTCCACGGTGGCTACACAATAGAAGGGAAGGAAGGTTGCAATGGCTGCTGCGTAATGGAGGGGAAGGGAAAAGAAGAAAAGGTCGCCGACTGCTACTAAGAACCTAACAGAACTTTTCCAAATTTGGGGGCTTTCGGAAGAAGGCGTCGTCCGCTGATGATCTTGAGGTTGGGAGGCGGGTCAGGGGGAGAATGCTTGTGGATAGCCCGCGAATACTCCTTACTTAGGCTTTCCCCCCGGAAGAGCTGATGCTACTTACTAAGAGACTTCCTTTAGTGAGGAGAGAACTATAGGCTTTAGCCCAAAGACAGAGTCAGGGATTTCTTAACAATCTAGGAGTGAGTTGATGGTGGTTGTTCGAAGGACGACGGCGGCGGCACGAGGAGGTGGCTGGACGGACATGAGGGACGACGAGCTTGATGAGATTAGGAGGAGCCCCGCGTGAGAGAGGCGTTCTGAGTTCTGGAAGCTATATCTGGTTGGGGGCTTAGGGCTAACTGAAGACTGAAACAATGAAACGACAACGTTTGGCTGGGCATTCAAAAAAATCAGCCGGGTCACAGTTCGATTCGACCGACCGATTTTCGACCAGTTCACCAGTTCAAATCCGGTTTTTAAAACTTTCAATTTTACTGTTTGTTTGAATCGTTTTTCTCAACGGTTCACGGTTAAACCGGTTTGACTGGCCGGTCCGAACAAGTTTTCAGAACCTTAGTCCTACCCCATTTGGGTTAGTTCGGGCTACACAATACAGGTAAAGTAAAAGATTAGCTTTTTTGGACCGGTGTTATTAGACTCACATTTATGATAATATCCATTCTCAAGAATAACTATACAGATGATATACAATATTGAATTAAATAAGTCATTATTATTTTTGATTTAGAATTAAACGAGAATAAAATGAAATATACTATTTTATTTGAGTTTTAGGATTTAATGGGTGACACACTCAAATGTATATAGTAACTTTAAGGTTCTGGTTCTCAACATATCAAAGCTGACTCTGTAGCTCTTTTTCTATCAAAGAAATTACAATTCGGCCTTATTAAAAATACAGAATATTTTAGTTGAGAAAAATAAAAAAACCAAACTCTTTCAATCATGCTTATAAATTTAGGTATGTTCTCATATTTAAGTATGTCTTTTTTAATGATTAACATGGATTATCTTAAAATTAAAAGAATCAATAATTTTCAAAAATTGATATCCGAACTATTTATGATTGAATTATTAAAAATAATTAAAATTTATTTTTTTCTTATTCAGTATTATTTTTAAAGGATTTGGCGTTCACGGATTAAATCCCAATTATATGTATTATTGCTTTCTTATATATATTGTGTAGCAATAATTTCAAGTAAATAAGAACAATAATTTTATATCACAAAATATTTGTGAATTTTTTTTCGCAAATAAAGACGTGGTTTTTTGTATAATAAAGAATTTATATAAAGTTGCATTGTATATAAAATATATATTTGGAGTGTAAAAATCAAAATTTATTTTCTATATATTAGAAAGCATTAGTTATCCATATGTTATATATGCATTGTCTTTTACACATATATAATATGTAAGTATATATGTTACTATTTTTTTTTCTGCAGTGACATTATTTGTGCTATTATTAATAGTGCAATTTTGGCTATATATTTTGGCTCCGGATATAGTTATAAGGATTAAGTTATCTTCATTAATTATTTTGTTATATAAAAAAAATTGTTGTGACTTTTTTATTATTTGATTTTTTTTTGTAAATTTAATTTTTGTATTAAACAAAAAAATTAATAATGATTAATAAAGATTCACAATATTATGGAATTATTATATATTGTGTTTTATTGTTTTATTTTTTTCTGTGTTATGTAAGTATTTTATATTTGTTATACAAAGGAATTAGTAATAATTTAAATTATTATACCTAATTATTTTATAAAATTTAGTTTTAAAATAAATTAGTTGAACATTAAGTCACCAAAAAAAAATTAGTTGAACATTATGCTACTAAAGTAGCTTCTTTTATGAAAACTGATTTATTTTAAAACATTAGGAATTGTTAGCTTAAAAGAAAGTCTATATTTAATCGAATTACATGCACATATTGATGATAATTATATGCTTGGGGTCACTAGCTAAACTTAAATCAATGTTCATTATTTATGCGTACAATAATCGATCCAAAAAAAATTTATTATTTAACCAAATAATAAACATTGAATCTTGCGTTTATTTTTTATTTAATTATTTAACCACTAATTAGCCCAAAGAAAAGATGATGTTTAGCCAATTGATCGAAAATATATGCGATAAGAATTAGATATAATTCTCAGATTTTTATGTGAACATTGAGTCGATCCAAAGATATATAGGCTTATTGTTTGACAGAATTTTGTTGAGAATATTTTATAAGTCGCACTAAATAAATTTATGTGTACGTAATTTATGCCGGTATGAATCGGCACAAAAAAAGTTCTGTACTTAGCTAAATTACATGTACATTTGTGATAATAAACTTGTAATACTTATGTGATTCCATGTGAACAATAAATTTGTCCAAAGATATACTTATTATTTGATAGGATTTATTATCAATGTTTGTTTACAAATTTGTCCACAGATAATTTTACTGTATTAAAAATACCACTTAATTACAAATTAATATTTCTTTTTAAAGATTAAATATTAATGTTGTGTTGGATATTTGTGATAGATTTACCATCATATGAATTTCATCATATGAATTTTATTCATATGATATATAAATTAGGTGAACATATTGTTTTATTTTTAAAGTTAAGTTTATCAAGGAATGTTTCTAGATTTTGTTATAAAGATTGAATAGGTCATTCTTTTGTGATTAACAAAATAGAGGAGAGGCTGAGTGGTTGGAAAGGAAAATTACTATCTAAAGCAGGTAAGTTTGTTTTAATTAAAGCTGTCCTAAATAATCTTCCAATGTACTATCTAAGCATTTTTAAGATGTCGGTAACTGTGGCAAAAAAAATTGTGTCTTTGCAATGTGGTTTCTTTTGGGAAAAGGCAGACAGGAGTAGGGGTATGCCTACTATAAAGTGGGATATCATTCAGAGACCCAAAAATCAAGGTGGTCTGGGTGTTAGCAATCTAGTGTTGAAGAACATGGCTTTCTTATTCAAGTGGTGGTGGAGGTTTGAAAAAGAGGAGTGTCCTCTTTGGAAACAAGTAATATGTTCTTGTAATAAAATTAACAGTTTGAATCTGATTGGTTTGGAGAGTTGTGGCGGTGGTGGTGTGTGGACAGATATTATGCAGATTGGTGGGAAAAATAAGGAGCTTTTGGGGGTGTTTAGAGAAGGTTTACAGTTGATAGTTGGAAATGGGAATAGGACTAGTTTCTAGCATAGTGGGTGGATAAATGATGGAGCCCTTAAGAATAGGTTTCCTAAGCTGTTTTCTGTCACTCTTGATAAAGATTGCCACATTAGTGATTGGGGTATTTGGGATGGGTTGTCTTGGGTGTGGCAGTTTCAATGGAGGTGTCAACTCTGACAGTGGGAGCAGGAGGAGGTGCAGGAGCTGTTGAACTTCCTGCCAAAGTTGGGTGCCTTTAGGGGAGGTGAGGATTCAGTAGCTTGGCGGTTTGAAAGTTCGGGATCCTTTTCTGTGAATTCCTTTCTGCAGGCTTATCTTAATCAACAAGGACAGGGTGTTGGAGTGCTGGATAGTAGCGGTTTTTCGAAGCTCTGGAAGGGGCCTACCCCGCCTCGTGTGAAGCTACTGTGTTGGTTTGTGATGCATGAAATACTTAACACTAGAGAAAGACTTTTAAGTTGTGGCGTTGTCCCTCAGCCAGAGTGTATGCTGTGTGGGAAGTTACCCGAGTCGGTTCACCACCTATTTTTTGGTTGTGAGCATGCGTGGAAGGTTTGGTCCTTTGTGTTGAAGGAATTCAATGTGATGTGGGGTTGGCCTGGGGAGTCTCTTAAATGCTTTGAATCTTGGTTTGGAAGGAATGTCCGTAATAATTATAAAGAGAGGTGGGTTCGGTATTTTTTTGCTGTCATTTGGAGCTTATGGAAAGGTAGAAATAAGATGATTTTTAACGAGGAGTTGTTCTCAGTGAAGTCAGCAATCAATGAAGTAGTAGTGTGTGTTAACTACTGGTCTCGACCTTTGGCACCTCTTGGTTGATGGATTGAGTGCCTACACCCTGGAGATCCCCTTGTGTTGGTGTTATTCCCTTTTTGTTGGCTTTCGTTTTGTTTGGATTTGGCTTGGCTTGCCTGCTTGTTGTATCTTTCTTGTTTTGGTACTTTTTTATTTATGTTTGTTTTGTTTGAGGGCTGCCACTTGTGTGGTGGTTTGCCTAGAAACCTCACCTCCTGTTAAACTTTAGTGAGGATAGAATTATCGAAAAAAAAGAAGTGGAATTATTCAAATTGCAGAAGTCTTATGATAATAAAGTATAGGATTCTAAAAAGACTTAAAAAAAAATTTCTGTCATTAGTAATTTATATTTCTTCAAATTATTATCGCATATGATATTTTGAGATAAATATGGTTGATAACTTATATCAGTTCAATGGGAGTAAATATATTTTTACTATTTTTGTATGTCAATAGCATGCAGAATGTAATTAAAGTTATATACTCATGAGATAAATATAATCTCATTAGGTGTCTCAAAAAAATTATAAAATTTAAAAATACATAAGGTTTATTATATTTTAGCAGTAGTATATATGATGGATAATAAGTTTGTACGCTTATAGTTATTGTGTACTTTATTAATATTTTTGACAAATATTTGAGTCAGTTAAAAATGGATCATTAAATTAAATAGTATCCAATCAAGTTTGTTATAACATTACATGTTCACACATATGAAGCCAGAAATTAAAGTTAGAGTTCATTTGGTATTTAGATTTTGACTTTATTGGATGTAAAGGTAATTTTTTTAATCCACTCCAAGTATATTCATATGTTTATTAAAAGAGTTATTTGATAAAATGTTGAGAAGACACTTATTACTCTTTCTATTAAAGCACTTAAATATAAAATACCTTTTGAAGGTATCCATTTTAGTGACTATAAATACTTATCATAAATTATGAAACTAAATTTAAAAGACCATTTGAGTTATTTTGTGACATTGTATTAGTAATCTAATAGTTTAAATTTATTATTAAACAAGAGAGTTTAAAGTGCTTAAATGTCTAAAGAGCAAATTAGCACAAATTCTATAAATGCATACATATTTGGTTTATAAGAAACAAACATCCAAGGTCTTTTATGTAAATACTATTCATGTGGGTGTCATATCATTTTATAATATATTGTTTGTGCATTTGTATACTCATATGGTTTAGATAAATTTAAAAATATAGATATTTCTGCAAAAATAAAGTATTTAATTTCGTTTTTACTTTGACTCGTGATTTCATAAAGTCTATTAAAGTTGAACCAGTTGAAAATAGATATGCATGAGATCATTTTCGCATATAATTTCTGAATTTTTTCATCTAAAATTGATATATGTCATTGAGTATATTAGTATAATGATCATCGTAGTTTCGTTGCAATATTAATATGATAAAAGTTGCATTAATTTCATAACTGATATATGAGACGAACCAAATTGTTAAAGTAATTAAAGAAATAGCATTCAGATGCGCGCATAAAGTTTATAAGATGTGATTATTTCAGAAAAATATATATGTTGCCAAATGGGAGATTGTTAGGAAATTATTATTTTTAATCTATTTATGGATGATACATATATTAATTATGATTGCAAATTAAGCTATTTATATAATGGCGATCTCATTTATTGTCATAAATACTAAATTAAATAAGTTATTATTACTTTTGATTTGAATTTTTTTCGGTGTCTTTTTTATTTGAAATTAAACGAGAATAAAATAAAAAATACTATTTTATTTGGAATTTAGGTTAAATGGGTGTCGCACTTAAACATAAATAATGACTTTAGGATTTTAGTCCCAACATATCAAAGTCGCCTCCGTAGCTATTTTTCCATCAAATGAGTTACGATGAAGCCTTATTAGGGATATAGAAGGCTTTGGTTGAGTAAAGATAAAAGAATCAAACTCTTTCAATCTGCTTATGAATTCAGGTTCGCTTCTGCATTCAAGTATTTCTTTTTTAATGATTTAACATGGATAATCTTTGAATTAAGAAAACTAAGAATTTTCAACATTAGTATTTCTATATTTTGTTTCCAAAAAATGGCTAATTTTTTTCATGGAAATAAGATAGATGATATACTTTAACATTATAATTTTTAGTATTTTTTAAAATTATAAGAGATATTAAAATTGGAAGATCTGATTTGTGTACTTTAAAATTTTTTTGAAATATAAATTAGAGGGTATCCTAAAAATCAGCCACTAATATAAAATTAGAGGGTCTAATTTTTAATTTTTTACACTCAAAATTATACCGTTCTACATTTCAGATTATATTTATACTCCAACAGTCCACAATTTAAAAAAAATAATGTTACATGTACATCAAAATTAGCCACTAAAATTAGCTACCAGTATAAAATACGCATTAAAAATAAATTAAACAACATATGTATTTATACACAAATATATTGGTGAATAATTTTAATAACTAATTTTAATCTACAAATAATATTTTTAATTAAAAAAGTATCATTATTAACCTAATATAAAAAATATAAAAAATACCAAAAAACAATATTTAAATGCAATTTTGGAGACGTGAATAAGAATCAAAAGAGAAACGAAATTGGAGGCCCCCTTGCAGCCCCCACCGTCCCATGTGCATGTGAAGATGTTCCCATCAAGAAATTACCTCAGAAATCATATCACAATCAATGGAGGGAGGGAGGGAAACGCTGTCACTCTATTTTGAATGAGTTTGCATTTTCCTATTCGAGCACTTGACCATTCACCTAATAACGTCTTTATTTGGGAGCATATGATTTTGATTTTCATGTCAATTTTCGTTTGAAGCCTCCATCATCGCTATATGCAATAAAACACACGCACTTCATTTCAGGGCCTACTGCATTATTGATCTGTTTGCTTCTTTCTTTTTTTCAATGGATCACCGTTCTTGTTGACCAAATTCTGCCTTCTCAACTATTTATCACATCTTGGGTTGCATCAATTCAAAATGCACAGTGCCCTCGGTACGTAGTGTTCAGGATGTGAGGAATATTCTTAACACACACATACATATATATATAAATGGTAGGACCATAAGAATTTATTATATTTTGTTATTATTTAATTATTAATTTAATTTTTTAAGTTTAATTTTTTTTAATTTAATAATCTAACAACATATTTTATCTTATACTTTTAAATATTAATAACTAACTATTAATTAAAAATAATAAATTCTAATAATTCTCTAACGTTCTTTAACGTTGCTAAAATCTTAACACAATTGGGTGACAATAACGAGTGAGAATAGGCATTAATAGTCGTCCAATTTATATTAAAGTTCCTTAGCACATAATAAAAAATGGTGAAAACCCAGGTCTAGTCGACTTTATGTGAAGTTGATAGTTAAGAGTCGTTAGATGAAAATTTAGTCAAATCAGTCAAACTATCTAACGGTTCTCAACTATCAACTTCACGTGCAGTCGACTGCAACTGAGTTTCCACTTTTATTTTTAGGTAAAAACTCAGATGAAGTCGACTTCACGTGAAGTTTATATCTGAGAGCCGTTAGATAAAAATTTAGTCAAATCAGTTAAATTATCTAACGACTTTTAGATATCAACTTCACGTGAAGTCAACTGCAATGCAACTGAATTTCCACCCAATTTTTAATACTATGTATTATGAAAAATACTTCAATAATTATGCCAAACCTTGGCAACTAGACACATATATAGATGGTGTGGGCGTTGTTAACTATTCAATTAAATTTACCTTACGTACATTAATGTATATGCTATAAATGGTCTTACCTTGAGGCCAAATTAAAGTTGGTGCAGTTTATATAGAGATGGTGCTGGCCCATGAATCAAACGGGAATGGATTTTCTTCATTTGAAGGAATAAAATATAATTTTTTATTATATATTTTATAGCTAGTTAGGACTAAAAAACATATAAAAAATATTAAAAATAAAAAATTATATTTTATATCTTCAGTTGAAAAAAAATTAATAAGAGGGCTGATTCTCGAATTAGACTTGTGTTCAAATTAGTTGGATTAATATTTAATCAAGGGGTTGTGTAATATATAATAATGGGCATGTATAATTGAACGGTTCGGTTGAATTATTACTGAATTGAAGCACTTTGATCGTGACACATACACGAAAACATTATTAGAGATTCTTAATTACAATTTGATAAATATATATTATATTACATTTGAAAATATAAAAGAAAGTACATGCGATTTTTTCTCGTTTTACCTAAAACCTTATTCACGAAAACAACGTTGTTGATTGATTGATTCCAAATGGGTAAACACAGGTCCAGTAGGATTATATGATTGTCTTGTACGTGAACTTTAATTTATTAATCAGTTTTTGTCGTCGTTATAAATAATCAACTTAAATGTATGCATAGGTGTCAGTGTATCTGTGTATGTCAAGGAGGGAGAATTTTAGGGAAAAAAAATTATCTATAGATTTAAATATTTGTTCTATTGTTGTATTATGTTTTGTCTCCACGGTAAAATATAAATTATTTTGTTGAATTTTATGTTAAAGAAAATTTAATTTATTAAATTTTGATATACAATAATTATTTTGTTAAATTTGATCTAATATCAAACCCAAAAATAAAAATTAACTCGATAAAATAATCAATAACTAGTGATAATGAACTTTATAATATTAGTTAATTACAAACTGAAATTTAGTTTATTAAATATAAATGGAAGTATAGTCACCAAAAAAAAATATAAATGGAAGTATTAGTCATTTTGTTTTTCTTTAAAACTTATTAGTTAAGATAAGAAAGTGAATTATCTATTGATATCTTTATTTTAAATTTAATAGTAGTATTTATTTATTTAATATTTAAATAGTCTTGTTTGTAAAATCTATTCTGGTTTAAAATGTTTTTCTTTGTTTTTCTATATGACATAAATATTATAATAAGTGAATTTTTTTTTATGTTATTTAACTTTTAAATTTATACTATGATAATATTATAAGATTTTTGTTGATATAGTGTTTTAAATTTAAATGATATTTTAAGATTTATATTAGACTAGCTTTTATTAAAAAAAATCACTACCACAAAAACGGGTTTAGTTACCAAATTTTAACTCCGAACACTAAATCGTGATAAAAAAAATGAGAGTGTCTTCTATTTATTACGAAACATTGTCACAGTAGCTAAAATTTAATCTTTTGCCACAAATAATATTTTTCGTAGCTGTACTATCTTATCTTAAATAAATTAATTTTTTAAATAAATTTATTAATGTATAATATCATTTTTTAAATAGTCTGACATTAACACATATTTATGAAATTAATTTTAAAAATATAAAAAAATAAATTTAGATAAAATAAAAAATTATAAAAATAAAGATAATATTCTAATATTTAAGTTAATTATAAAGATAAATATACTAATTAATTTATGAGTCACTTATATAAAAGTTTGCAATTTTATTAAGCAACAAAGAAATTAATTTGTAAAATTTCTTATAATAATTTTATGTAATAATTAATTTGTCTAATGTAATAAAATTTTAGTAACTAATTTAGTAATTAAAATTTATTAAACATTAAATTTTTTAAGTAAAAATATTTATAAAACTTACTTAAATGTATAATTCTTATTATACTGTTTCGTGTATAATAGGTAAATAATTAAAGGATAGTGCATTGTTTGAATCATCAACTATCAAACAATAAAAATGAGAGATTGTGAAGTTCATAT
Organism: Arachis duranensis; assembly: GCF_000817695.3. Taxonomy (NCBI): domain Eukaryota; kingdom Viridiplantae; phylum Streptophyta; class Magnoliopsida; order Fabales; family Fabaceae; genus Arachis; species Arachis duranensis. The sequence goes on from NC_029781.3 coordinate 93,769,716, forward strand.
ATTTATTAAAGTAGTTTTTTTATTATTTATTATTATTATAATAAAAATTAAAAATAAAAATATTAGGGACTCAAAATTTAAATTTAAATTTAAATTTTTAATCATATTTGACCATTAAAAAAAAATAAATAACTATTGTATCAAAAACAAAATAATTTAAAGTATATTTAGTAGATAATAAACAGTAGAATAAAAAAATTTTAAGATTAAAGAAAGTTAAAATATCTAAGCAACAATGATCAAACTGAATTTTTTAAATTTAAAATTTTAACTTAACTTCTCAGATAACTTTTGGTGGAAAGTTAAAGTAATCGTAGACAAATTCTAATATAACTTCCCATCATTGTCTTTTAACTCCTATTTTTCTGCAGCACCTGAAAGTACTTTTTTTTAATCACATTATATGAACTCTTATATGATAAGGTATCCTCCAAACTTAAAATACCGATTTTTTCTTTTTTCATTTTAGTGTTATTTTTTGGTTTTTTTTTAGCAGATTTTTTCGTAAAATCGAAACGTAATAATTCAGGAAAGGCCCTGTTACCTAGATTATTTCTTTATCAATAATAGGTTTACCATTGTAATTATTTTTTAGTGAGAGTACATAAAAAAAAGTACATAGTATATAAGGTGTAATAACTCAACAAATATTTTCTAAGGGGGATTTTTCATTCTCTCCAACAATGAGAAGAACCTATCTCTCTCCCTCTCTTAATCCCTTCCGATTCATCAAACCATCAACATCACAGCTTGAACAGCTTAGGACATGAGATTTTCTTCAGGCCCTTTTAGTAGAACTATGGTAACCACAAAATATCAACAACAATGAAGAATTTGCAGAAGGTTTGGATAAAATAAGTCAAAACCAATTGTACCTACCAAAGAAGATTATAATGACCCTTTAGTTGTGAATGTCAAAGGTATATGAAATTTTAATTTTTTTTACGTGATTTTTTGAGTTCTAATATTTAGTTTATTTATTTTATTCAATTTTGTATTTAGTTGTGGACACTTCTACAAGAGAAATTACAACTGGCAAAAGGATGACAATTCAAGTTTGGCATTTGAAAAATGATGAAAAAAACATCATAAAACTTGATGGGCATGGACAAAGTCGAGATAATGACGCAAATTTATTGGTACGATTTGTGCTGAAAATGTAGGACGTGTGATAAATTTAGAGAAACTGGTTGAAACTTTAGAGAAAAAGTTATAGAGATGAAGAAATCAAAATTCAGTTGACAGCTCTGTATAAATTTTTATTATCAAAATACAAGGATAAAGTGTATAGTTTATCCCGTGATATGTTAGACATTTAATTAGTGTATTTAATAAGTAATAGTTAAAATTTTAAATATATTTATTCTAATAGGGATTAAAATTTATTTTATTTATGTTAATTTTTTATTTTTTATTATATA
>NC_029781.3:93771876-93794846 GCF_000817695.3 Arachis duranensis
TTATTAATATTTTTTATAAAAAATGTTAGATATTATATGTTTAAAAAGTTTGATTTTTGTTATTAATGTTATATATATAAATATAATTTTAAATTAATAAAATTATTCAATTAGAATAAATTAGTACAAATTAGTCACGGATTGTATGTGAAAAACAGAGTGAGTTAGCCATAAAAATAGGGTGATGAAATAACCTAACGTTAGCCACAAAAAAATCGTGACTGAAAAATCCGGCTTACACAAATGAAATGTGGTAAAATTATACTTTTCGATTTGATTATTCTTATTTAGCCACGGCATTATGCGTGGACAATAATATACAAATTGTGGCTCTTTGAAGGTCTTCACGATGTTCAAAATTGTGGCTAATAATGCTAATATCGTGGCAAATTGAAAATACAACCCCCGGTTAGCCATAAATATTCTTTTGTAGCCAATGTATAGTTGCTACGGTTATCTTAGAGTTTAGCCACGATTTTTTGTGTGGCTAAACCCCTTATTTCTTGTAGTGAATGTTTACAATAATAATTTTAATTAACCAATACTCTAAATAAATAAAAATTATAAACTAACTTTTCTATTATTTTAAATTACTATACTTTTTATACATAGTATAATTTTTCTTGATATAATTTCAGTTTCAAATGACAATTATATCCATATAAAAAAATTGTATAATTTTATTCTCATTTACTAAAATTTTCAGGATTCGCTATTGCTTGTCCACTTTGATTTATAATCTATGGTCTCCTTCATGAGTAGCCTCTAAATAAATCAATTAATAACATGGAATATATCTAATGTTACGTTTTTGTTCCAGTGAAAAATAACTTTTTTTCAGTATAAAATTACTAGAAAGTCCAATTGGATCTCTGAATCAATAATTTTTTTTCAATTAAGTTCCTCATGACAACGGACGTTACAAAAAACATTAAAAAAGATACCATTATACCCATCGTTTTTTCTATACAAATCACTCATAGCTAGTAAGGTTCATAGCCTCTCCTCGTCTCTCCCTAACCTTTCTCCTCTTCTTGTTGCTTTTTATAGATTGTGAACACTCATAGATCTAAGCTATCTATTGTTAGGAATCTCTAGCTTCAGAAACTTAAACAATAGAAAGCATTTTTTTTGTGGTGACACAGTTGTTGTCATATCTTGTTGTCATATCTTCTTCTGCAGTGACAAGTCCTGAGAGGAGGTATGTTGCTTGTGAGAGAACATCAAAATATTTTTTTTTGAGTGAGTTGATGACGAAGAAGCCAGAAAAATGCATGATTGAAGCAAAAGGAATGGAGAGTTTGTTGCATTTGTAGAGACATCCTCATTTTCCGGAATTCAAGTACATCAAGAAGTTCGAATAAAAGATTCATTTTTCGTCCTAACAAGAGACGCATATTTTTTGAGTGGATTAATGAAAAAAAAAATTTTTTTTCTAAAGATGATGTATTAATGAGTTCACAGCAAGATTTTGGCAGGATTTGAGAATTGAAGGCACAATAAAAAAATGGATAGATTAAGTGTAGAATTAGAGAGATTAAATGTAGAAATTAGACAAATATATACTTGTGTGGAGAGATTGTGTAGTAAGATAAGTTTGTATAGAAGCAACTTGGTAGTATGAAAGACATTATGAAAAAGTAAAATATGATGTAAATTATGTTAATATTTTCTTCTTGTATTTTGATTGTTGCTTTGTTATATGGAACTATGGAAGAGTGTAGAGATTATGGCTTTGTTTTTGTTGTGTATCTTTAGGTATCAATAAGAATGTAATAGTGTATTTAATTGAAAATGTGAATACAATGAAGATACATTTTCTGTTAATTAATTTCGTCTAATGAATATTGTTCTTTTGCTATTTAATATGTATGAAAAAATGATACAGATAAAAAGAGAATCACAACAATTCATATATTGAATTATGGACATGAGGTATATAGAAAGTATTTTTGGCCAATATATATTCAAAATCACATAGATAATCACAAAATAAATGATTCATTAATTCATAACAATGATTTTTATAACAATGGTCCACTCACATAAAAAGATAACATCAAAAATGATCTATATCATAAAAAAATAGTGTCATATATCATAATATAATCTAAAAATTCTACACAATAACATCACATATAAAAAAAAAACTAGATAGTTTGAAACCTCAATCAAGTGTGAGGTCTATATGTTCAGATGGCTGAATTTTTGTCTTCCTAACTCTTAACTTAAATCTTTCACTCCTTTTCATACAAAAAATTTTGGTCTTAGGCAAAGGTTGAGATGCTGGTGTAGCTGAAATAGATGGCTAAGATGGTGTTGTAATGATGGTAACTAGCTGAGAGGGTAGTGCAGTGATGGGAGTTGGCTGAAATGGGAGTGCAATGGTGTTTGGTGACTGAGATAGTGGTGCAGTGATGAGAGATGCTTGAGATGGTGGTGCAACAGTATTTGATGACTAAGATGGTGGTACAATGGTGTTTGGTAGTTGAGATGGTGGTGCAGTGGTGGGAGCTGGCTGAGATGCTATGTAGACCTCTCTTTACCCCTTCCTCTACCCATCCTTACTACTCTTCTTTTGTCTCTTCCTCTAACCACTTTAGATCCAGTAGCAACAACAGCAAATCCTTGTGCTGAAGGAGCAGGAGCAGCATCAGATCATTGTGCTGCAGCAGCATCACCAGCTTAGAGATTTGCAACAGTCTCAGCTCTGTTTTTAGTAGCAGTCACAGTCTCAGGAGCTACAATAACAAAAGTTAATTGCTAATAGTTCAATTAACACATAACCAAATTAAACTAAAAAAATTACCTATCACAATAAGGTTTGGATAGTGTCTCTTGTTATGTTTATATTGACCACAAGTACTGTAGGTAACAGAAATTTTAGTTCTTCTATATGTTGTTTGTGACCTATTTTCATTAGGCTCTCTCATTCTCACCATCCTTTGCCTTCCTAGTTTAACTTTGAGTACTGGAGGGATGATGGTATCACATTGAATCCTTTACCACATGTTCTTTCCATTAATTAGTGATATTGACTTTTCATAAGTGGCAAGATATGATGTTGGGTTGTAATAGTTGCAACAGTTTTTAGGATTATCACCTTTCTCAAAGTTTTGACGATTTTTGGACATGACTGGTAGATAACTGTAGTAACAGAGATGCTTAACCCATTAAAGAATGTTGACCGCACTATAAGAAAATAAAACATTTGTAACAAAAATTTTGTGTCAAATTTAAAATTGTTACAAGAAGATAATAATGATTTTTTGTTACAATTATTGGTGATTGTTATAGAATAATAATACTTTGCAACAATAATACAAGTTGTTACAAAACATGCAAAAATTTTATAACAATCTGATTTTTTTTGTTACAAATTATGTTAGCTTTTGTAATGAACCGGTGTTTTGTAACAAAAGTTTATAATATTTTGTAATAAAGGATAAAGTAGTTGCAAAAATTCAAATATTTTGTAATAAAATATCTTTTTGTTTAAAAAACTTCAAATTTTTGTAAGAAAAAATTAATTTGTCACAAAATTTAATATTGTTTATAACAAGTTATTTGTTTGTCATAAATGTAAGTTTTTTTGTAACTAAAAAATTTATTTCACAATGTTAAAATCTTTAAAAGTAAAAAAAATATTTATATAATTTTTTTAGGATAATTTTATTTTGTTTCAAAAATATAAATTTTTTAAATATTGTTTGTATTCATGAATTTTTTAAAATTGTAGACATTATGTTATATTCTTTTAAAAAATTAATATATAATTTTTATTAATAATCAAATTTAAAATAATAACTAAAAATTAATTTGTAAAACTTAAAAAAATTTAATTGAATTATTAAACATAAATAACAATGGTTAAATGTAAAAGGTAAAGTAAAATAGTAAAAACCCTAGTTCTCTCACCTTCCCTCCTCTCTCTATCGTATATGTGCCTCCACTCCACAGAACAATGGAGTTCCTACTGGAAGCCGAAGCACCGACGTAGCCTGCTTTGGTCGCCTCGTCTCTGCCTCACCTTCGTCTCTTCTACCATCATCTGCTGTGCTATCGTCGTGTCGTGTGCGTCGTCGTCTAGTGTGTGCCAGCATCTCCTGTACGTTGTGTCGTTGTAGTCTTCGTCTCCTCTCCGTCGACATCGATTTTTGCATCGTCGATGTTCGTGGTTGCCGTTCCTACTCCTCTGCTCCTCTGCTTGTTCTGCGTCGTCCTCTGCCTCTCCTAGTTTGGTTCATCTTGACTGTTCTTCCAATACTGCTGGTCATGAAAATATTGTTGTGTAATCTGTTTAACAATATGATTTTTTGTTATTTAGGAAGTTGATTTTGATTATGTTTTTTGTTTCTTTGTTCCATTATTTTGATTCTGATTTTCGCTTCCTTGTTCTATGATTTTGATTCTATTTTTTGCTTATATTTTTGTGTTTGTAAATTGAGTGTCTTATTATGGTAGCTGATGCGGTATTTTATAACAACAGACTAACCGGCAAGTGCATCGGGTCGTACCAAATAATACCTTACGTGAGTAAGGGTCGATCCCACGAGGATTGATGGATCAAGCAACAATAATTGATTGATTAGCTTAGTTAGGCAAGCAAAAAAGGGTTTTGAGATATTCAAAAAGTTTAAATTTCAAAATATCAGAAGGCAGGCACGCAAGTAAATAAGTTGAAAATAAAATATTGGAGAAACAGTTAAGGTTTCAGAGTTATCTATTTTTCCGGATTAACTTTCTTACTAAATATTTTAATCATGTAGGATTTAATTTATGGCAAACTATATGCGAATAGACCCTAATTCTTTAGACCTTTCTAGTCTCCTCTAAAATTCATTAACTGCCAATTCCTTGGTCAATTAATTTCAATTAGAAGCTACATGATCAAATTCCAGTTTATATGCCACAAAAATTCTAATTACCCAAAAATAAAAGGATTATATGTCATGCATCCTATTAAATCCAAATAATTAAAATTTAGGAGAAGTTGTTTTCAAGCTGTTGTTCAAGTATAGATCTTTTCCAAGTTATACGAGAACTCAAATAGAAAGAGGGTCATACTTCCGTTCCACCCAAATTCATAAAATAAAGAGCAAAAACAATTCTTAAATTATAAATCCATGCATAAATTAAAATAGAAAAAAGCAATAAAATCAATCCATACAAATAGACAGAGCTCCTGACCTTAACAGTGGAGGTTTAGTTGCTCATGGAATATGGAATGTAAATTTGTATAGAATTCCCTAGTGGAATCCCCCTAATGGAATGTAACCTAATGGAAGAGAAGTCTCTCCTTTTTATAACTAATCCTAATTAATTTAAAATTAATATCTAAAATTAAGATAATATCTTTTCCTAAATTCAAATTCAAATTTGAATTTAAATCAAAATTAATTATAACAATCATCAAGTCTTCAATTGATGGATGGGGACCACTTGATTCCTTCACTCTGGAGCTTCTGATCTGTACTTTCTGGGCTAAAAACTGGGTCAAAAGCAGCCTAGAAATTGCCACCAGCATTTTTCTGCGTTTTCTGCACGTGGCGCATGTCACGCGTACGTGTCGATGGTCTTTTTCGCAAGTCACGTGGACGCGTTGGTCACACGAATGCGTCGCTGTAAATTTCTTCAAATCACGCGTACGCGTCAGTCACACGCACGCGTCGCCATGGAAAGCTCCAAATCACGCGTACGTGTCAGTCACGCGTATGCGTCGCTCCTCGCTGCCATCTCCTTTGATTCTTGTGCTGCAGAAACTCCATCAAATCCAGTCGAATGCAACCTAAATAAACAAAATTGCAAAAGACTCAAAGTATCATCCATATTGGCTAAAAGATAATTAATTCTTTATTAAACTCAACAAATTAGATGCAAATTCACTAGGAAAAGATAGGAAAGATGCTCACGCATCACAACACCAAACTTAAACTGTTGCTTGTCCTCAAGCAACCAAAACTAATATAAGCTTAGGATGTGAATTTGCATGAGAATGAGAGTTCGATTAAGCTCATGTCTCTTTTTATAGCGGGGTTTACAACTGCAATATTGAATAGTTTTGGCATTTCACTTTATCCTTTGAAGTTCAGAATGATTGGAATCCATAGGAACTCAGAATTTAGATAGTGTTATTGATTCTCCTAGTTCAGTATGTTGATTCTTGAACACAGCTACTTTATGAGTCTTGGCCGTGACCCTAAGCATTTTATTTTCCAGTATTACCACCGGATACATAAATGCCACAGATACATAACTGGGTGAACCTTTTCAAATTGTGACTCAGCTTTGCTAGAGTCCCCAGTTAGAGGTGCCCAGAGTTCTTAAGCACACTCTTTTTGCTTTGGATCACGACTTTAACCGCTCAGTCTCAAGCTTTTCACTTGACACCTTCACGCCACAAGCACATGGTTAAGGACAGCTTAATTTAGCCGCTTAGGCAAGGGTTTTATTCCTTTGGGCCCTCTTATCCATTAATGCTCAAAGCCTTGGATCCTTGTTACCCTTTGCCTTTTAGTTTAAAGGGTTATTGGCTTTTTCTGCTTGCTTTTTCTTTTTTTCTTTCTTTCTCTTTATTTTTTATTTTAATTTTTTGTCGCAAGCTTTGTGTTTTTCACTGCTTTTTCTTGCTTCAAGAATCAATTTTATGATTTTTCAGATTATCAATAACATTTCTCTTTTTTCATCATTCTTTCAAGAGCCAACAATTTTAACATTCATAAACTTCACTATAAAAATATGTACTGTTCATGTCATGCATTCAGAATCACAGAAAATACCACCACATTTAAGTAAATAAGATTATTCTTCAATATAGACCCACTTTCTCATGCAATATATCACTCCTGTATTTTTTATTTGGATTCAAGCTCAGTGAGTAATACATGAGACATCTTTTCAGAATTAAAGCAATAGGGAGAACTAACCTAGTCCTAGAATTCTAACTAATAAAGGATCATGCAGCAAATAAAGCAAAATAGCAGAAAACCGGAACATAACATAGTAAAAACGGGAAGGAATATAAGAAATGAAAGGAACTCAACCACCTTAGTTATCTGAGCGGTCGTTTTATTCTTCAGGTTGTGCTCCTTTGTGAAGATGATTCACCTCCTTTAATGCCATAAAATTAAATAGAAAACCCTTAAGCGAAGCGTCAACACCAAAATTAAAGGTTTGCTTGTCCTCAAGCAAAGAAGAACTAAAAATAAAAACAAATAGTAAGAGGAAAGAAGAATATAAGGATAAAGGAACAAGAGAGAATTAGGATTGGGAGAGAGAGAAAGAAAATTAAAACTGGGTGGCAAACTAGTATAATTGTGCAGCGCATCGCGGAATTTTCTTAATGACGCATAAGCGTCAGGCATGCGTCCGCGTGCTCTTGGTTTTGTGCGATTCGCGTGAAGGTAGCCACACGCATGCGCATCTCTCTGTTCGTATGGCTAGGGAACCAATATTGGCATACGACGCGTTCGCGTCATGCACGCGCACGTGTGGATGGCCGTTTGGTCAAATGACGCGCACGCGTCAGGGACGCGTCTGCATGACCAAATTTTTGCGTCTATCATGCTTCCTGCCCCAAGCCAGCATAACTCTCTGCCCAAACATGCTTTTACGTCGATTTTTTAGGTCACGCGTACGCGTCGATGACGCGCACGCGTAGAGTGCCAAAATCACCAATGACGCGCACGCGTTGGGTACGCGTACGCGTGGGCTTGTTTGTGCGAAAGGCTTCATTCTGGCGCCACTTCAGCGCAATTCTCTAGTCATTTTTATTTTTTTTACGCACACCCATCTGACGCATACGCGTCAGCAATGCTTGCGCGTCGGGTGCTCTCACTTTTTTTTCGGTTCCTGTTCTAAAATAGCTGCATGATCAGAAAATTAGTAAGAACTCAATAAAAATAAAATAAGTAAGAAAACTACTACTACAAAAATAACTAAGAATGAAAATGAACGATCATACCACGGTGGGTTGTCTCCCACCAAGCACTTTTAGTTAAAGTCCTTAAGTTAGACATGTGGTGAGCTCCTTGTCATGGTGACTTGTGCTTGTGCTGATCAAGGAATTTCCACCAATGTTTATAATTCCAATGGCTACCGGGATCCCAAACTAGGCGCCTAACACCTTTAAGCAAGTTGAAGCAAGTGACAAGGCCCCAAGAGTGTTGATTGTGGGAATGAATCCCAGGGTCTCAAACCTTGCTTTTATACCCGTCTTCTTGTGGATCACCATTGTTCCCACCGGGTGGCAAGCAATATGAATTCTCACAGAGACATCCAAACAACCTTTTAGACCCATTTAATTGAGCTCTACACCAATCCTTGCACTTCAATTTGGAGCTTGCAACCATATTGAACCTTGCTTGACAACTCTTGCCACTAACCATCTTCCTCTTACTATTAATGCCATAAAGAGCTCTAAGTTGACCATCCGTCTCTAGTAGCCCATATTCAAGTGGGAAAGCAAAGGTTAAGGATAGAAATTTTACCCACTTAAATATTGTATTGGATGGTGATGGCTTTGGAAGAGGTCTTGCAAGCTCCACTCCCTTGTGCTCTTCTTTGAATTCTTCTACCTCTTTGTAAGCTTCCTCAATTTCAATCTCTTCCTCTTGGTAGCTTTCTTCTAATTCAATCTCTTCTTCATTGCTTACCAAGGGCATGGGAGGTTGTGCATCTTCCTCTTCTTCCATATGTGAGGGTAGAAAGTTCTCTAATTTACTGGAGTATAAACTCCTTTGATTGGTTTCCTCACTTTCTTCCATAGGATCTTGCATTGTATCTCTTGGGAAGAAATTTGCTTGTTCCTCTTCTGGTTCCTAATTAGCGATTGCACATGTTTCTCTACATTTTTTACACTCGTCTTTATATCATGTAGGAATTCCTTCATGAGGAGCTCAAGATCTGATGGTATTTGAGATGAATAGGGAGATTGTGGCTCTTGGTATAAATAGGGAGATGGTGGCTCTTGATATGGGTAGAAAGATTATGGTTCTTGATATGGATAGAGAGGTGGTGGCTCTTAGTATGAATATGGAGATGGTGGTTCTTGATAGTTGGAACATGGAGCATTGAAGTTTCTTTGGTTTTGACTTTGCCAACCAAAATTTGAGTCGTTCCTCCATCCATAATAATAAGGATCACTCCTTGGGTGTGAGTAGTAACCCATGTGATCTCTCTCCATTATTTTTCTTAGTAGAAAACACCAAAAAGAATTAAACGCACCATGTGGTAAACAGGAAAGCAAAGAAGACAGAACATATTTTTTTTGAAAATATTTTTTTAGAGAAAAATTACTACGGGGACACCAAACTTAATTTCAAAAATTAAGAGGAAAGAGAGAAAAAATTTTTTAAATAAAATAAATCAAAATAAATATATATTTTTTTTGAAAAATTTTTAAAAATAGATTTTAATAAAATTAAAAATAAAATGCCTAATTTAAGCAATCAAACAACTAATAGTTGTTAATCACAGTCAATCCCTGGCAACGGCGCCAAAAACTTGATGCGGTATTTTATAACCACAGACTAACCGGCAAGTGCACCGGGTCGTACCAAGTAATACCTTACATGAGTAAGGGTCGATCCCACGATGATTGATGGATCAAGCAACAATGATTGATTGATTGGCTTAGTTAGGCAAGCAGAAAAGGATTTTGAGATATTCAAAAAGTTTAAATTTCAAAATATCAGAATGCAGGCACGTAAGTAAATAAGTTGAAAATAAAATATTGGAGAAACAGTTAAGGCTTCAGAGTTATCTATTTTTCCGGATTAACTTTTCTTACTAAATATTTTAATCATGTAGGATTTAATTTATGACAAATTATATGTGACTAGACCCTAATTCCTTAGACCTTTCTAGTCTCCTCTAAAATTCATTAACTGCCAATTCCTTGGTCAATTAATTCCAATTAGAAGCTGCATGATCAAATTCCAGTTTATATGCCACAAAAATTCTAATTACCCAAAAATAAAAGGATTATATGTCACGTATCCTATTAAATCCAAATAATTAAAATTTAGGAGAAGTTGTTTTCAAGCTGTTGTTCAAGTATAGAGCTTTTCCAAGTTATACAAGAACTCAAATAGAAAGAGGGTCATACTTCCGTTGCCCCCAAATTCATAAAATAAAGAGCGAAAATAATTCTTAAATTATAAATCTATGCATAAATTAAAATAGAAAAAAGCAATAAAATCAATCCATACAAATAGATAGAGCTCCTAACCTTAACAGTGGAGGTTTAGTTGCTCATGGAATATGGAATGTAAATTTGTATAGAATTTCCTAATGAAGTTCTCCTAATGGAATGTAACCTAATGGAAGAGAAGTCTCTCCTTTTTATAACTAATCCTAATTAATTTAAAATCTAATATCTAAAATTAAGATAATATCTTTTCCTAAATTCAAACTCAAATTTGAATTTAAATCAAAATTAATTATAACAATCATCAAGTCTTCAATTGATGGATAGGGATCACTTGATTCCTTCACTCTGCAGCTTCTGATCTGTACTTTCTGGGCTAAAAACTGGGTCAAAAGCAGCCCAGAAATCGCCCCCAGCGTTTTTCTGTATTTTCTGTATGTGGCGCATGTCACGTATACGCGTCAGTCACGCGTACGCGTTGATGGTCTTTTTCGCAAGTCAAGCGGACACATCGGTCACGCGAACGCGTCGCTGTAAATTTCTTCAAATCACACGTACGCGTCAGTCACACGCACGCGTCGCCATGAAAAGCTCCAAATCACGCGTACGCGTCAGTCACGCGTATGCGTCGCTCTTCGCTGCCATCTCCTTTGATTCTTATGCTGCAAAAACTCCATCAAATCCAGTTGAATGCTACCTAAAATAAACAAAATTATAAAAGACTCAAAGTAGCATCCATATTGGCTAAAAGATAATTAATTCTTTATTAAACTCAACAAATTAGATGCAAATTCACTAGGAAAAGATAGGAAAGATGCTCACGCATCAGTAGCTACATTATCCTTATTAACATAGAAATACTAGTTCAATTTTATTATTAAACTTATGTTTTTTACAATTCATTGAATTAGAATAATTTGTATTGGGGATTTATAGAGAATAGCCTCAGAATTTAGTTTAGATAGTGCACTTTGAAAGTGATAGTTGCTATGATTTTAGGTTGTCTCCCTCCTCTTTTTTCTCCTCTTTCTTTCTCATCTCCTGCAGAAATTATTTCATTGGTCAACTACCAGAAATATTGGATTAATTTTGATAGACGTACCTCTAAGTTTAGGAAGTGCCTCGATGAATTATTTTTGGATATTTCCTTCTCTCAACACGGTGTGAAAAATCAAATATGTTGTTCTTGTCCCAAATGCAATAATTTTTTGTTCAAACTCAGAAATGAAGTTCATCATCATGTGCGCCAATGGGGGATAGTTACTTCATATAAAACACGGTTACATCATAGTGAGATTCTTCAAGATACATCAACTATAGATGTATTTGATTTAAATGAGATTGATTGTGAAAGAGAGAATGATTTTGCCACTTCTAATATGTTGTATAACATCTTTAAAGGAAAAATACTAAGGAAGACGCCGAGAGATTTTACTATCAACGTAGATGACAATAGAGTAGAAGAACCTCACGAGGGAAAAAAAGTTCCAGAGGCTAATGAGAGATGCTGAGCAAAGCCTTTATCTGGACAGTGGAATTTAAAGATTATTTTTCATTGTTAGGTTGTTTCAAATTAAATATCGCTATGGATGGAGCAACAATTCAATTGATACTTTGTTGCTTTTTCTAAAAAGCATATTTCCAAAGAAAAATACATGCCCTACTTCATTTTACGATCACTACAAAAAAAACACTCAATACCATCAAATTTAGCATCGGACGTTAGCGGCGGGTTTATCGTAGATTTATCGGCAGATTTGGAAATGAATTCGTCAGATAAAAAGGTTATCATCGAATTTGATATTCCGACCGTAAATTCGCCAATAATAATTAGAGAAAAAATAAGAAAAATTGGCACCGAGATTACCGTGGATTTATCGTCGAATTTATTCGCTGGTAAATCTCAATTAATAAAACGCTGCGTTTTGGTCAAATGCAATGCATTACCATCGTGTTTATCCGCCGGTAAACCTGATCTAAATTCAAAATGTGAGGCCCTCTCTCCTCACTTTTGAAAACACCCTTCTCTCTCTCCCATTCTCCTATCTCTTCTCTCTCCCCTACAACATCCTTTGGAAGCCCCTCCGGCTACCCTCCGCCAGCACTGTCCACCTCTGTTCTCCTCTAAAGTTTGTGTCAAGTTACCTGGACCGTGTTTCATTGCATCAAACAGAGTTTCTCCATCGGTCTCCTCCTCTGTTGGAAGAGCTACCACTGCTGCTCCCTCTATCGTCAAAGCTGTGTCTCTCCTCCATCGTCCAGGTAGGTCATCCTCATCCCTCTCCCTATTCCATTCTATTTTCATTTTTAATAAAAAACTTTAACCCCTTTTTTGCCCTAATCCCTTTTTTGAACCACCATTCAGGTTTACCTCTACCTCTGATTCTTCTGCCCGCAGTTGTTTTATTGCTCCATTCAGGTAAATTCTTCATTATTCTGCCCTTCCACAATTTTTATCATCTTGCAACTATTTCATAATTTGGATAACATTCATTGTATAATGTTAAAGGGTTTGGATTGGAAAGGTTATCTATTTTAGTGCTTGGATATTTAGATAATAATTATTCTAAAATTTATACAAATGATGGTACTAGTACTGTTACTGTTGCTTGAATATTTTATGCAAGTTATTTGTTAGAATTTTAGGTTTCAGTAGCCTTAATGATAATTTTATGTTGTGGCTAGTTCGCAGTATGCTTGTGGTTTGCTGTGTTATTTCTTTGGTTTGTCCATGGAACATATTCTAGTATTGCAATTGATCCAGAGTGCATTACATACTGTATTATCAAGTGTCCTGTGTTGAAGCAAAAATAACAAGAGCATTGAGTTGGTTGAAAATAATCATAGGTTGATTTCACTGTCAAATACTAATACTAGAGCATGACCAATTATTTTCGGCAGTCTTCATCTTCCTCACAAACGTCAAATTTTTTAGATTCTTGCTAAAAAAATTACAAAAGACAAGTACATGTTTTATGTTGTACGAGAGTGCTACGAGTCATTGAAATATGTTCTTGATATTCTTGTTGTGAGAATTCTGGAGAAAAGGTAAAATATGGACTATCTTTCTAAGACAACCTCCCAACTTCAAGCACTGTTATATGCAATCTTATTTAGCACATAGTGGATTTCCTTGTTTTTCTCTACTTTTAAGTTCTAAAAAAATCATATGCTTGTTGATGCATTTGTTATTTATGTTTATTTAGGATTATATGTGATATACTTGGTGAAATATGGAAAAACGTATCCAAGAATCATGTCTTCTAAAAAAATTCAACTTAAAAGTTTTACCAGATCTGCAAGCTAAAGTCATTAGGCTAGCGGAACTTCTAGTACTTGATTTCTTGACCAAACCACGCCACGAAATTTATGTTAATGAATTCACATGATCAATAACTAAGTTCTAATAACTTCTGTATGGAATTTGATAAGATGGATGGAGATAAAGACCATCAGTACAAAGAGATAGACGGAGGTAACTTTTTAAGCAACATTACCTTGAGTCAACCATGGCATCGGCACACGACGAGCATAATCAATGTAACATTGGTGATTGAGTTAGTAACAACTTTCAACTTAACCATCTAATTTGCAATCCTTGTTTATTTCTTAAAATATTGACTTAGTTATTAGTAGTGTCTTTGTAGTTTGAGATTTTAGTATTTTAACTTTAGACATGGTTTATGATAGGATATTATGATGACATTTGATCTATATAGCTAATCTCTCTCAGTGGAATAAGGCTTGATAGTTGTATTATTTTTATCACTTGATGGTTAAATCTTAATATACCCTCTAGATTTTTCTGAGTTAATTAGTTGATTGTTGTTAATTGTGTGATTTATTTTTGAGGTCATTAAACATTTTATTGACTTATTGTTCATTGTTGTCAATTTTCTAAGTTTGTTATTAACTAAGTTTATTATTCTCTAAGTTAATTAGTGTTGTATTTTCTGATTTATTAGTTTAGAAATGATTGAATTTAAATATTTAAAATTATATATTAGTTTTTAAACACATTTTTTTAAAATTTAAAATTTAAGTTTACTGTCGGATACATCCACCAATAACTAGTAATTTAATTATTAATTAAAAATATAAATCCGACGGTAAACTTACCAGCAGAAATTTTTCGTTGATAATTAGTGACAGACAAAAAAAATCCACCAGTAAATAATTACCGATGAGGTTTATACCGTCGGATTTATTTCGACGATAATTCTGACGATAAATGTATTATCGGCAAATTTTTTTGGTAAATCCGCCGTTAAATCCGACAGTACTCAGTATTTTTTTGTAGTGGATGCTCGAAAAGTGATTTGAGATTTGGGATTAGATCACAAGAAGATAGATGCTTGTGTGAATGATTGCATTTTGTTTTCGGGCAAGCATATGCTGATCTTGATGAATGTCCAAAGTGCAAACAATCTAGATGGGTGAAGGAGAAGGGGAATGAAAAGGACAACTCTCATAAGAAGGTACTCCAGAAGATATTAAGATACTTTTCATTGAAACCTAGGCTCCAAAGGATCTTCATGTGTGAAGAAATATCACTAGCAATAAGGTGGCATAAAGAGAAGCGGCTTGATGATGGAGTCCTAAAACACCCAACAAATTCTATAAAATGAAAGAAATTTGATGAGGAACACTAAGGGTTTGTACGTGATACTAGAAATAGCAGACTTGGAGTTGCTAGTGATAGATTCAATTCATTTGGCATTATGATCATTTCATATAGTACTTGGCCAGTTGTTCTTATTCCATATAACTATCATGCATGGATGGTTTTGAAACATTCAAATTGGATGTTATCCTTACTTATTCCAAGCCATAAATCCTTCAGCAATTCTATTGATGTATACTTACAACCGTTAATTGAAGAGTTGAAAGAATTGTGAGAAGACGGTATTGAAACATTTGATGTGATTCAAAAATAGTATTTTCAGTTGTTTGTTGTAGTTTTATAGACAATAAGTGATTATCCAGCTTATGCCATGTTGCCACAAAGAAACTAGTTCTAAAAGGCTGGACATAAGGAACTTGGTGAAGCACCTAAGCCACTTTCTAGTTATGATATCTTAGAACTTAGAAGAATACAAGACTACTTTTGAACAAAAAGAGTTTAGGAACCATACTAAGAAGAGAAAGAAGTCTGAACATGACAAGGTAGCTGAAAATTGGAAAAAGAAAAGTATTTTTTTTAGTTGCCTTATTGGAAACATTATTGTTGCGTCACAATTTAGATGTAATGCATATAGAGAATAACGTCTTCGATAATATTCTGGGCACATTGTTAAATTTAGATGGAAAGACAAAGAACAATCTTAAATGCACGACTTGATCTTCAACTTATGGGTGTCAAGAAAGATCTTCGTCATTGTAGAGTGGGCGACAAATTTGTGATGTTGATAGCCAAATCTACATTGTCAAAGACCAAAAAAGAGAATGAAAAGCAACAACTTTGTCGATTCTTGAAAGAACTCAAGATGTCTAATTCATATTCATCAAATATTGGTCGGTGTGTATGCATGTTGAAGATTGCAAAATTTATTACTTGAAGATCCATGATTGCCATGTCCTATTAGAACGATTGCTACCACTTGCAAGTCATAAGCTTTTGCCCAAGAAGATTTGTGAACTATTGATACATCTAAGTATTTTCTTTGGAGAGTTTTGTTCCAAGGGATTGAAATGGATGCTCTAGACAAACTTGAAACTCAAATTGCAACAACACTTTGTAAATTGGAAATAATTTTTTTTTTTTGGTTTTTTTATGTGATAGTTCACCTAACCATTCATCTTGCCCATGAAGCTAAGTTAGCCAGACCAGTTCAATATCGTTGGATGTACTCTGTTGAAAAGTTAGCCTTTTAATTTTAACAAAAACTTAAATCTACATTATACTATTCATTATGTAGATTTCTAATCTTCCTTGAATATTCAATTTTAGATATTTGCGCACACCGAAGAGTTATGTGGGAAATAAAGCACGTCCTGAGGGTTCAATATCTGAGGGTTATATCTCTAAAGAAGCAATGACCATTGTATTAAGATATTTGAATGAAACTACTAAGGTTATATCTATGCAAGGCATATCTGTTTTCAAAGTTGTTGGCCAATTTAGTTGTAAATGGATATACAAGGAACTTAGTATCTTAGAGCATAAAGAAGCTCAATTCTATGTGTTGAAGAATTGAAAAAAAAAATTCAGCCATGGGTTAATGAGCATATGGAATATTTAAAAAGAGAAAATCATAGAAATCTGCAGAAAAGGCACAAGGATCGATTTGTGAAATGGTTTGATTGGAAGAAAAATGAATCAACTTTGATTATTGTAGAATTGAAAAGGCATTTGACAATATCTAGTTTTAATTGTAACACCCTAATATTCAAATCCTTATGCTCGAGTCATAAGTCAATGATATTACGGTGGTATGACTCTTAGGTGGATTTTTAATATATAAATATAGGTAAATTCGAAAGGAGTATTAATCGAGAAGCCTGAAAAGAGTAGAAATAAAATTTCGAAGACGTATCACTCACGTTTCGACAACAAAAAGATAAACCGTGAAGGCGAAAGTGATACACGGACAAGGCATAAAGGAGATTAAGAGATAGATAACAGATAGATATATATAACATAAGTAAATAGCCACTAGTCGCGACCCGCGAAGTTTAGGCCGGCTAGGGTACAGTATGAAAGTAGTTGACAACAGTTTATCCTAATTTCTCCCAAAGGAAACATAAGAGCCTCTATAGGCAAGTTCCAAGAGAGTTCAATACATAATATAATCTTTTCAAAATAAAAATGGAGAGATTCTAAGCAAAACACAAAGTAGAGAAAATAAATATCTTCGCCGTCTCTCAGACAAACCACAGCTCACTTCTGAGCACCTGGACCTGTATCTGAAAAATAAAAGATATATACGGAATGAGAACCCCGGGCCCATGGGTTCCCAGTACGGTAAAAGTGCCAAATAAATACAATGCACTGCAATAAAAACTCACTAATCATCCTAAACTTCTTCACCAAATATCCAGCCTAGATTCTCACTAATCCATGAATAGGTAACTTTCGTAAGGGGATACTAAATCTAGTTCATGTTACACATGTTTCCCAACTCACTGACTCTTCCACGAATCAGACTCAGAATCATAAGCAAAACCATCACCAGTTGTTCTACCTCAACAATTTTGTATCAATACATCATACCCTCACCTGGAGCTAGTGAAACTACATCACTGCGTCTTTCCAGGGAGCTCAAATTATCTCATTCAATGATCATCATCATCATGCAATCGTATCATCAAATCATCTTATCAAGAACAGGCCCCAACATCCACCGACACCAGTATGAGGAGCCTCTCAATTGTACAAACACAAGCAATACAGGCAAGTAATACACAAATAAGGTACAAGTAGAACAAGTAGCACATAATCAGGTAACATAGCATATATGATGTAGAAATCCAAACAAATAGGCAAACCCAAACAATTCAAACATATGCAAATGATGTATGCCTGCCCTATGGCTGATGATATCATATGTCGGTTATATAGCCAACCCGACATGTCTTGGTAGCTAACCATTGGACAGAAACACCCCTTGCGGAGCAAGTAGGTTTGAGCTACAACCCCCTTGCTACTACCCGCTCAACCCAGAGCCAGTGGAATAACCACTACTGCGGCTACTACCCAGGTGGGTGTTTAAAAGCTCAACCTAGAGCGAGTGGATTCACCACTACTGCCGCTACTACCCAGGCGTCACAATCTCTGACCTGGAGCAAGTGGGACGAACCACAACCCTTGCTACTGCCCAGGATATCAAAACATACATTCGTTCAGTTTAAAAAGTAATAATCATTGTTATCAAATCTCAAACATTTACCTGGAGCAAGTGGGACGAACCACAACCCTTACTACTACCCAGGTATCACAAATACATTCATTCAAAACTCCACAATTAAACTCGTTTATCATAAACATCCTTTTCTGTCTCATATTCGGAGCAAGTGGACAACGCCACTGCCTACTACCCGGGGTTACACATCACATTTCAACATTTTTCATTATTATTCATTTAACACATTCATTCATTAATCATATATGCATTTATACTCAGCCATAATCAATAATGGCTTTGCCGTAACCCAGCAATAACTCAGCCATCCGGCTCATGGTTCAATCAAGAACCAGCCATTTATCAATAAATATAGCCCTTTGGCTCATGGCATACACGGTACTTCTACCGTCATCCTCCATATCTCATATAATCATCTTTGATCATCATTGATCACAACTTCTCCCCTTGCTTCATTTGCAAGTTACCACATCCCCTAGCTCCTTCCTCTTTGCTAGACATATCATAATGATTTAATACATAAGGGGTAAGATCGGAGGCTTAGAAGTATGAGATTTAGTTTTTAAAACTCAAAAATCAACTTTGGGATGAAAACAGGGCCACGCGTACGCGTACTCCACGCGCACGCGTGGATGGCCACAAAGCTCATCGACGCGTATGTGTCATACACACGGACGCGCGGATTGAAACACAGCCAGATGATGCGTACGCGTCAGCCGCGCGTACGCGTGGGTGCATTTGCGCCCCAAGCACAAAACTGGCACAACTCTGGCACAACTCTCGGAAAAATGGCTGGGCATTGGGTGCAACGCATCGATGCGCATGCGTGGATGGTGCCTTCTTGAAAAACGACGCGTACGCGCCAAGTGCGCCTACGCGTGGAGGGTCATTCTGCTAAAAATTTTCTAAGTTAAAAGCTGCAGATTTCACAGATTCAACCCCCAATCTTCCGACGGACATAACTTTCTCATTTTAAATCGTTTTTCTCCCGTTCTTCGAACGGCATGGACATCCCGGATCCAATTTCACTTCTAAATAAGTTTGGCACAAAACGGGGATCTAGAGTCCAAGTTATGTCCCATCAAAGTATGCCCAAAAACCATGTTTTCATACAAAATCACAAGGTGCCCTTTTCAAAACAAGCCATTTTCAACCCTTTTCAAAATCAACCAAAACATGCTAGTTTCAACCCTTTTTGAAATCAATCAAAATATACCAAAATCAACATCAAGCCTCCTCAACTCATACATTAACACTTTACCACGATTCACAAAACCGCCATATAACCATTTTTACACATTTCAAACAAATGGCTAAATTACAAACACATCAACATGTCATACATCCTTCCTCATCCCAATTTCTAACAATACTATTTGCAATCAACCATCATTATATATAATCAATGTCATACTCACTATCACGTGGTTTCACCCACAAATCAACCTTAATCATTCCTCAAGCATATATCACAACATACATATCTCTCATGCATTATCATACCATCAAGACATCAATAATCATAATCACATATATGATCACATAATATTTCTCAACCAAAACCAAACATACCTCATCTACATAATTTCATCCAAAATTACCAAATTCCACACTTCAACTCCTCAAACCTTATTATTCAATAACCAACCCAATCATTCACATATTCATTATCTGAAATTCATCCAATCACTTGTGTCATCATACAATGCACACATCAACTTACCTTCCTTACCTCTTTCCGGCCTCCGACCCAAAATTTATGGCCTCCGGCCCAATTTCATAATTTAAATGCATAAACCACAAATCAATACTCATTACCCAATACATCAATTCTCAATACACCAAGCATACAAGGCCACACAATTCTCAACCCAATCATTAATTCGCATTACATACCAACTATGCATATTAGCACCAACCATTTACACAATTCAAACTTAATCCTAGGGGCATCTAGCCTAGGAATTCTCATCACACCACACGGTACTTAAATGAAACTTAAATCGTACCTCTTGTAGCCAAACCAATTGAGCCTCTTCTATGGAAGTCTCCACCAACCCTTAGCTCCAAGCCTCACCAAAGCTCCACAAGCAACACCAACCTCCCAATTGTGCATCAAAATCACCAAATACACTAACATAACCAATTTCACATACATACATCAACCTAAGGCTCATAAAAATGACAAATCACAAGGGTTTGAGCACTTCCTACCTCAGCCCATATGAAGTAAGGATAGAACCCACTTAGAATCTATGTTGGAGTATCCCTAAACATCCAAAATCACAAGATTTCAACACTAACTACCCAAAAACGTGTAACAGTGGAAAATTTCGAAAACTTGGCAGATATGAATGGAATACTCACTACAAAACTTAGATAAAATTATAGAGGATGAGAAGAGTGACGTGTGGCCGCAAACGGCTCGTCAATTGGAGCTCCGTAGCTCAAGTTATGGTGGTTTGAAGATCAAAGAGAGTTAGGTTTTCTCTCTTCTCTTCTCTCTTCTCAATTCAGCGCCCAACACCCCTTCTTTAGGGAAAAATGAGCTGAAATGCTCATAACTAATGTTTATATATGTTGGATCTTGGGCCCACTTAGACCCGGTTCACTTATTTT
Source organism: Arachis duranensis (assembly GCF_000817695.3). NCBI lineage: Eukaryota > Viridiplantae > Streptophyta > Magnoliopsida > Fabales > Fabaceae > Arachis > Arachis duranensis. The sequence goes on from NC_029781.3 coordinate 93,792,508, forward strand.
TGTCCGTTGGCCCAATTTTAGACCAAAATCTTTAAGATTAGCGCTTTAAATCGCACTTCAAATATTTCTACCTCCCCTAATTATAATTCCTCATTTCTTAATCTTATTTACTCATAATCAATTTTTCTCAGCTGCAGTACCAGACAAGTCTCAGCCGGTACTGCCGGTCAAAATTCCACTGCGCGCTTTTACGCAGAAAACTATGTCTTTCGACTCGGAAAAATTCACTGAATCCAAATATCATATTTAAATCATCAAATTCCAATTGCCAAATCTTTCAACCATATTCGCTCATACTTAAATTATTATTCAATTAATTTCGGTTAAACCGGATATTACATTAATCTATATTCTTTAATGTAGATTTCATATCTACACAAAGTAAGGAGTGCATAGGTTAACAATCAACTACTTTCTCTAACAGGAGATTCTAATCGTCGTGCACATTTCTACAAAATATATGATATCTATGGTTTTACATTTTATAGCAAAAATCACTAAGCATTTTTAAAGACTTAAAATTGTAGAGTAGTTGTGAAGGAAGATGAATTGATTGGTGATGTGAATTCTTATGGCATGTTGACTGCTATTATTGAGTTAAATTATATGAGAAAACATAAAGTGATCTTATTTAAGTGTGATTGGTTTGATATTTCTCCAATAGGACGAAGTCAAAGTAGAAAATATTATAAAGATGAATATAGATTCATAAATGTAGATATTACATATGTTAGATATAAGGATGAGCCTTTCATTTTAGCATGTCATTTTAATATTATGTAAAGACAATTAAAAGGTCTAACTGGTGTACTGTGGTACAAGTAAAGCCTCGTAATAGATGTGCCTAAACAAAATATCATGCAAAAAGAGGCATACCAACAAACTGAAATGAAAAGCTTTAATCAAGTATCATCTTTGGGTGATGTCAATTTCATTATTGAATTGGACAGAGGTGACATAGAGGGATCAAGTGTGGATGTATCTATCTCTATAGATAAGAAGAAGAAGATGAAGACCAACAAGAAGAAGAACAAGAAAAAAATAGTTCAAATGATAATGTTAGTGTTAGTGATAGTGACTGAGTTCTTAGTAGTTTTATTTTGGGGTTCACAAGATATTTGCAATTACTAAGTTATTCACTTTTTGCATGTGATGGTGATTGAGTTTAAAGTAGTTAAACTTTAGAAATTCACATCATATTTACAATTGTTAAGTTATCTATTCTTTACGCCGTTTGTTTAATTTTTTTAAAAAGTATAATATATTTTAATCATATTCACTTTTGTTGATATGCTTTTTTTAGTATAATTATGTATTAAATTATGTATATATTTTATTATTTTATTTCCTTCATATTATTTATTAGAGTTTTATTGTAGATTACGTATCATAATGATACCTTAAATGATTCAAACAAGGGCTACTGCATCTAGACCAATTAAATTAAATTTTATAAATATTAGACCAATTAAATTAAATTTAATTAACAGAAACACTTATCCCTATAAAATAACACATCCTTATTTTGTTTACAAATTTTCTTCAATTTTGAAGATCTGGTTGCTGAATTTATATTTAAATTATTTTCTTAGTGAAATTTCTGAAACAACCCGAAGTACTTTAACAGCCACTAGCCATCTACCCTGAATCTCAACTCTCAACTCTCACTGTCTCCATCTCCATACTCCATTCTCTCATCTCACCATTGCTTCGCATTGCCCTCCCTCCCTACGCACTCGCAACCTCTTTCACTCTCAATCTCTGCCTCCCAACTTGTCTCTCCCTCTAACCCTCATTCTTTGTTTATTTAAATTCCGTTAATCTTCAATGTTAAATTGTTAAATTATGTTGTTAATTATTGTTGTAAAATTCTGTTGACTTGTTAAATTGTGTTTTTCATAACCATTGAGTTTCTTTGAATTTCAGACAATGGAGTTCGTTAATAGGATAGTTGAAAGCGCGAGGAAAGATTTGTTCATGGTGCTGGCTGGTAGATCTTTCTACTGGGTGAGTATGTTTAAAATGAGCTCAACACTTACGTGTTTATTAAATGTGTCACATTTATATAAATCATTAAATTTTATTAAATTAAAATCAAAAGGCTAATATAAAAAAAGAGTATTGATGGATTCTAATAAATACAGAATATCATAATATATAAATAAATACTTTAAATAACAATACTTTAATACATAATATTTTAAATAGCAACAGAACTTTTTATTCTTAAATAATTAAATATAAAATATATAAATACAAAATATCTGAATATTTTTTATTTATTAAAATTAATTATTATATAAATTTTTTTATAATATTTAAAAATTATATTAAAATAA
>NC_029781.3:93795038-93802980 GCF_000817695.3 Arachis duranensis
TTACAGTTCACAATATCATTTTAATATAATTTTTTAATATTATAAGAAAAATTTGTATAATAATTAATTTTAATAAATAAAAATATTCAGATATTTTGTATTTATATATTTTATATTTAATTATTTAAGAATAAAAGATTTTATTAGTATTTGAAATATTGTGTATTAAAATATTATCATTTAAAGTATTTATTTATGTATTATGATATTCTGTATTTATTAGAGTCCATTAATACTTTTTCTATTAATATTCTTCTTTTATATTAGTCTTTAATTTTAATCTAATAAAATTTAATAGTCTACATAAATATGACACATTTAATAAATACATAAGTATTGAACTCATTTTAGACATATTCCTGTTGGGCCACCAATCAAAATAATGAAAATAAATTTTATAAATATTAGACCAATTTTATAAATTTTGTAAAGTTCTATTGATTTGTTAAATTGTGTTTTTTATGAAATTTCAGGAAGGAATTAAATAAGATAATATAAAATAAGAAAACACCATATCTATCTCAAAATTTTAAAATAGTAAATGAATGAATTTTTTATCTTATAAATTTTTCATTTTTTTTTATTTAGGATTAATTTCACACACTACTCACACTTACAACATCAACATTTTTTATCAATCATAAAAAATAATTGAGGTCCTGGAAACTGAGAAAGCATCTCTTATCAAGTCAAATAAAAATATTAAAAGGACTCTTTGAAATTGGAAGCCGCTAGTGACGATGCCCTCGGACCGCTGCATAAGCTCAAGGCCATCTACCGCAAAACCCCACATTCTACAGCTTACTTACGAGTTACGGCCGATAATTTACTTGCTAACCCTTATTTTGGAAGCAAAATAGCCAATTACAAAATAAAATTATAATAAATAATTTATTAGGATGATAATAGTTTGTCGTATTGTAAATTAGTTAAAAAAAATGAACCGTTTGTACTCAAATAGCAAATACAGTATAATTGATGTATTAATAAATTTATGCATTATTTTATTAATATAGTATAATTGAGGACAATTTACTTATTTAAATAAAATGACAGAATCCTTTATCCAAATGTATAAAACGGATTGTTGTTACGTGTATGTGCAAAAATTCTATTCTATGTAATCCGTGGCAACCCACCACGGTTTCTAAATTGTGCATAAACCGTGACAGGCTGGGACGGTTTATGGGAAAACTTAATTGCTTGTAAACCATGGAAGGTTCCAGCGGTTTATGAAGGTGGTGTGGAAGGCATAAACCGTGGTAGGTTACCACGGTTTATGAAGAAGGTAAACTGGTCATAAACCCTTATGGGTTACAACGGTTTATGTAGGTTCAATTATGGCCAGAAAACACACCGTTTATAGATCTACAAATAATATATAGGAGTACATAAAAAATACACAGACAGCAAGCATGGCTTCTTCAAAGATTTTGTTAATTATGAATTAAAAAAAGGTCATATTTAATAATGGCTACCATTATTATCATCTCCAAAAATACATAGGTACATCGGAATAAGTCATATTTAACAAGAATTTTTTTAATTATAAATTAAAAAAATAACTATTTTCTAAAAATAATCCACTTCAAATACGTCAGATTGAAAAGTTAACAATAGTAACTATTATCATCGTCTCCAGAGTACATAAGAGTACCAGGAATAAGTTGTATTTTATTTTTGGGAAATAGTTATTTTTTTAATTTATAATTAAAAAAATCCTTATTAAATATTTATTTCGGTGTACCTGTATATTTTTTTGAGACTATAATAATGGTTGTCATTGTTAAATATGGCTTGTTTTTTTTAATTTATAATTAAAAAAAATACTTGAAGAAACCATGCTTATTGTCTGTGTATTTTTTGTGTACTCTTATATACTATTTTGAAGACGATGATATGCATTTTAAAAATTTTGAGTGAAGCTTAGCGAGAATTAAAGTGAACTTGCTTATTTTTATAGAGTTCGCCGAACTCTAAATACAAAAAAAAGATAAATCTAAAAAATTAAAGTTGAAAATCGTTTTTTTTGGAATTAATTAAAATTATAGAAAAAAACTAGTGAGGCACTTGTGTGATTTTTGTCATCATTCCTAGAAGCCACTTTAATTCTCTACTGTTATAAAATTAAAATAAGTGCATATAAAATTAAAATAAGGCACTTATTAATCCATGATGCGTTCTTTTCTTCACAAAAAGATTATTGTCATTTTCTAGGTGGGATTTTATTAAAATCATTGTTACATAATCCATTGTTAGGAATAGTGAGGCACTTTTGGTTTTAAAATCAAAATTGTTATATTTATTTTTTTTGTATTTTTTATATACCTTTTTTATTTTAAAAACAATTGGTAGAAATATTTGTTTTTTCTTTCCTAATACTTCATAAAACGCTGGAACTTTCCACGGTTTACAAGCAACTTAGTTTTTCCATAAATCGTCCCAGCCTGCCACGATTTATGCACAATTCAAAAACCGTGATGGATTGCCACGGATTACATAGAATAGGATTTTTGCACATACACGTAACAACAATCCGTTTTGTACATTTAGATAAAGATTTCGACCATTTTATTTAAATAAGTAAATTGCCCTATAATTGATGTATTATTGTATGTGCAAACTGAGTAGCTTTGTACTCAAATAGCAAATAAAATAGGAATAAACATGGACGAGATCTATCTCAATAAAGACATGTATATTATGATAACATAATATATTTAAAATCTTAGAAATAATATTATTTTCATCCAAAATGTAGTAATATAAATAAGGACAAAGATCTTATTATATTGAAAAAGATCTAAAATACACTAAATTAGATTTGGTAATCCTAACCTAATACCTATGAATAGGCTGATCTACTAAAATTAAATAATAATATTAAATTCATGAGGAGGCGAATAAATAATTTTGTCTAACTATTACTTACTTTTAAATTATAACCTACCAACATTATTGCATAGTATTGAGCTCTTTAATTGAATCCTCCTTGATATTACTTGTTATACTCGTATTTGTTGTGTTGAAAGAATTGATAATCCTAGTAAAGTCTTGTTGTGATAATAAAGAGATTAAAATACTATCACTTCATTCAAGACTATTGTCTTATTATAGCATTTATTACTTAATATTTTAAATATTTAAATTATAATAATAAAGTTCTTTACTCAAATTTTATTGATAATCCTAATTTTATTATATTATTATTTAATATTTAATTTTTATCATTTTTTATAATAAAATATTTAAAATTTATTCATTTTTATATTTTAAAATTAAAAATTAATTAATTATTTTTTTAGTAATTATATATCAAATTTATAGGTATCATAATATACATTATAAAATAAATAATTAAATAAAAAACTAATATAATTTTAATAAAAACTAATTATTATCAATAATATTATACAACAATTTTTCTTTGAATTTTGTATAGACCAAGGACTAAGTTCTGAATCTATACCTTAAATCAAGTCCTCCATCTAGGTTGACTTGGAATTTTAAAAAGGATGTCAATTAAATATTAAGTTGTGCCCCCAAAATCTATAACGTCATTATCCTTCTTCTATTCACATGCAATTATTATTATTATTATTATTATTATTATTATTATTATTATTATTATTATTAGCACTATCATTCGTTTTTCTATTATTGTGAAAAGATTAATTTTTATAATTTTATTTTTAAAATGATAAATTTAATAAAATAATTTAAATATTAAGAATAAAAAAAATTTAAAACAAAAATAAAAATTTTATAAGAACATTATTAAATTTATTTATTTATTTTTAATAGTATTTAATTTAAAGTAGAGATAAAAATTTATATTTAAAATACTCTTTATCTTCATACATAATTTCAATTGATAAAAAATATTTTTTAATTTATATTTAATTTTTAAACTATCTTTAATTGTATTATTTTTTAAAATTATTAATTTATATTTGTATTATATCGACTCACTATATCAAACATTATTGTTTTTCTTACTTCATATATGTTATTGTCTCATCACCACTGTTATATTACCTTGTTCTCTTTTCTCATTTTTTCTTTTCCTTTCACATTCTCTTTATCCGATCGTTATTAATTATTAACAAATATCATCCTCGCAACTTTTATTCTTGTCTATCACTTTGATTTATAACTATCTATTGTATTAACTTTTATGAGTTCTTGAAGTTTTGCTAAAAGAATTAAGACATAAAGCATTTAAAATTTTTTTAAATTATCAAAATTTGATGTCAGTAATGCTAAAATACAATATCAAAATATATTATTTTCAACTAAAATAATAAAAAATAGTACATAATTGTAAGTTTTTTAACTAATAATATAGTACCTTAAGATAGAAGACAACATTGCTATCCACATTTGACTGCTATTTTATAAGTTTCATATTTATTTTATTGTGCTCATCAATTAAACTATACTTTATTATTTCATTTTATATGTTTTGAAATAATGCCATCGTATTATAAGGATGACATTAATTTTCATAATCTAATACGAATCTTCTTTTTATTTTGTTCGTCATTTGAATACTATCCATAAAAAATAGGTAGTTAAAGTGAAATATTATATAAAGAGAGATAAAAAATTTTTAAATTTATCGTTCTGGTTTGCTTTTTAAACCTCACTTAATATACTCAAATTTAATAGCTTTGATGATGCTGATTTTTTGTAATTAGTTAAAAAATTTTAACTTTCTCTTTCTCTTTCTAACTCTCTTTACAATTTTGAACAAATTTAATTTTGTTATTAAATAATTTTTTTAAGTTTAGAATATTTTTAACTTTCTATATATAATAAGTATCTTTTAAATTATCTAATGCATAAAACGTTACATCTTTTCATGTATCTTAAAAGTTAAAAATTAAAGTTAAATAATATTAATTTTTTAAGTATAAAAATAAACATTAAGTCTATATGATATTAGTTCTTTTATTAAAGTAGAGAAATTCCATAAAAGAATAATATTAAGTTTTATGTTGTTATATATGAGCACATATACTAATTATATTATATATAATCTTTGTGCCATATAATAAAAAGTGAAAATCTATAAAGTCAATATAAAGAGTTGACCACGATTTTAGATTCTAATAATTTTTTTGGATTATATTTACCTTCTAACAAACTATTTTATAAAGCAAATTATAAGGACAAAATAATCATAAAATTTATTTTGAAAAATCTAATAACCTACCCCTAAAATAAAAACAGTCTTATTATTCTTATAACTATGATAATACATCTCCCAACAAAAAAATGTAAAGTGTCTGCAAATTGTTAATAAATCAGAAAATAGACTAAGTAAATATCAATGTCTTCACATTTTTTACCATTTTCATATTTTGTTTAATTTTATGTTAGTTTTAATTTATATTCTAACCGCGCTTGTACTCTCACCAGTAGTTTGATTTCACACTAATTATTTTATTAAAATTTGTTTTTTAATTTTTTTGAAAAATTTATCAATTTTGTTCTTCATGCACATTTTTATGTGTTTCTTTTAATAACCTCCTTCTTCTTCTTTTTTTCAATACCTTCAATTGCATCGTCTTCATCGTCTTTCATTGCCTTTATCCACTGCAATTATAAATTTCATTCGGTTTCACGTATAACTTTTATTTACATTTTTTTTTCTCTTTAGTTTACTTATTTAATTTATATTTTCAATCATTCTTCTGTTCTTTTAATTCATTCCTAACTTTTCACGTAAAAATTAGTTCTGTCTTTTTCTTTTATCAATTTGCTGTAAAAAAATCTTATCTTATCAATTTAATGTAGAAAGAAAAAAAATTTTATGTGACTTGTGTTCTTAAATAATTTTTTATTAATTTTTTTATCTAATTAAACTATCTTTTATTTAACATGTCAAGAATTAAACTTTTTTCATTGAGTAGTTTTTGAATCATCTAATTTATAAAAAAAATTACATTTTTTGTTTATTCTAAAAAATTAAAATTAATATTAATACTTTTGGACTAACAGAATTAAAATAAAATACAAAAATAATTCTTGAATAAAAATAAAAATACAAAATTTTAAATCTCAAAATATAAAATATTTATAAGATAAAAAATTTACTTAAACATAATTTTTGTAAAATATTTTATGAATTGACATAAATATAAAATAAATTTTGAAATTATGATGTGAGCACTACTGACAGTCCACTACCATAAAAATAAAAGATGACATATAAATACATAATTTTTTATCTTTAAAAAAAATTCAATAAATATATATCCAATACTCTTCATTAAGAATAGTTATTTAAGTTCAAATTCATTCTCTCAAATTTTGATACTATTCCAACTGAATTTACTTTTAAAGTTTTATGACGATCTTAAATAATAAGCATAGACTTTCTCTTCCAATATTGAGAAGATTTCGTATCTATAGTTAAAAACCAAAAGAAAATTAAAATTTACATAACCCGACAAATAGAAAAAGACAAAAAAATTATATAAATGTTGACACAATTAATACCTATATATTAATTATAGTAAGAAATCTGATTTTGATAATTATATTTTGTAAATATGAGGCTAATAAGATTACACCATGAGTGAGAGTGAGAATTTGTTAGCGTGTGCTAGCAACAACAATTGAGAGTGAAAAAGATAAAATTTATTGGGCCCTTAATAAAAGTAGTTTGTATAAAAGTAGTTTGTATAAAGTGAGAGTGAAAAAGATAAAATTAATTGGGCCCTTAATAAAATTTTGATAACCTTTTTAATTTATTTGTGCGAGTAGGAAAAAAAAAATATTAAAACACAATTCAATTGGCTTATCATGTTTTTTTAGCCGTATAAGGGAGTTGAAAACTTGTTTCATATTTGATATTAGTATTTCAATTAGTATTATTTAATTTTGTTAAAAAAATTATCAGTATAAATATGAAAAATATAGGATAGTGTGCAAGAGATAAAAACCAAATGAATGCACAATTATAAGAGAAAAAAATTTAGGTGGCCAGCACTTTTATTAAAATTTGATCCGTATTTAATTAGCAAAAAAAAATAAATAATCCTATATCATTGGATAAAATTTCACACCATTAAAAATACTGATAACTAATTAATAGTTACAAATCACAAATTTTGTTGAACCCTTAGCACTCTTCTAATAATCATTTTTTTCTCATGTTATACTAATTTACTATTAAATTTTATTTTTTAATTTAAATTTTACTAATCTAAATTTTTTTGATAAATTAATCTAATTTGATTTAAATAATAATAATTATATTTTTATTTTATAAATCGATCTAAATTATATCATAAATATCTTGAGAGGATTAGATTTTTTGTACATACTTACGTTATGTTATTTATTCTTACTTTTGTTACTTTAATGTTATTCTTATTTTGTTAATTTATAAATTAATTCTTTTTATAATTCTATGTACTCATACGTACTCTCATTTTTTATTAAATTAGTTTATATTTAATGCACAAAATTTAAAAATATACGACTATTTTAATCATTTCGTATAATTATTTTAGTCTTTTTTATATCTATCTAAATATAATACACAAAAAATAATTCTTAATATTTTTATTCTATTATCTCTATCTCAGTATTTACTAAAACAAATACAACTTAATAAAAAAATACATAAAAATTAAATATAAGAAAAAAAATATTGAGATAACTCATTCACCAAAAATACCGCCATGTTAACGGTGGATATCTTTCTCAAAGAGGCGATCAGCATTCTCGCATTTAGCAGCATCCGTTTGTTATCTTCACTTCTACCTAATAGCCATCCGCGACTGTGACCTGAAGAAACCTGGTAACATTTATCAAGAAAAGAGAATTTGTGTAGAGTTAACTTTTGATTATAAATTTAAAGATAAATATTGTTATTTATAATTTTATAATTTGTGTATTTTTATTTTTATTTTTTTATTTATAATTT
>NC_029781.3:93803067-93803767 GCF_000817695.3 Arachis duranensis
TTTATTTATAATTTTTAATTTTTATCTTTCGTAAATTAATTTGACTATACCTATATATATTATATGTAATAAGTTTAATGTATTATTTTATTGTATATTTATTATTTATTATTAAATTATTACTGTGATTAGTTTTAAAGAATTAATTTTTTTTATAGATGATTGATTCTTAAGTAGTTACCAAAAGAAAAAATTAAATCTTCCCATTCCTAAATATTGTTAATAATATTAGGTAAAATTTTAGAGTAAAAACATAAATAAAAAATGTGTTAGTTGATTTTAGTATTGAGAATATAATTAACAATATTAGACACTAATTTTTGCATAATAAAAAATCCTTCTTTTGCCATAAAACAATGGAGGATATTTATAGTTAACGTACATATTATGTACTCCTATTATAATTAATTATCATTAATTTATCAGTAATTTTTTAAATGAGTATGGAGAGATTATGCTATTTAAATTATAATTTATTGTGCGTAAAATAAAAAGATAATCGCAATATAAATGAAGAAAAGTTATAATTACATTTTAAATAAGTTTTTAAAATGCTTTTACGCTAATCACTGTTTATTAATAAAATTAAAATAAAAATATAAAAATTAGACATTATTCTCTTTATATATTATCATAGATTATTATTATTATTATTATTTTACATATATATTTCATGTTTGAAATCTCAGCGAGCACAATA
>NC_029781.3:93803833-93815942 GCF_000817695.3 Arachis duranensis
ATTTTATTTTAAATTTAATTAAAATTTATTTGTTATTATTAATTTTGAATATAGACAGAATACAAGTTGAGTACCTTGATACTCAAACAAATAACAATAAATTAACAAATTATAAGCCATATGTGTTTGTAAGTTGTGAAAGTAAAACGAAAATAGGATTAAAATTTTAAAATGTTATTTATCATGAAAGTAACATAAGATTTTTTTTAAATTGTCTTACGCTGAGTTTTTTTTAAGAGTTAATAATGATTAATTTTTAAATTTTTTAATCATAAAAATTTTAATATTATGTAATAAAATCATTTTTTATAAAAAATTTAAATTTATAATAAAAAATACATAAATAATTATATTTTTAATATTATTAATTTGTACGTGTTTTTGAAATTGTTAAAGTAGGTATTAGTTAATTATTAAGAGTTCTATTTAACAACTCCCCTTCAGTGGATTTTCTTCTTCAATGCATAAATAAAAGAAAATTTTAGAAAAAAAAAATCTCAAATTTATTATTTATAACAATAATATAACTACGATGTGTTCGGTAAACACGTTTGAAGAAAAAAAGTACGTTACATCTTTTTGAAAGATTCAATTTTTTGTTTGGTTAATTTTCTTCTCTACAAACGCAGAAGTGATTATGTTCTTAAAACCACGTTTAGAAAAAGGCAATAATTTCTAACTTTTCCGTTACACTAACATGCTTTTAGTCACTACATTCAACATTTATTTTTTTACCAATTTTATTCTTTATACATGTTATTGTATTATTTATAAAATTCTTATTATTTCTCTCAACATGAACTCATTTCTTTTATTATTTAATATTTACATTTTTTATTAATTTTTTTATTTGACATTATATATTTTTATAGTTATAATTTTTGTGTATTATATTTATTATTATCTTTTTATAATAGAATTTATTAATTTCATTAGGTAAAATAAATTAAACAAATTTCATTAGGTAAAATAAATTAAACAAAAAATTAACCATAAATAATAATAATAATAGTTAAAAATTATAACGTACTAAAAAAGAGTACTAAGAATATTAAAAATATATTATATAAAAAACATATAAGAAAAAGTATAAAAAAAATTAAACATGCATAAAAACATAACATTATAATTTAATATCATGTCCTTTTAAGTAATTATCTATCTAAAAGTAATTTTAACTAATATTATTCAAACAATATTTATTTTATCAAAATTAATTTTGGTATAGAGTTGCTAAACATAAATCATATTAACACAAACTTACTTTTACTCAAAATCAATTCTATAAAATCACTTTTATGGCACAGGATTCGGTGGTCCAGGTAGGGGTGGGCATGGTTTGGATTTTTAAAAATCCAAACTGGATCCATTTCAGAACCAGTTTTATGGTTTAGAAAACCAAACCAGAACTGGATTGAAGAACAAAACCGGTTTTAAACCGGTTTGGAAAAACAAAAACCGGTTTTAAACTGGTTTTAAATTTTAAAACCGATTTTATTTACAAACCGGTTTTAAATTCGGTTTTATTTGTAAACCGGTTTTAAATTCGGTTTTTTTAAAATCCAAATCTAAAATCCGGTTTTTTTATAAAATCCAGTTTTAAAACCAGATTTTTTAACTCAAAATCCAGTTTTAAAACCAGTTTTTGAAAATCCAGTTTTAAAACCAGTTTCTTCAACCAAAAATTCAATTTTTAAACCAGATATTTTTACAAAAAATCCACTTTTAAAATCAGTTTTTAGAAATTCAATTTTTAAACCATAATGTTTTTAAAAAGTAAAATTAATACTAAAGTCATTTTAAAGTGTATAGGTTCTTACAACTAGAATTTGGTTCTTTATAAATCTAATGACAATAGCTAATCTATATAACATTTAATCATTCTCAAGACATCAAAAGAATACCACCAAAATATCTCTCTAACAAAATATCAAAGATGCCAAGTTGCCAACAAAATCATCAAACAACCACAACCTTTGAGAAAAATATATCTGCAAATAACAAAATATACCTTTGTCATTTTTTAAAATAAATCTTTGAATGAAAGTATTAAACCAAATGAGAATATTAAGCATACCTAGTCATCATCAAGATTATCAATTGATGCCGCCATAGAACAAGCACCATCATTAGAGGAAAATATATCTACAAAGGAAATCAAATTAATTATCAAGTCTATATTCAACAACTTTTAATTGGTAACTAATACCTAAATTCTAAAATAGAAAGATAACAAAAACAAAAATAAAATAAAATGAGAAAAAATAAGAAACAAATTTTATACCTTGATCAACTTGTTGAAGAACTTCACCATCATCATCTAAAGCAGAGAAAAGATCTTCCTTAAGCCAATCTCCTGTGCAGACTAAGGCTTCTACCATTCTAGGTGTTAAAGAACTGCGGTATGGATCAAGGACTCTTCCTCCAGTACTAAATGCTGACTCCGAAGCTACCGTAGAAACAGGTTGTTACGTTCTTCCATGGCTTCCAAATCGTGTTTCCTTGAAATTCAATCGATTGGTTTTTCAAAACAATCGATTGAATGATAACTCAATCGATTGGTTTACACTATATCACAAAACAATTGATTGAAAGTTGTAAGGTAGAATGGTAAAAAGCTTATACCAATCGAATGTTTATACTTTCCAATCGAATGAATGCCTCAAAACAATCGATTGAATTCACGAAAACAACATGGATTTGCCAAATACAATCGATTGGAAAGTGATGACATTGAAGTTTTAGCCAAATTCAATCGATTGGTAATATAATCCAATCGATTGGAAGGTGTGAAGTTGAATGTTTTGCCAATTTCAATCGATTGGTAATGGTACATAAAATTAATTTATAGATTGGTAATTTATAAAATTAATTTTGCCGATCAATAGTACCTTTTACTTTTATTCAAGTAAGGCAGAGTAAAAAATATAAAAAGTATATGATATTGATAAGGTAGCAGCGTATCAAGTAGTAAGTATGCTTAATTTATTTATTTGTGTTATGCACAAATTTAGTTTCGTTAAAATATTAGTAACCAGTGCTCTAATTTTTGTAAATATGTTTTGGGATAAGTGTTTGCAATTAGTTAAATGTTAGAATATATTGAGTAAATTCTTTTAATATATTTAGAGTTAATATAAAACTGAGGGTAAAAAATGTATTTAAGCCAAGGAGAGAAGTTTATTACGCATATAAGCCAAACAAGAATCTGATACAAGAATTCACCAAAGCACACTTTAATGTATTTCGAAACAACTTTATTCGAATTACATTCCTTAATAATTCGAATCAATACAGCTCCAATTATTCCCAATCATTGCATACAAGTAATTCGAATCAACTTAGAACGAATTATAAAAGCATAAAATTCGAATTAGTAGGAACACGTGAGTAGGAAGAAGTTCGAATCAATTTGATTCGAATTACTCACATTTCGAATCAAATGGTAATTCAAATTACACATTGTACAATAAGATACTAGAAAAAATACTATATAATATAAAAAAATATACTAAAAGAAGTATAAAACAAAATTATAGTAAATTAATTTTAGTATAAAATTATTAAATATAAATTAATTTTAACTCCTATTAGTACATTGAATTAAAAATAACATATAAAAATGTACTTGTATTTATTAAATTTTAATAACATATAAAAATTTAATGACTTTTTAAATAATTTTTTTTATAATAGGAGTACATTTTTATATACTTTAAATACTTTATATAAAAATGTACTTATATTTATCAATGTTCTGAAAACCGGTTCGAATCGGCCGGTCGAACCGTGAACCGGACACTAAAACGGTTCGGTCAACAAAGGAAACCGCAGAATTTGATAACCGGCTTTGAACCGACGAACCGGCCGGTTACCGGTCGGTCGAACCGAACCGGGACCCGGCCGGTTTTTTAAACTGACAGCAAAACGCCGTCGTTTTGCAATGTGGGAAGGCCGAAGCCCTAGTTCCCCTTTTCTCCTTCGTCTTCGACTCTTCGTGCTTCAGCCTTCACCACTCAATCTTCGTGTTTCTCAGTTTCTCCTTCACCCAAATTCCAGCGACGACCCAGCGACGACCCACCACGACCCACCGGCCACCACTGCGAGAGACAGAACGCCTGAACTGAAGCCCTCAACGCACTCACGTCCTTCGCCCTAATTCCAGCCTCAGCGTCCCACAGACCCACACCCACACTCCAACTCCGACAGAACAACACCGACGAGGCCACCCGGCCACGACCCACCACGACCCACCGGCCACCACTGTGAGAGACAGAACGCCCGAAGCCCTCAACGCAGTCACCTCCTTCGCGCCTTCAGCAGCGTCGCGACCTCAGCAGCTTCGCGACCTCAGCAGCTTCGCGGCCTCAGCAGCGTCGCGGCCTCAGCCTCCGTCGCGCCCTCAGCCACTTCGCCGTCAGCGTCTGCCTCATTTCCAGGTAAGTTTTATTTTTTAATTTAGCTATGATTTATGAACATGATTTTCTGATGAATTTTACTCTGAACTCTGAACATTGAACAAAGAATTTTGATGAAATTCTGAGTATCTGCAACTGATATAGTGAAATCAATTCTGTGAACTGACTGAACTAGTGAACTCTGATGAAGTCATGAAACTGTGATGAAATATGATTATGAAGTATGAACTGATTCTGTGATGAAACATGAATTGATTTTGTGAATTGATTCTGGATTTGACATTTTGTATACTCTGATTTTGAGAGATGATTCTGTGAATTGAATTCTGATTTTTTTGAACCTGAGATGTTGTTTGTAATCTTTGTATACTCTGATTCTGGTTTTGACGTTTTGTATACTCTGATTTTGAGAGTTGATTTTGTGAATTGAATTCTGAATTCTGGATTGATTCAATGTTCATTTGTTGTGATTATTGGGAGTTGAAATTATTGGGTTGGTTGGATTGATTCAATGTTCATTTTGATGCTGCTATGTTATGTTTGGTTGTTTGTTTGTTGACTTTTGAACTTTGAATTTGTATTTGAATGAGATTATAACATTTGGTTTATGTAGCACTTTTAATTTGAATGATATTTTCAAGTTTAGATTAGACTATAATTATATTTTTATGTGCTTATTTTTATTTTATTTATTATTTTATTATAAAACGGTTTTTACGGTTCAACCACGGTTGAACCGGTTGAACCTATGAACCAGTGAACCAGTATCTAGAACGGTTCGATGACCGGTTCGGTTTTCAGAACCTTGGTGAGATGTTTGATTGATAGCTGAAAATTTAAGTATAGTTAATTTTACGTGAAATTGATAGTTAAAATTTATTAAATAATTTAATTAATTTAATTGAATTTTTGTCTAATGTGACTTGAGTTTTCACCTTCATTAATAAGTACTTAAGTAGTGTAAGGGAAAAAAAAAATAAAAAGATAGAGAAGAATGTGAGAGTGCACACATGTCCAACATCAATTGGAAGGAAACAGAACCAACGGTTCCTGAAGCGGCTTCCTTATCCATCGCTGTGTGTTTGTTTGTGTTAGAGAACGATAATCAGCAGCCACAACATGGCTCTTCGAATTCCCTGTAACTGCTGCATTCCATTCTCAAACCACCAATCTTCCGCTTCTAACGCTTTCTACACCGCTGCTTTCACAAACCGCCGCAAGTCCACCTCGGCGGCGAGGGCGGAGCTCCGGACGCAGGTGGATGTGACCGCCCCAACTGCTTACTCGTCACCGTCCGGTGAGGTTCCTACTCACAAGGTCACCGTCCATGATACACAAAGAGGAATTGTTCACGAGTTCGTGGTTCCTGAGGTTTTTTTTCTCTTCCTTCCTCCGCCTCCAGCATAATTCTCAACTTTGCTGAATATTTTAGAAACAAATTCATATGTGGTTGGTTGATTATTGTGAAATGCAGGATCAGTATATATTACACACTGCTGAATCTCAGAACATTACCCTTCCGTTTGCCTGCAGGCATGGTACTGTTCCCTCCTTTCGTAATTCTTACTGATCGTATGAGCTTAATGTTGATGTAATGACAGCCTTAAACGTTTTTAAAACAGTGTCCAATCGCATCTTTTCTTTAGGATGACCATTCACACGGTGAATGTAAAGGCAGGTATATTGGCTGCGTTATGTGACTGGATGGTCGTGTTGAACTGCTTTGTGCTTCAAAACTAAATTTGATGAAATATATGTATATTAATTTGTGTTACCTTGTTTTGGATTGGTATGGTCTTAACTGAAGTGAGGATAATACCTTGGATAGAATTGAATCTTTTTGTGCCTTCTATTCGTCTAGATCTTAATCCAAAGATTTCACCATTTATCCATTTTGGGGCCACTGCCATTGGCATTGGAGATTACTCAATAGAATTTTATTATTATTTGGGGTTTGATGACAGGAAGAACCTACCTAAAGTTTATTGATCATACAAAAATCATAATGTCTGCATTAAAGATCATTTATAAGCTATATAGAACAAGACACACCAACTAAGCAAGATGTCATGTGTGAATGTCTGACATTCAAAGATACTCATACAACATGAGACATAACTATATCTATTGTTAATCAATTATACTTCAAACGTGAATTGCACAAAATGATAATAAGGTCTAGAAACATCTATATTGGTAGTTTGACATTTATAAATACTTGAATACCGAATAAATCTTCAAAATTTATACACATACTGTTTCCATGTCATGCATTTTAAAAGTTTGGTTTGTCTACATGTCCGTATTGAGTATCCGTGTCAGTATACATGCTTCGTCGTTGATGAACCTATGACTCTACTGACTCCCTTGCTACTTATCTAATGTTCTGTTACATTATTTACAAGGTTCCTTACTGCTGATATAACTAGCATTGGCTGCTACATTTTGAATATCCTGTAACTATTTCTCATACAAACTATATAAATCATCTAATAAAGTCCTTCACTGGCCCTGCTTCAGGCTCCTTTGATCTATGCACCTACTTCCTTTGAGTTTTTAGTTGTATCATGATTCCCTTATATATCCATAAATCAATTAATTTAAATCTGCAGTTATCATCATTCATAACTAGTATGCATGGATACTATATTTCCTAATTTGATATCTTTACCCTTTTAACCTTTCAAGGGACTATGCTCTTCAGTTTTTATTATTTCAATTTTGAGGCTCCAACATTTCTTAACATTATTACTTACTTTATTATGTTTTTGAAAGTAACGCAAAGTTTGTTGTGGTTTATAATTAACCCGTCGCACTTGGTTTTTCATTCTATTAAAATGACTTTTGCTGTTGGTAGATTCCATTTCTTCAAACAGGTAAAAGTTTAGAAACTTTTATCTCCTGTAAGAACAAAGACAATTATGACTATTCTATGTAGTTTTAGGGTTTCGTTTGATTCTTTATATTTATTACTAAATTACCATAGTCAAGATTGTATATATGGCGCAGTTCATCTGTGATACTTCATACTTGTCCTTTTTGCTGCTTCTATGACCATCTACGTTGAAGTCAACTCATTTGATGCTACTACTAGCTTCCTGATACTCTTTGTTGAAACTTTGTGCTGGCAGGTTGTTGTACTAGCTGTGCTGTACGTATAAAGAACGGACAGATTAGACAGCCAGAGGCACTTGGGATATCTGCTGAATTGAAAGAAAAGGCATGCTTGACTTCTTTATTCTAATCTATTTTTCATTACACGGATGAACCAGTAATTTTGACTTAATCTCTTGTAGTTGTGATTTTATTATTAGATTCTTTTATGCAATTCTCTCATGAACTACTGGTTGATGCCAAAAGAAGAGAACAGGTCTTCCGCAATAAATCATTTTCTTGTAGTCATAATATTGAAAAAAAAGATGATATTGGACATGATAAACAATTGGAATTATTAGGATGAATGGAGGATATAATTGGTTGTTATTTTTGTATTTGATTGTTAATAAATATAATAGATAATTGATAAAATAATAATTTATAAAATAAAAAACTATTTTTATAATTAAATAAAATATATGGGGTTGATTTGTAATTAAAATTAGTTCAAGAACTACGTAGCAATTGATAAAAAAACTCTAAAAACATGTTTTTTACTCTACTATTTTTATTCAAACTCTAGTTTGACCAACTATAATCCAAACACACACTTAATTAGCTATAACTAATTTGAAGACAATTTTTATATTTTTCTTGTTTAGGTGGTTAAAACTCAACTATTTGAAAGAGAAAAGAATAGGATATATAATGGTTTGGTTTGGTAGAGCTTTTTGAAGAGGTGTTTGTACTTTTTAAAAGTTCAAACTCCTTATTTCATGTTTGGTAAATAAAAAAATTATATGTTTGTGTTTGCAACTTTTAAAAGATCAAGTACTTCTAAAAGTATCTAAGATAGAATTTTTTAAAGTTGGCTTGTGTTTTTCAAAATTTAAAAGTCTAATATAACCTCATATGTTAACTAATTTTCAAATTTAATGCTTATATTTATGTCAATTAATAATATTTTTAAATTTTAAAAACTATTTTACCAAACGCAATTGATGTTGTTTGTGTTTATTAAAAGCTATTTTTAATTTGATTGGAAGAGTTTCAAGTATACCTGGAACATCGGTGTTCCAGTTATTTTAAACGTTGAATTATAAAAAATATATATAATATATATTAATTAAAATCAACGGTTAAAACGACTGAAACACCGATATTTCTTGGTATATTTGAAATTTTTCTAATTTGATTTACCAAACATAAATACTATAACTTTTTAAAAGTTATCTTTTAAAAGTTAATTTTTATAAACTACTTTTTAAAAGTAAAAATTTACCAAATTAAACCAATGTCTCACCTATTTGGGAATATAAATAATTCTTAGTTGATTTTACTTTTAATTAATTATATCTAGTCATCTAATCAAATTTTAACTATATCGTATACAATTAAGGATATTAAGTTCAAACATTTCATAAAAATCTCCCTAGAATCCATAAGAAAAACATCTTAGTAATACTTTATAATAAATGATATTTCTGGTGAAAGAAAACAAAACTTGAAATTGGATTGAAAAATGAAATATTTATTGATTGTTTAGGAAAAAGAAGCATATATATTATATATTTGACAACACTCTGTCCACGGATCAATTGTGGATCTACCACTATGGGCAAGTAAGAAAATAATGAGTAAAATATCTCAAACTGGCCCTGTTAATTAACTAATACTAACTAATAACTATGCATGAGTTTAGCTATAGATAATATTGCCATAATAGGGTTATGAATGATAGAGAAAAGTAAAATAAAAAGTTTCTTAACTACTTAGGATGACACTATGTTTTGTGCATTAAATTAAAGGTGTTATTGAAAAAGAAATAATTAATATTATTTTGACATTAAGAAACGAAATAATTTGAAAACTTTAATTTTTTAACATTTGATAATATATATTAAAAAGGAGGAAGCATATTCAAATCTTATTTTTACTTTTTCTTTCATTTCTCATAATGAAATTAGTGTATGATATAACTTGTAAATTAAATTAATATCTCGTAGATCAAGAAGAAACCATTTCAAGTTGTAAACCATTTCATTTTTCACACTCAGAAGTTAAAATTTTTTAACACTCATAAAGACAAAATTTAAATAAAAAAGTAATTAAATATCAAATCTAACATTTCTTATGTTACGTGACATGCTTAGTGCCGCCCCAGAGTTCTTGGCACTGCTGCAGTCTAACAGTCTAAGTCTATCAGGAGTGCAGAGAAATCAACTATAGAGAATATATATTGCATTTGGAAGCCATAGGTGATCTTAGTAGCTGCTAGTTGTGCGCGTCGTACGAGAAGAAAAAGATGCGATGTTCACAACTCAATGGGAACATTATTCAACGTGGCTCCGCATGCACTGTTTATTTAAAAAAATATTAAAAAATTATCAGATGTTATTATTAAATTATTAAACTAAAAAAGTTAAATTAAAAAATTAAATTAATATTAAAAAATAATAAATTTTAATAATTTTAAATATTTTTTATTTATTTATATAAATCTTTCCCAAATTATTACTGTTGTTTGTCTAATTAGCTTTGCAAAATCAAATTATTTGCTAATGTTACAAATGGAGGATGGTTCTTCATTAATTAGGATCTTAAACCTAGAATGAGTTGTTTGAATTCTAGACAATAATGTTGCAGCTATTCCTGATGATGCAGTACCAAGAAAATATGACCTTTATTTTTTAATTCTATAATTATAGTTTCTGTAAATAAATGTTTTGTCTGCTCTCCTCGGTCCATCAACAAAAAACATTCTATTTTTTTGATCAACTGTATTCGTTAATGCACTTAAAAGTTTTAGATTAGTCATTGTTCAATATTTTTATAAAATACAGGACTTCTCGAGGTATTTCAAGGGACAATTTTTTTTTGGATAACTTTGGTATCAAATTGTCATTGTCATTTTTAGAAGTTAGAGCTGGCAAATCATATTGTGCAATTTGTTTTTCGTATTGAAGGAGGATGTCATTTAAATTCCTGAGTAGCCGATTTGTTAACCCTAAGGCTATTGTAATGTTGATTGACGGATAATCAACCACCATATATTGAAAAATTCATCCTGTAGGCTCACAAAATATTAACATGATTGCAAATAACCTTCGTAAAGCACATGACAATCGTAAAATAGATGCCTCAATCAAATGCGCATGGATGCTACTATCACTTTCTAACAATTCTTGATGTTGAGTAGATTGGTTGAAGGACGAATATTGAACACCATTCACTGTTAGCAAGTCATCCTAACTGGTTAGTCCTCTAGCATTAAATAAGAGAATATACAAATAGAAATTTTCTCCTTTGAAGGTGATATAGTATAAATTTGACCGATGAATCTCTTCTGTGTCTTGTGTCGATGTCATTCCTTTTTCTTGTTGCGTCAAGTATAATATTCTGGGATTTTTCTGCACAAAAGATACCTAGATTGTTAGCCTTTCTCCCAATTTAAGAGAAAGAATTCAGTGAGTATTATTCTAAACAAATAATTGTCGTTAAGTATTTTAGGAATATTAATTATATATGATATATTGTTGTAGAAGTCGCCCTACTTGCAATATATAGTAGAATGATCATTGGGCATATCTACAAATTTTTAGAATTTTAGAAAAATGCTGAATATATAATACTAATGCATTGGCAAATTTTCTAGAAAGCTATACTACATAGGAAATAAGGGGTTGTACCTAGAGCATATAGTTATAACATGTTCAATACGATATTTTGCTTTCACTTTGACATCGATTATTGATATCCCACATATATACTAGGGACGGGTTTGATTCTGACCCTCAACGTGAAGGCCCAAAACAATACTTATCCCTTATAATTAATATTATTTTAAATTTTTTTATTTAATTTAATTAAATTTAGTTTATAAAAAATTTAAATGTATAATATTATTCTAAAAAATATAAAAAAACATAACATATTTTAGAATAGATTTTTTGCCTTATATTTATACTACCTCTTTTTGAATATTCTAAGGATTTCTATTAGTTTTATGCCAAATTTGATAGGATATAATTTGAATTGAATATCTTGCTGCTCAATTATACCTTAGAATGCGTTTAGACTGAGAGAATACTTTGGATTTAGTTGAAATAAGACCCTTCTTTTACAAAATGTCTAAATGATAATTTTTTTATTTATAATTATATATTTCCCTCTCTTGTAAAATTAAAATAATATGCATTTTAAATTTATTAGAGCTTTAATAATTATTAGAATTTTTTACAAAAATAATTATTATAATTGATTATATAAATTAGTGATAATTGTTTGTTTATTCAAATATTATTATATATGTATATATTACTAATTTAATGACTTTTGTTTGTTTCTAATATTTTATCACTAATCTTAAAAGAAAGTATTATTTAGAACTTTTATAGAAAAATAAGGTATATTTTTTTATAAATTTTATAATGTCTTTGCAGAAGATTATTGTAAACTTTTTTTAGAGAGGATTACTGATTACAACTACACTTTTATTCATTCCTCATGGCTTCGTTATCTATATGACGAAACAAATTTTAGCAGTTGGAGTAAAAGTAATATAAAAAAATAAAAAATTTTAATATGCATATATT
>NC_029781.3:93816084-93825502 GCF_000817695.3 Arachis duranensis
TAGGAATAGTAAAATAGGCCGAATCTGTCAAGTCAAACTGGTAAAATTGCTAAAAAAGATAGATCAGGATGAGTTTGAGCCCGTCATTTTTTAAAAATCTGCCAAGCTGGCGAGCTAAGGTAGGCAGGAAAGATTGACCCGACGGGTTATGATTATTTTTTTAGTGTATTTTAGTCATTTTATACCTTCATATAAATTGAAAATTTATGAATTAGGGTTTTCAGTTTTTACTCTTCATTCACTGCACAGTCGATGTCACTCCCCCTCTTGGCCTCTTTGTCACTGAACTCACTCTCTCTCATTCTTAAGACCCTGGCCCTAAAGCTGTATTTGTTTACAGGGACGGGACACTGAGACAGAGACACAGAGACATAAAATCGTGTTTGACAGATAAGACATGAAAAGAGACATTATGTCCAGAAATACTGAATTAGGATATTTTGTGTCCGTCCTGATAGGAAGGACACAGAAACACTAATAAGGGACACAACTTATTTTTTATTTTTCTTTCATTATTCTTGTTAATTTTTCATAATTATACTTTTATTATTATATTTTTCTTCGCAAATTGTTTGAATAAAAAAATAGAATAAATTAGATTTTCATAATTTGTTCTACTTTATTATCAAACAGAATATAAAAGCACTAAATTATGTGTCTCTATTCTTTATGTCTTTTTTTTAGTGTCTTGTCTTGTCCTTTTCTCAGAAACAAACATAGCCTAAGATCCTGACCGACAGACGCATTCAGAATTGACGGCGTACCAGCAGTAAGCCGATGACGATTTCTCAGCCCTCTGCATTCTTTATCTCGTATTCCCTCCTTCCCTCCCTCTCTCTTTCTCTCTCTCTCTCTCCCCCTCACACTTCTGTCTCCCTCGCCCAGTCTGCGACAGAATCACCAGCGGCGATGAAGACTTGACTCTCCATCTCTCGTACCAACGGTGACGCGACACAGCTATTCCTTTCTCGTACAGGCAGCAACGCGACACAGCTCTTCCTCTCTCGAGTCCACAGTTGACAACTCAGATTGCCTGTCAATCCCTCTCTTAGGTCTACGGTGACCGGCGCTTTAACGACGATGACCGAGCATTGTCTATTTTTTTGTTTTCTTAATTTATTTTTTGGTTTGTAGTATTGGGAGTTGGGAGGGCTGTTCTGTTTGTTTATTGTTTATGTTCTCTATTTGTCTATTGTTCATGTTCTGATGTTCATATTGAATTTGTTATTCTATTTCTATTTTATACTTTTCTTTTTTCTGATTCTGTTTGTTGGGATTTATAATATTAATATATTATTTTAGAGTTTTTTTCTAACAAAAAAAAGAGAATATGAGGCAGCCTGCTAATCTGTTAGACCGTTCTTTGACAAGACAGAATAGTAAGTTGGATTTATTTTCATTTGGTGGACAGGCTGACCCGTCTCATATTAAGACGGATTTTGATGGCACGAAACTGATTAGTTCACTTTACCATCCCTACTAAATACTAATAATTTTTTTATATTTGAGAAATTAAGTTTGATTTTGAATAATTAACTAATGCACTAGTGTCATAAAATTTATTATTATTATTATTTGTTTGTATTTTTATTTGAGTAGATATGATTTTTTCAATTTTAAAAAATTAAATTTATACGATACATAACCTTTTATATAGTATTCATATTTAATAATATAATTTTGTTTCACACAATCATATAAAATAAAAAAATTTTAAGTATGGAAACAAACATATTATCCAATGGAGATAATATATACATACTTATGTATTTAATATTATTTTCTTATAAGGTTCTTATATGCTTAATTTTTCTCTTACACGAATCGTTCTTATGGTTCAAAGTGCACGTCTCCTGTCAAGCAAGGCACATGAAAACCCCTTTTGCTTCCAACAGTAATGGTAGAAAAAAAAATAAAAATATTATATATATATTTAAAATTAATCATTAAATTAGTCATCATATATGTATAAATATATATAATATTTAAAAAGCGATTAGCTACAATAGTCCTGTAAAATTATTAGATATATTGAATATAAAGGACGATTAACTACAATAATTCTGTAAAATTTGAAATTTATGTTTGAAAAAATGCAACATAAATTGAAGTGAGAATGAGAAAGGTTATCATGAGATTTGAAATTGACAAGATCAAAGTCATCAAGTTTCTTTATAAAATAAAGAAAAAGACAACTGTTATCTTTAGTTGAACGATTTGAGAAAACTTTAGGAGCAGAACGTTCATGTGGATGAGAAGAGGATCGAAGAGGAAAAGACATTGATGGTTCCTTCTCGGTCATTGACTTTTTACTTTTGGCCACATTTGTCCTAAAAATACTATCATCTGAGGATGCTATTGATGGACAGAGAGTAGTAATTTTTGTTTGGACTATCGTCTCAGGAATGGATGAAGAGTGCGAAGAAGAGTGGGAATGAATGTGTACATGGATATGTGCTTGACTCTATAGCGGAAAGTTTTTAGAAGGACAATTTGCTAAAAAATTTCTGCAAATATCTACTATCTTTTTCATTTTAATAAATACTAATGAATATAGTTTTTGAAAATAAAGGAAGTTTGATAAGAAAGATGAGTGATTTTCAATAAGTAAATGCAATAAATGCTGATTAAAATTAAAATAAAAAGAGATCTTTTAAAATAATTTGAAAAGGTATTTTCCAAAAATCAATAAAAAAGTTTTATAAGCATTGGAAAGTAATCATCTAACAAGACCGGTTAAAAAAAATATTTAAGAATCTGAAAATAGTTTGACTTGGTTGAAAAAAGATAAAAATAAAGAATATTGATTTATGGTCAATTAAGAATGATGATGACTACTTCATAGAGTAGAACTCTCTTTTCAATTCAAAGGAGATTTTTAAGGAAATATAAGGAACCACCAAAAATTTAGCTTATTCCATCTGGTTCAGACAGTAACACTCGGCTTTAATCATGAAAATCTAGGGACGTTGATCATTTGTCTAAATTTATCTCTTGTTGACTTGAGAGACAAAAACATTAAGAAAAATTTAGCATCAAATTAGATAAAGGAATCAGTACAGATAATATCCAGGACTGTTCTCAACTTGCAGAACATGTCCTCAGCTAGTGATTTAGTAAAGATATTAGCAAGTTGATCATCTGATCTTACAAATTGAATATTAATATTTTTATTATGAACATGTTTTTAAATAGAGTGAAATCTCACTTCAATGCATTTGGTTTTAGAGTGCAAAACATAATTTTTGGAGATATTTATCGTACTCATGTTATCATATTATAAGGGAATGTTATCGATTTTCAATTTACAATATGCAAGTTGGGTTTTCATCCTCAACAATTGTAAACAGCATGAAGATGCGACAATATATTCAGTCTCGACTGTAAATAATGCTAAAATGACTTGTTTTTTGCTAGATCACACATCGAATGACTTTTCAAGGAAGCACCAAATTTCGGTTGTCCTCCTTCGGTCTATTCGATTATTGAAAAAATCTGCATTATAAAACCCCACTACACCAAAATCATCTGATTTAGGATACCACAAACCAAATTTAGAAGTGACATATGAATATATTTAATAATCCTTTTAATGGCTAAAAGATGAGATTCTTTAGGATGTGATTGGAATCTAGAACAAACTCCAATACTTTGAATTATGTTTGATCTAGAGAATGTGAGGTACATGAGTGAACCAATTATTCCTCTAAATCTAGTTTCATCCATATTTTTGCTATTTTTATCATTTTCAAGTCTAAAATTTGGATGCATTGGTGTGCTCATTGGCTTAGTATTTTTCAAACCAATTTTTTTTTAACTAAATCTTGGTATATTTTTCTTAGTGTACAAAGGTGCCACTAGGAGTTTATTTGATTTGGAGTCCAAAAAAGAATATGAGTTCTCTCATTATACTCATATCAAAATCACTAGTCATTAATTTGCTAAAATCAGTCACAAGGATTTATTGGCCGAGTCAAAGATTATGTCATCCACATAGACTTGAACAAAAATAAAATAATTATTAGATTTTTTGATAAATAAAGTTGTATCTCTGGTACCTCTTTAAAAATTATTTTTCAATAAAAAAGAACTAAGTCTTTCATACCAAGCTCTAGGAACTTGTCTCAAACCATAAATGACTTTAGATAATTTAAAAGCATGGTTTGAAAAATTTTTATTTTCAAAATCGAGAGGTTGTGCCGCGTATACTTCTCTATCAATGATACCATTTAAGAAAGCACATTCAACATGCATTTAAAAAAGTGTAAACCCTTGGTGTGCGGCATAAGCAAACAACAACCTTATAATTTCCATCCTTGTAACTGATGCAAATGACTCGTCAAAGTCAATTCCCTCTTCTTGATCATACCCTTGAGCTACGAGTCTTGCTTTGTTTCTTGTTATGCTTCCATCCTCTTCCAACTTGTTTCGAAAAATTCACTTAGTTCTTGTTACTTTCTTCCCATTTGAGTTTGGTACTAGTGTCTAGACTTTATTTTTCTCAAATTGAATCAGCTCGTCTTCCATTGTTTTGACCCAAGATGGATTATCAAGAGTTTCATTCATATTTTGTGGTTCGATTTGAGAGATGGCAAAATTATTTTGTTCCATCCTTCTTCTATTTGAGGATCTAGTGGTGACACCTTGTGATGGATGTTCAATGATAAATTCTTGTCGATAATTTTTTAAGAATTTTTATTCTCTTGGGTTGGGAGTATTGGGATCAGATTCAAATAGAGTTTGGTTTGTTTAGCTGTCCTTTTTAGGATTTTTTGTATTTTCAGGAGATAAAACCGAAATGTCTCTAACTGAATCGATTGTCTCAGCAGATTGAACATTTTACTACATATTGGAGTCAGCTTGAGCCAGATTCTTACTTTTGAAATCACTGTTCTGAGCATTTGCATGGTAATCTTCTAAAGAACTTGAAACAACATTAGTATCACAAAGGAAAACATGTATGAATTCTTCGATAACTCTAGAATCTTTGTGATAAACTCTATAGATTTTGTTAGTTATGGAATATCCAATGAAAATGCATTCATAAGTCTTTGAATAAAATTTTCTCAAGTTATCTTTAATATTTAACACAAAATATTTGCATCCAAAGATATGAAAATATTAAAGATATGAAAATATTTAAGATTTGGTGGGGTTCCTTTCCATAATTCATAAGGTGTTTTTTTCAAAAACTTTCTAATGATTATTCTATTCAAAATGTAACATGTCGTGTTGACTGCTCGGCCCAAAGAAAATTAGGGACATTATTTTCACATAACATGACTCTAGCCTTCTTGAAGACTTATATTTCTTCGTTTAACAACACTATTTTGTCGAGGTGTTCTTGGATAAGAAAATTTATGTAAAATTTCTAATTCATCAGAAAATTTTTTAAATCACATTTTTCAAACTCCTTTCTATGGTCACTTCTAATAGAAACAATCTTCAATTTTTTTTCATTTTGAATATTTTTGCTAAACACCTCAAAAGTCGAAAAAGTATAATTTTATGTATAAGAAAAATAATCCAACCAAATCTAGTGTAATCATCCACAATAACCAAGTCATAATCTTACCACCTAGACTTTGAGTTCTAGTTGGTCCAAAAAGATCAATATATAGCAATTCAAGAGGTCTTTTAGTTGAAATATCTTCTTTTGATTTAAATGAGCTTTTTGTTTGTTTTTTCCATTTAGAATGTATTACATGTGATGTCGTTGTCAAAAAATTTAATTTTAGGAAGTTTTTTTACTAAATCCTTCTTTACTAACTTGATTTAAAAAATGCTAGCATGACCTAGCTTTTTATGTCATAGCCATTTTTCAAAATTCATAGAATTAAAACAAGCTATATTTTGACTTTTAAGATCATCTAATGTGAGACCATGCACATTATCACATCTTTTAGCTACAAACAACACTTCATCAGAATATTTATTAACAACAAGATATTTTAATATTTTGAAAATTACCCAATAACTTAAGTCACAAAGTTGGCTAATACTCAAAAGATTGTGTCTAAATCTATCAACCAAAAATATATTGTTAATGCAAGTAAAAAATTTCTTACCCACTTTACCTAAGGCAATGATCTTGCCTTTTTCATTATTATTGAATGTCACAAATCCTCTATTGTACTCATTGAGTTTGATGAAGAATGTGAATTTTCTGGTTATGTGCCTTGAATATCCGCTATCAAAATACCACATGTCTTTCTTCTTCTTGAATGCAAGACGTACCTACACAAAACTTCAAGTGATCTTAGGTATCTAAATAAATTTAGATCCTTGGATGTTAATCTTCTTGGTTGCCGAAGGTCATTGAAATCCTTAATCACTTTGTATATTTTATTCTAACTTTTCTTTCAACAATGAAGTATTGATGAGATGAATGACTATGTTTATTGCAAGTTTGACAATGATTCCTCTTTGCTAATTTTCGTAAGTGATAAGAGATTTGAACTCTTTTGATTTTAGTGGTTGAAACTTCAGTTTCGCTATGTCTTGGTTCAAGCCTTTAATCACTTTATGCAATCTTTTATTTTCATTAATTCAGTCTATTAAATCAATAACCGAGTGCTTATCTTTAAATTTTTTGTTTTTAGATTTAAGATGTTTATTTTATTCAATTAAATCAACAGCACCTTCTGTTTCCTTTAGTTTTTCTTTATTTAAGGAAAGCATTTTCAACTTTTAAAGAATCATTTTCGGACTCATATTTAAAACATTTATCCAAGAAGTTTTTAACATGTGGAATTAAATAATCAACCATTTGATATAATTCCTCATTAGATAGGTCAGAAAAATTTACCTCTTCCACTTGATCTTGGTCAGCCATGAAACCTTGTGCTTCATGTTCTGACTCTTCTTCATTCACGGAGTCATTTTCCAAATCTTACTATGATGCCATCAGCACCTTCTTGTTTTTCTTCATCTTGTCCTCCTTCTTGAGTTTAGGACAATTATATTTGAAGTGACCAGCTTCTTTACAGTGATGACAAATGATCTTGCTGAAGTCCCTCTTGTGTTCCTTTGAGTTTGAGCATTTACTCCTTCCTTTACTTCTCATGAATCTTTTCATCCTCCTAGCAAAAAATACAATTTCGCCATCCAAAAAACTATCATTAGAATCTTCTTCTAATGAATCAATATTAGATTTTAAAGCTGCTCCTTTCTTTTTTGTGTGTTGGTTCATTTAGGTAGATTCATAGGCAAGTAATTTTTCTTTCAACTCATCATATGACATTTTGTTCAGATTAGTGCTTTCAGAGATAATCGTTGCTTTTGTTTTCCACTCTTTAGTAAGACTTCTAAGATTTTTTCTCACTAGCACTTGTTCCATGTGAGGCATTTCTATAACATCCAAGCTATTGATGATGATTAAAAATCTTTCAAACATTTCATGGATGGTTTCTCCTTCCTTCATCGTGAACATCTCGTATTCCTTTTTTAGCATATCTATCATTGTTTTCTTGACTTGTTTGGTGCCTTCATGAGTGACTTGGAGTTTAATCTAAATCTCTTGCTGTTTTGCACCTTAATACCTTCCGATATTCCTCAAAGCTAATTATGCAATGCATCATATTGATTGTCTTTGTGTTTAGCTCCACTTTCTTCTTGTCTTCATCATTTTATTCGGCTTCTTCTTTAGGAGTAAGCACTCCTTTAGCGTTTGTCTTTGTTGGGACTTGTGGACCATTCATAATGATCTTCTAAATATTATAATCAATGACCTGCACAAATATCTGCATTCTCTCCTTCTAGTAGGTGTAGTTCTTGCCATTGAAGAAAGAAGATCTGTTGTTTGACTGATATTCAGTGAGTGTGTAAGCCACAATATTTGCACCTATGTTATTGCCCATTGGATCTTTTCACCAAACTATGAAGCTTAACTCCCTAAGAACGGGCTCTTGATACCAATGGAAGGCTATCAATGGCCTAGAGAAGGGAGTTGAATCTATGACCTCTTTTAAACTTGTACACTTTAACTTCAAACTTGATTTAACTCAATGTTGTTATTGAGTCTGCAATATTGATTATGCAGGAAATAATTTTATTTTTCCTTTTAATGATGGATCAAACTAGTTACTTTTAGTGTACTGAGTTGCTTTGACTTCTGCTAGATTGATTATGCAGGAGATAATTTAATTTTGTCTTTTATAGAAAGAAATCAGAAACAAAGTAGAGAAGAAAAATAACACAACCATATATCCTGGTTCAATCACCTTGTGCAATGTGGCCTACATCCAATCTCCACCACAACTAGGTGTGAAATTTTCACTATCTTTATCAAAGATTATATACACCAATTTTCACGGATTCAGCCCAATCTTATCAGGGATAAACCAAACTTCTATCCAAGCTTGATTAGGTTAGGTTCACTCCCTAGACTTTCAACCACTAAATGCTCACCCAACTTAGCAAGGGAATCCTCTCAGGATCATGAACACAAAAGAAATTGAAATAAATTTCTGGCTTTTCTCCATAATTACTCTCTTTTTCTTTTCTCTCAATGGCATTTTCTAATACCTCACATATTTGTCTTTTTTTCATTGATTGAAAAGAAAGAAAAATAAAACTGAAGAACAGAAAATTCAATGTAAAACCATGAAGGAGAAGAAGGTTAAGCTCGAAAGCTATGAAGACCTAAATAGTGTGCTCGCTCTCCTTGGTTGAATTTCTTCTTCCTAAAATTCAAAGCAGAAACACAGAGAAAAGATGGAACAGCAGCAGTGATTAGAGTTGGCTTGAATCCTTACCTAACTGCTTCTCTTTCTTCCTTTTTCTTTGACTTAAGAAATCTGAACCATTGATCCATTCCTTGACTCCAAGTTTTAATTATGACCTTTGATTTTTGTAGAGATACACAACCTCCATTTTCTTCTTCTTACCCGATTGGTACATGCAGGAGGAAGACAGTTTCAACAAGCTAGAATGGTAGCACAAAGATAGAATTGCTATACTGATTTTTCTTCTATTTCATCCTTTGATTTGATTTTTGCTTTTGGCTCCAACTCTTGACTTTTTTTTCTCTTTTCTTTTCAATGTCAAGACTTGGTGATTCACCTTTTTCTTAATGCTTGAACCATATTCTAAACATCTATTTTTGCTTATGAAAGTTCTTTTTCTTCTTTAATTTAGGGTCAGTCACGTAGGTTACAATTAGAAGAGAGAAGAGAGTGTTTGGTTGGAGTGTTGAGCACATTGGACATTGGCCAACAGTGAGGATGAGTGTTATCTATGGATATTTGGGCTTGTTATTATTGAACATATTAATTTTCTGCACACTAAACACATACATAAGCTAAACTATAATGTTAGTCATTATCAAATAATTATTTTTGTTTTCTCAAACTCAACATATGGTTGAAAAAAAAGGTAAGAACTATCATTTAAATTTAGGTTTAATTACTCTACAACA
>NC_029781.3:93825522-93883251 GCF_000817695.3 Arachis duranensis
GAGGGGGCAAAAATTTAATATAAAAATTTAAGGTCAAACTCATCTGATGCAACTCTTTGAATTTTTGAAGGTTGTATCTCACTTTCTTCGTGATTCATTAAAGTAGAAGAACTATTTATAGGTGTTGATATTGTAGAAGTTATATGTTCTCCTTCTTGAATATTAGTCTTCCACTTAAAAAATGCATCAATTCTTTGATTTTTCATTATTATTTTATATAAAAATTTAAATATATATCCTATAAAATATATAAAAAAATTAAAAGGATAAATATTAAAATTTATAATATTTATTGTTTTTTATCAATTTATACAAATATAATAATATTAATACTTATTGAATATTCTAATATTTTTTATCATATGAAAAATTAAATTAAATGAACAGTAATATATAAAATAATATTAAATTAAATAAATAAAAATACCTAATTTTAGAATGAGAAGCAAAACGTGTTTTTATAATGAGAAACAAAGCAGCAAGCATGATGATTTTTGTTAGATAATTTTTTTGTGTTAGATGTGTTGTAAAGCCAACAAAGGCCCACTCTAAAAATTATTATGCAATAAAAGCATAAGATAGGAATTAAACCTGAGTATCCTAAATTATAGTAAAGCATTTGAAAGCCAATGAACTACTCTTTATTTTTTGAAGAACTACTACAAATTTTTTTATAAAAAATTTGGGGGCTATTGCCCTAGTTAAGCTCCGCCACTGTCTACAAGTCCTTATAGTTTCATTAAATTTTAATTAGGTCCCTATACTTTTTTCTTTTTAATTCGGTCCCTATACCATAATTTTTTTAATTTAGTCCCTATCGTGACAAAAACGTTTGAAAAAACAGAATATTCTGTTAAAAAATGAATATTTTAACTATTAGATAGAAAACCTAATTGAAGACACCTCTATATTTCTAAAATATCAAAAGAACCCTTGGCATTTTGTCCTAAAGTCAGAGAGCCTATCCCAAAGTTCTTCTTGGAGCTCTATCTTAGATCCACCGCTTTGTCCCGTCTAGCCGCGTCTCCTCCGCTCAGCATTTGTCGCGTGCTCGTCGTCCCTTGCGCGCGCGTCTCCATCTACCTCGTCCACCATCACTACTCATCTGCCATTATTAGACCCATCGCCTCACTGCGCCAAACCTCCATCTCTCCCTTGCTACCTAAACTGCTACTTGTCGTCCCCACGTTCTGTCTCTGCAACAACAAGTGATAATTTAAATCTTTTTCAGTTTTTTAAGGTTAATTCCTTTATTTTAAGCATATGTGAATTTTATTGATATAATAGTTTATGAGCTTATTAGAAAAAATATGGCACCGATTGAATTGAAATCTTGAATTGATTTCTAAATTAGTTTATGAATATGAATATGCAGGGCTTTAGTTAATTGTTGAATTAGTTTATGAATTTTGTTAATTGTTGATTGTTATTGCCATGATGATGTTGGTTTATTAGGTTTCTTTTTCTTTCTTCTTGGTATAGTGATGGAGAATTTGGAAGACTTGCATTTTGAGCTCGATGAATGGAGTCTACAAGAAATAGTTAGTGAACTGAGAAAGTTAGGGTACAAAGATTATGCTAAGATATGGTAATGTAAACCAAGCTATTAATTAAACTTAGGTCTTAGAGAGTTGATGAGTGATGGAGATGACATGAGAATGAGTAGGTTATTAGTGTAACACCCTACCATACAGAGTCTTATGCTTAAGTCATAATTCAGAGATGGCAAGGTATTACGACCTATAAAATAAAAATTTAGTACGTATAGTAGTATGAATGATTAATTATAACTAGGAGCCTTTGTAGAAAAAAAAGGGTAAACAAAAAAAATCGCAACTCGAAAACGCAACGCTCCGAACGATAACGTAACGAACAAGGATAAACCAGTGCGATATTATATATATACAAAGGAGTGTCAAAAATAGGAATATCAAGACTCAAAATCTGGCTGCGAAGATAACCGGTCCGAGTATAGCAATATATATATGATAAATTAAGGAAAACCCCAAAGGAAACCCAAAGGGACACAAATACAAAAACCTATTCTCCAAAATCTCCCATAAGAGAAGTCATCCCAGTTTGTATTATTTAATGGAGATAAAAGTATCTAAGCAAAACATATAAACTAAACAGAGTCCCCAAGAACAAAGGATCTTTGCTAAACCAGAAGTCTCCAGTAGGCCTCAGCGAGAAACCTCACGTCCTACATCTGAAAACCACAAAATCCGCATGGGTGAGAACCAGAGGTCCTCAACATGGTAACAGCTTCCACATATATAATACATAATAATAGAGGAAAGCCAAAGGCAATCCTAGAAATTCCTCCAGATAATATCAAAGGCTTATAAACAAGCTAAACCATAAAGGGCACCTGACTAAAGATTCTTCAGTCTAACTAATACTTCCCTTTCCAATTCCTTTAGACCTCCCAACCACCAGCAAGAGTATAATGTAGCAAACACAGTTATATCAAACAAGAAATATACAAATAGGAACAAATAAGGCATTTAGACAATTAGCAAGTAATATGCAGTCAAATAGGTAATCTCAAACAATTCATATAGTATGCATATGATGAATGCCTGTCCCTAGTGGCTGATGATATCATCTGTCGGTTATAGAGCCAACCCGACAAGTCCTGGTAGCTAACCATTGGACTGTCCCTCTGTCGCGCATCCCAACTCGAGTTATACTCATCATAAACTTGATCATAATCATGATCCATATCCATCACCCTCACTGGTGAATATTTATGGGGGTGAGCTCATCCGGGTCTTTCACAGTGCCCGGCCACACTTAGGACATAGGGTCAGAAGAGCTTCGAGTCTCAACCTAGAGCACGTGGTGGCTAGCCACTCCTTCCTTCTAGGGAAACTCTCATCTCCAACAGTGGAAGTGCAACATTCACAATTCATTCAACAGCATATATGCATTTATACTTGGCCCATGGCATAACAAGCACTTCCACCGCCATCCTCCGCCTCTCACATAATCATGCTTGATCCTCATTGATCATTCATTTTCCCTTACTTCACTCGTAAGTTACCACATCTCCTAACTCCTTTTCCCATTGCTAGGCATATCATAATGATTTAAGACATAAATGGTGAGATCGGAGGCTTAGAAGTATGAGATTTGGCTTTTAAAACTCAAAAATCAACTTTGGGATGAAAACGGGGCCAAGCGTACGCGCACTCCACGCGCACGCGTGGATGACCACAAAACTCATAGACGCGTATGCGTCATGCACGCTAACGCGTGGATTGAAAATTAGCCAATCGACGCGCACGCGTCAGCCACGCGTATGCGTGGGTACTCTCGTGCCCCAGGCACAAATCTGGCACAGTTTTGGCACAACTTTCTGTAAAATGACTTGGCATTGGGTGCAGCAAATCGGCACGCCCGTGCACACCACGCGCACGCGTGGATGGCGTTTTTGAGAAGAACGGCGCGTACGCGCCAAGTGCACCTACGCGCGGGGGGTCATTCTGCTAAAAATTTTCTAAGTTAAAAGCTGCAGAATTCACAGATTCAACCCTTAATCTTCCAACGGACATAACTTTCTCATTTTAAATCGTTTTTCACCCGTTCTTCGAACGACATGGACATCCCGAATCCAATTTCATTTCTAAATAAATTTGGCACAAAACGGAGATCCGTAGTCCAAGATATGTCTCATCAAAGTATGCCCAAAAACCATATTTTTCATACAAAACCACAAAGTGCCATTTTCAAAACAAGCCATTTTCAACTCTTTTCAAAATCAATCAAAACATGCCAATTTCATCCCTTTTCTTTGAAATCAATCAAAATATATCAAATTCAACATCAAGCCTCTTCAACTCACACATTGACACTTTACCACAATTCACCAAAATCACTATCCCATCATTTTAACCCACTTCACCCAAGTGGCTCAAACTCAAACACATTGACGTATCATATACTCTTCCTCATGCCAATTTTCAACAACACCAATTCCAATAAATCATTATTTTACACAATCAATGTCATACTCACCATCAACATGGTTCAATCCACAATTCAACCATAACCAATCATCAAGCATATATCACAACATGCATATGTCTCATACATCATACCATCAAGGCATCAATAATCATCATCACATATATGACCACATCATATATTTCAACCATCCAACAACATCAACAATTCAATGCCTATCTTAGGGCCTCTAGCCTAAGTATTTCCTACCACATTACATATTAGATACGAGAAACCGAGACCATACCTTAGCCGATTTTCCAAGCTCAATCGGAGCACTTCCAAACCACTTTTCCTCAAGCTCTCAAGGCCTTAACACCTTCAAGAACAGATTTTTCACCACTAAGTCCCTTTTTAAGCTTTTCAATATCAACAATCAAGCTCCAAAATTCACACATACACAACCTAAGCCACAATCATCATACCCATACACAACATCTCAATACCCAAACATCATAGAACAATAAATTACACTAGGGTTGAGAATCTTATCACACCCAAGGTCCAAGGAGATAAGATTAACCTTCTCCTTCAAAAGAGTTGGGTCCTATAACATCAAAGAGCCCAAAATCTCAACATTTTTGCTCATAAAACTCGAAAACAAGGCTGGAATTTCGAAGAGCAAAATGTAGCTTACCTCAATATTAATTGTATGGGTTTTGTAGAGCTCTCCGCGGTGAATGCGTGGCCGCAAATGGAGCGGCAATCAGAGCTCTAGATCAAAAGTTATGGTGGTTTGATGATTAAGTGAGAGAAAGAACTTGAGAGAGTGTTCTTCCCTCCATGACCTCCATTTTCAATGTGTGAGTGTGTTTAATGAGGAGAGAGAATGCTGAAAACTAGGGGTTTGGTTTAGTTATGTTGGGCCAAGGGCCCACTTTGGGTCCGGTTGGCCCGGTTTGGCCCGTTCGGTCCAATCTTAGTCCGATATCTATAAAATTGGTACCAAAATTCTCGTCTCAATCTCCTCTATCACATTTAGCCACAAAAATTACATTTTGGGCTTTCTAGAATAAATTCTCATTTATGGGTTAATTAGCCGTTAATTAATCGGGTCTTACAATTAGTGTCACAAACTATTAAGCATTGCTTGGAGTACTATGTTGTTGATGGATGTAGGAAAGGTAATGGTGTTGAGATAATTTCAAATGATAATTATTATGTGCCAACTGAAGTTGAGTATAGTGACAATGGTTTAATAAAAGTAGATGTTGAAAGTGAATCAGAGCCATATAGTGAGGAGGATAGATTTGATGATAGTGCCGATGATGGAGATCACGAGGATTATTTTGGTTTTGAAGTTGAAAATGAAAATGATGGTGGAGCTTCAAATACTTTTGAGGGGTTCAATGGCTCGTTAAATCAAGATGATAATGGTCAAGCTGCTGGGGATGATCATGTTTTTCATGATGCTGCTGTTGGTGACGATATTGAAGTTGGAGAAATTTCTGAGGGTTACAAAATTGAAAATATTGATAGCTGTGGGGGAGATTCGGATGATATAATTAAAAAGAGAAGGTACCCTAAATATAATGAGGTTGAGATGAGCAGAGACTATGACTTTAAAGTGAGGTTGGAATTCAAGTCACTCACTCAGTTTAAGAATGTAAATAGAGAGCATGTTTTGTTGAATGGAAGGGATATTAGGAATGTCAAGAATGATAAGGTGAGATGTAGAGTGGGTTATAGAAGGAAGAAAGGAAAGTGTAAATGGATGACATTTGCATCCAAGGTTGGTGATTCTGATTACATTCGGCTGAAGACTCTGAATAAAAAGTACACTTGTGGATGAAATTACAGTGGTAGACTTGCATCAAGTAGTTGGGTGTCACATAAGATTGTTACCAACATTAGTAGAGGAGAAGAGATGAAGATTGCAATAGTGATTCAGACTATTCAAGCGGACAAACACATGGCTAATATTTCAGTTACAAAGACTTATTGAGTGAGGAAAAAGATGAAGAAAAAAGTACATGGCAGGGACATTCTGTAATATGCCAAGCTAAGAGATTATTGTACAGAGATTATGAGGACAAATTTCGGATCTAGTACTCAGATTTTGGTTGACAGACCTTCAATTACTCACCAGCCAAAATTTTGGAGGATATACATGTGCCTTGATGCTGTGAAGCAAGGATTCTTAGCTAGTTGTAGGCCTATTATAGGGATAGATGGTTGTCACTTGAAGGGTGATCATGGTCAACAATTTTTTGTGGTTGTTGGAAGAGATCCAAACGATAACTATTTTTCAATTGATGTTGTTACTGTAGAGGCTGAGTCCAGAGACTAGGGGTGTACATGGGTCGAGCCATACCGAGTTTGGCTTAACCCAGACCCGGTCCGAAATATAGATCGGGCCTAATGTTTGTACCCTAACCCGATCCTTTACCCGATGAAACCTACGCACATTCTGGCCGGGTGAAAACTGGGTAAAAATCAGGTGAAAACCGGGTCTTTAGCATGTAAAAATCACCTAATCTCCAACCTTTATTTCACAATTCACATAGTAAAATTTACTTAAAAAAATATAACAAGAACCAACTCTTCTCTAAAATTAAAGTATAACCATAATCAATACTAATATTGTCTAACACCAAATATTTAAATCAATACAAATAACACAATATTATGCATTAGTGTAAAGTCTTATACATTTTAAACATAAAACATTAACTTATAATCCTATAAATGACTAATAGCACAAAATATTAAGGTTTACAATATTTAAATTCCATATAAGAATAGCCATTATCCAACATAAAATATTAATTGTGTATGATGACCGGGCCATCGGGCCGAGTTCGGGTGACCCGAGTTATGGCTCGGACCCGACCCGAAATAATGACCGGGTCTATCTTTGAGACCCTTATCCGACCCTAGACCCGATGAAATCACACTAAATTAGCACCTAAAGTGTTCGGAGCTGGACTGGGTCTTCGGGTCGGGACAGACCATGTACACCCCTACCAGAAACAGTTGGAATTGGTTTATTAACTTATTATTGGATGATATTGGTCATATCAGTAGAAAGAAGTAGGTATTTATGTCCGATCAACAAAAGATTAACACTCTTAACCTGTTGTTATGTCTTTCATACTTGTGTATTATGTGAGATTTGTGTAATGTTGTATTTATGTTTATGTTCTTTTATATTTTTTGTTTATATTGTGGACATTTGGTTTAAAGGACCATTATTTAAGGACTATTTAGACATGTGGCATATTATATAGTCACTGATTTTGTATAACTTATGGACATGTGATTTAAAATTAAAGATTGAATTCAAAAATTTTTAACTGTGTTTATTGTTATATTCAAACAAAAGACATTAAGGTAAAATTTAATCAAACTAAACATAATTAATCGTAATTGGATTGAAGTTGTATAATTTTTTACATTAGAATAATACCTTAAACAATACAAGTAACTTTAAACCCTTACAAACTACATTGTAATTACTAGGACTATCAAAAACATATATAGCATATATAGCATTTTGCATTGATTTTTTATATTGTCTTTCAATCTCTCAAATTGTTCTTGAACATTATTTAACTCATCACAAAATCTACCCACACAAGCATCTATTTGTCCAGCTTCCACAATCAATCTCTCTATCTCCATACTTAGTTCTCTTTATCTTTCTTTCTTGTGCATCTAATTTTCTCATTTCATCCTCTAACTTACCAAAATCTTATGTTCCCACAACTCCAACCGCAACAGCCAACAAACACGCTTTCTCTTCTTGTTGCATCACCTTCATTAACCTATTCAAAAAATTTGCATATTCTATTAGGGTAAGAAATAAATTTTTTATTATGATTTTTTGTTGTTTCAAAAGTTTGAAGAATTAGAATGTCACTACAAAATCAGTAAACCCTCATATCCTTTTTTTCTTTTGTCACCTATTTTTCGAACCGTCGTTATTATCATCAATCCACACAAAAGAAATTATATTTTGACATCCTCCCACAAGTAGCATACCTCCTATCATAGTTAGACACAGCCGATGAAAGGAGCACAATTAGTGCTTCTCCTTAGAAACACATGTATCTTCTTTTTTTGGAGTTAGAGTTCTTCGAAACACAACTTTTCGTAAAGAGAATAAAAGAGGTTCATGGACTTTGATCCATATTCGTATAATTGTATTCCTATTCCTATGTGTGTGTAGAAATCTTAGAGAAAGTAAAAGAGAAAAACCGAAAAGAGAACAAATCTCAAAGAAATATGAATCTATTATAGGTGAAAGTCAAAGGTATATAAGTAATTTCACAATTTACCAACGTTTTTTTAACGTTTAACGTTAAAAGAGACTAAATTAAAAAAATATTTATAGTATAAGAATCTAATTAAAAAAAATATAAAAATTTAGTTAAAAATTCGATAAAACTATAAGGATCTGCAAATAATTAAACCTTAAATTTTTAGGATTACAAATATACAATATATAATTGGTATATCCAAAACCCTAAAGGCATACAACCAAAATTCAAAATTTGTGCATGAAAATTACAAAATTTACACATCCAAAACTGTAAGGGAGAAATATTATGGAAATAATACTTAAGTAAATAAATGAAAAATTGATTAATGTTAATTAAAATATTCGACAAAAATAAGAAAAAACGTTGGTCATTTATGATTTTTTTAATAAATATACACATTTAAAAATGTTAGTTTAACAATTAAAACAGTAAATTACTAAAAATATCTCCTCAAAATTTAATTGTTGATACAAATATTTTTTAAACAAATTTAAATATAAAAATACCTTTAAAAAATATACAAATTAAATGCGATAAAAACACTTTGATATAAAATAAACTCATCTACGTCGTTATTTCATGCTGAAATAAATTTTCATGTTTTTATTTTTATTTTTTTAAAATATTTTGTCATAAATATTATTCACATAAAAATATTTTTATATAAAGTTAATAACTAAAAATATTAAATAATTTAACTTATTTAAATAAATTACTTGATATAACATTATTGAC
Organism: Arachis duranensis; assembly: GCF_000817695.3. Classification (NCBI taxonomy): domain Eukaryota; kingdom Viridiplantae; phylum Streptophyta; class Magnoliopsida; order Fabales; family Fabaceae; genus Arachis; species Arachis duranensis. The sequence goes on from NC_029781.3 coordinate 93,834,531, forward strand.
GTCTCGTGTATCATTTTCTTATAAAAATATTTGAATAAACATCTAAATTAATCTCCAAAACATTTTATATATTTTTATTCATTAGAACTCATCGATAATTGCTTTTGCTGTATAGATTGGTTTTTTTTATCACTTTTAATTAAATTTTTAATATGATTTTAGTTACTGAAAGAGCAAAATTTTTCGGCTTAGAATTTCTTTTCGGTTAGAGAAAATAATTTCGTTGAACGTATAGTTTTAAATCGATAAGTAATGCTCAATCAAAGTTTAGATTTTGGTTGTCATAAGTCCAACTTAATAAAAATAACCGAGAGTATTAATTTCGAATTGTTCTTCCCAAAAATTACAATCAAATACTCAATTATTGGTTATGAGATGCAAGGGTTGGGTTGATAAAAACAAGAAATTAAAATGGCAAGAAATATAAAACAAGCAACTAAAAAAGCAAGTAATAGAGACATTCATGGTAAGAATTGAACATATAGACTTTCTATCCTAGTCATTAATCATCATACAATGATTAAAAATAGTTAATCCTATTAAGTCATCTTCAACATAAGAAGGTATAATGTTATCTTCACATTGAGAGAAAGTCAAATAAGACTAGTTAATCTCAATCCAAAAGTCCTAATCAACTTACTAATTAAATTAGCAAGAGATTAGAGTTAATGAAAACAATATTAACAAACAACTCTAGATTACCAATATGAGTTGGGTATTAATGACTCAAGATTGCCTAATTTATCTTTTCAAGTCAAGAATGCTCAAAAAATTACTCTAACATTCAACCAGGTATTTTGTCAAACACTTGGAAGACATAAAATAAAAGCATGGTAAAATTGTAAGGAAAAATAAAATCTACCACTACCCAATGCAAGAAATTAACAATAACAAGTCAAAGAAGCAAGAAAAGAACATAAAATCTCAAATTGCATTAAATGAAATTAAAATCAACAAAAGTGTTCATAAACTAAAAAGAGGCATAAAAGAAAAATTAACAAGAGGGACTAAGAAAATTAAAACAAATCAATAAGGAAAAGTAAATGAAACTAAACCAAAACAAATAATTAAACCTAAATCTAAGATGAAAGTAAACTAAGAACCCTAATTTCTAGAGAGAAGAGAGAGCTTCTCTCTCTAGAACTAACCTAAGGCATGCTTCCTACACTAACTAATTGCTCTTCCTTTGTCCAATCTTGAATTCTGCAACAAATAACCTCATAAATGAGTTGGATTTGGACCTGGAAAGCTCAGAAATCGCCCCCAGTATATTCACTTTAATGAGGTCACGTGATCAGCGTCACGCGTGCGCATCGCCTTGCAAATTCCCTCCTCACACGTGCGTGTGGGTGACGCGTGTGCGTCGCTGGCAGATCTCCTCTCACGCGTACGCATGGATGACGCATGCGCGTGGCCTTGACTTCTCCAAATGCTCATTTCTTCATGAATTCTCCAACTTGTATACTTTTCTCTTCACTTCTTCCATCCAATACTTGGCTTATGAATCTGAAATAACTCAACAAACATATCAAGGCTCGAATGAAATTAAAGTGAATTAAAATTGGCAAATTTAAGGCCTAAAAAGCATATTTTCACTTTTAAGCACAAATTTAGAGAGAATTACAAGCATGCTATTTCATTGAATAAATGTGAGATAAGTTAATAAAATTTCCGAAATTAAACACAAAATAAACCAAAAAATTAGAGTTTATAAGTTACATAAGTTCTTAATAAATTTTATTATAAGATAATTAGATCTCTAAAAAAATATATTATTATAAAACAAATTAGTCCCTTTAAAATAACAAAAAACCAATATGTCCAACTAGAAAAATTCTCAAAGATTTATAGAGAATAAATATTATTATTTGAAAACTAATTTAGATGTTTATTTAAAATATTTTTAGAATTTAATTTTAGTATATTATTAATATAAAAAATTTTATATGTATATTTAATTATGCTTTACGTCAAAAAATAATTATGTTTTATATTTATCGCATTAAAGACAGAAAAATAAATATGATTAGAAAACAGTATAATATTTTTTAGTGTCAAAATTAATCTCATAATTTTTTATACCAATAACTAACAAGTTAATATTCAAAATGACTCTTAAAATTTGATCCGACTCAATTTGGCGCTCTAATTTTTAATGACCTAATTTATACCTTAAAACTTTAAAGCATGACTTAAACTGATCCTTTTCATCTATTTTCGTCACCAGAAAAATGACATAACACGCTTCAAACCTTTTTTAAAGTGTCATCTTCAATTAGGTTACTCTCTTATCTTCTCCTTCTATTAATTCATTATTCTTTCAATTTGTGAATTCAATTATATGCGGATATAATGGCACTTTTCACAAAATTGAAACCGGTAGTAATGATGGACTATGATAGAATTATGCCTCAACTTCAGCAATATATCTCTCACCTTTTTCAACTCATTCACAAAAATCCCAAATTTTTTAGCATATTAGGGTAATGGTTATACAAGACATGATTTACTTGATTCATCTACTTAAATTTGTTAAATATGTTAAATCAAGTTTCAACAATGAAATTTCATTGCTCTTTGTTAATCTTTAATATGAACCTCTAAACATTTTTATTTTAATATTCTTTTCTTTTGTTATATTTTAGTCAAATTCATAAATCAATCAATAATAAAATTAACAGAAATAACATCAATGAATCAACTATTAAAAATAATATAGAATATCAGAATAATTAAAAGAAAGTTTATTTATTAATTGTTGTTACAGCGATAAAATCAAACAGTACAGACAGATAAGTTGTATAGTACAAGCAGCAACACCCATAAACGACGAGCAATAACAACTATGCGCAACTCGAACACTCAGTAATGGAAGGAGATACGGCAACACAAGCAGCTAAGGCGAGCAGAAATGGAGGACAAAGACGATTTTCGCGAGCAAACAAGGCGTTAGATGCAGTGATAGTGGATAACCATGACATGTTGCAGGAACTTGAAACACACAACTCGAGACCTCGAGCACGCACCGGCAGAGGCACGGCGAGACAGAAGCAGTTAAGCACAGACGAAAGAGAGCAGCGACATGCAAGTACACAACGACGCGGAGGATTTGGCATGAGGCTTGGCAAAGGCGGCGATGTGTATTGACGGTGAATGGAGGTGGACCGAACTGCTGAAGTGAGTTATGATGGTGTAATGGTATCTGAAAATGAGTAGTAAATTTCTAATTGTCTGTGAGAGACTGAGAGTAAAAGAAATTGAAGTGTAGTAAACATGCTTCAAAATTAATAAAAAATTGAACTAAATATCAATAAAACGTAACATATTATTTTTTCAATGATAAAAATAAATGAAAGAATTAACTTAATTAATACCTTAAAAATTTAAAATATAAATTAAATTGATTTAAAAGTGAAAAAAAATTTAAATTAAAAATCGAATTTTAAAAACTATTTTGAGTATGAACTCAATAACTAGTTTTGTCATTTCCAACTCTACAAGTACCACAAGTCCGACAAATGCCGTAGCCACGCACTGATGCACACATGGAACTCTTCACCGACGTTGAACTACTACAGAATAATTATCCTATCAACCAAACATCTTTTATCACATTCTTTTGAGCTAATATCCAAACGTGCCCGTTGTTGTTGCTACTTACTTGGCTATACATCTCCTCATATACATTGTCGTTAGTATGGCGGTGCCGGTAGGGTTATTACTGTCATTCCAGGTTGAAAATATAATATATGATCACCATAAAAAAAAATTAAAGAAATGAAGATAGATTGATTGAGACATCTTAGGTGGAGCGCAGGGATATTTGTCAGTGAGACACAATTCCTTCTCTTCTAGACTTTTACTTCTTCCTTCACATTCCACAATACAATAAAATACAATACAAATTCATCACCACACTCACCAAATATAACCTTCTCTTTTTCAAAATGCAAGACTCACCTTCCACCGCCCCCGCTGGTGGCAGGTTTTTCGGCGGAGGAGTCGGAGACAGGAGGCTCAGGCCTCACAACCAGCACCAGGAACCGTTGAAGTGCCCTCGCTGTGATTCGCTCAACACTAAGTTCTGCTATTACAACAACTACAACCTCTCTCAGCCGCGCCACTTCTGCAAGAACTGTCGCCGCTACTGGACCAACGGCGGCGTCCTCCGTAACGTCCCCGTCGGCGGAGGTTGTCGGAAATCCAAATCCAAGCGCTCCAACGCGAAGTCCAAGAAAAGCAACAACAACAACTGCTCCTCCTCTTTGGAAGCCGCTCCGGAAACAACAACACCGCAACCGCAATTGCCGGAGGGAAATTCGAACTCGAACTCGAACTCTGGCAGCGAAAGCTCCAGCCTCACCGCCATCGCCACTAGCTCCGCCACCACGGAGGCGGCGTCTGCGGCGACGTCAAACGCTGCGTTGAGCAAGAATCCGGTCCCCGACGAGAACGTGAATAACTCTAACTTCACTGATGGCGGTGGTTATTACGGTGGCTTCTCTGACATAGGAACATTCACGAGCCTTATGAGTTCAGCAAACGAAACGATGTCGTTTGGTTTTGAAAACAATGTTAACGTTCTCGATGCGACGTCGTTTCGTTTCGGTAACGATGATGGCGGGTGGCTGCAGCAGAAAGTTATCGGAAATGGAAGCGACGATCGGCGTAATAATAATAATAATAATAATCAGGAGTTTGCAACGGAGCCGTTGATGCTGGATCAGACGGGTCCTGTTGAGTTGTCGTCGCTGCAGAATGGGAAAGTTGGCAACGGAGGATGTGGACCGTTGGATTGGCATGCAGCTGGTGGTGATGGTTCTGATCATGATCATGATTTGTTTGATCTTACTAGCGCCGTTGATCAGAGTTACTGGACCCACACTCACTGGTCTGATCAAGATAACAGTCCAAATCTCTTTCATCTTCCTTGAAATCCCTGAAGGAATAAGGAATTCCTCTTTTACCTTTTTTTTTGGGAGTTTTATACTTTTAATAGGAGGTCAATTACTCAATTTGGTTTGGGCTTGACCTTAATTACTAAGGAGCTTGAGTAACTAACTTTATTATTTTGCTTGTTTTATGTTTTGATTGATATACATTGGTAAATTGTGTGTTCGGTTACCTTGATATTGTTGGAATGGGGTATAGTATATTATTGGAGTCTTCTTCTTTTGGTGAGTTTTGAAAATGAGATACCACTACTAGATTATTCATGCTATTAGTTAGTATATGCCACGTCATGACATTTGTTGATATAATGAATGAAGATAATTATTTGTGGACATGGTTGCGCTTGTTAAGAATTAAGGCTAACAGTTGATCAATTAATGGGTGATGAAGTAGCTAGATTGGTAGTTTGGTACTGTTTGTTCAAATGAAAAATGGGGTTTAAAGAGCTTGGAAATGTTACCTTCAACGACTTGTAGAAGCTGTGTATATAAGATAATTAATGTAAATAATTTTTAGTGTTTTGAAAATGTATGGAGTGATCTCAAAAATTTAGACTTGGCCACTTCATGAGTCCCGCTTATGGTTACGGGTTCAAATTCCATTCCCCCAAAGTGGTTAAGTTCAAATCATGACACGCGGAGCTGAGTCAGGACTCGGGAGGAGTTGAAGAGAGTCACCATGTGTAATGTAATGGTCCTGGTGGGTAAGGTGGATGATGATGATGATGACATAATGTCCCTTGAATGTGACATAGTGCCATGGATGATGATGGATCAGGACCATCATCGACAATGTTTGGGCCTCAGCCTCAGAGGCCAGAACCATACAATACTATACTTTCTGTGTAGACTTGTATGATGAAACTTGACAGACTTCCCATCCTTAAATTAACTTGAGGGTAGTTTACACTAGTAAACTAAATAGGGTTTAAAATTACGTAAATATCTTAAACCAAATTTTATTATACGCCTGTTGTAGAATATTTTTATGTAAAGATTTGATTTAATTATAATAGTAATAAATCGAATAAATTAGATTCGACTTATTATATATATGCTGTAGAATAAATTGGATCTAATTTAATTTACTATTGATTCTATTTACTATTTATACAGTTTATTATTGACATTTGGATATTAACTTTAAAACTTATACATTACTTCTAATTTAAACTTGAATTTTTCAGAGCATGTGGTCAAAGTATAAGTTCTACACTTAATTTCATAAATGAAATGATAATTAATTGATATAATGTTTTAATTATTTTTTAAATTAAATTACATATTGTATAAATGTAGTTGGTTATTTTATATTGTATAACTATTCGTTATTTCTAATTTTGAAAAATTTTAAATTTTAACTCCTATGCTATTTTGAAAGGCTATATTTTATATTAATTTTTTAACATTAAATAAAGTCTCGGTAATAATTTTTTAGATGCTAATGAATCAAAGAATGATTTTTAATAAATTTTTAGAAATCGTTTATTATTCCGTTTTAAATTCACAAGTTTATAAAAAATGTAGATTTTCTTAAATTTGAACTAAAACATAAAAGTTGAATTTTTATTCTTATTCGTTTTGATTTTTTTGATATTTTATTTGAATTCAAATTGGAGATATTTTCTTATTGACATTTATGTTTTAAAATAAAATAAACAAATACGTTAAAAGTAAAAAATGTTTCAATTTATTATATAGAATAAATGACTATTTGTACCAATGAAAGATGAAAACGCTGACATATGTACCCACATTAGATCGAAACTAAACTTGTATCCACGTAAGATGCCCTCCATGTGACAAAAGTAGCCTGTCTTGGATCTGCACTTGGTTCATGGTTATCCGATCCTATGTGACTCTCCAACCCTCCAAAAGCCTTATCTACGTGGAACTAAACGTTTGTTTTCACTAAGGGTTTGGAAAAAGAAGCACATTTCGCGGGAGATTCTTCTGTGCCCTAGCAGAGATTCATCGTGGCTCCATGCCCAAATCGGAGAAGACGACCGGAGCACTCCCAATTGATCACCACCAACATGTAATACTCTCATCGTGCATAGATTAGCGAGGAGAGCCTCATACCAGGCGTTTCCTCGGGGACAGCAAAGACGTCACTCCCTTTCATTCGTGAAGAATAGAGGTACATCTTTGTAATTGTTGAAAAATTTCATATGTCATTGCCACTAATTAGACAGATTCTAAAACCTTATCAAACCATGTGATTAATTTTATGTGTTTGAGAGTTGTTAGAATAGTTGGTTGAGGATTTGTGTTAGTTGCAGTTACAGAAAATATTTTCTTTGATTGTATTGTTTAATTTTACTTCCAAGAATGGCCATCATCCATATAACTGTCCATTAATCATAGAGGACGGTTTGAGAGAGGGCCACGTGGGAAGGTTAGTTACATTGGCGAAGAAGTAACAGAGATTGGGAGGGTTAATGTTGATACCTTGAATGGTTTTTTCATATCTGATTTATTGAAGGACATTGGATATACATCTATTGCTGGCTTTTACTAGCTAGAACCTGGGAAGGAGTTTGATGATAGGTTGAGGTTACTAAGGACTGATATAGACATAGTTAAAATGTATGAGACAGCCGTGAGGAATGGTAACAAAATTAATGTCTATACTGAGCATCCGGTGGATCAGCCTGTGCTAGTTGAGAAGAATGTGACTCCTAGTGCACAAAACTGACTCTGTAGAATTCGCACAGATAGTCCGACAAGTATAACGGGTTGTCCAAGTAATACCTCAGGTGAGTGAGGGTCGATCCCACGGAAATTGTTTGTTTGAGCAAGCAGTGGATACCTTGCAAATCTTAGTTAGGCAGATAGAAATTATAGTTTGTCATGAAAAGCATATAAAACAGATAAATAGAACGTTACTAAATAGATAAGAATTTAATGGTATGAGAACGGTTGAGGCTTCGGAGATGCTTTGTCTTTCTGGATTAACTTTTTTTACTATATTCTTCAATAACCTTGTGATTCCTTCAATGGCAGCTGTAAGTAATTAACTCATGTCCTCTCATCAAGTTAACCTCCTTTACTGCAGCAATCCACCATGTTGAAGTGACTCATGTCCTCTCATCAAGCCATCTCTAGGTTTCTCACTGTAGCAGAAGATGAAGCTCTAAGCAATCCACTCCCCTTCACAATCATACTCAAGGTGCCACAGACAAGGCAGATCTTCCGAATCAGAAAGTGCTGCTTTTCTGACTCTAGCCTTAACACCATAGAAACCTCACACACCCATATTCAACGGGTTTCATATCACATATCCAAAGTTGCTCAGATGCTTTATTGGAATCCGCAATGCAATCTCTAACTTTAGTTCAACGCTATTCGGGTCAGGAATAGCACGAAACCCATGTAGAACAAGGGTGATTGTCACGGGTCACCCTCAATTCATAAGATGAAGAACGAGATTGCATAAGAGAATAGAATTAGACATATTGAATTAGAACAGTAATATTATTAATCTATGAAACTCAGCAGAGCTCCTAACCTTAACCTTAGGAGGTTAGTGACTCATACTGTATAGAAAATAATAATGAAAGGTTCGAATGGGCAAACGATCTCTAACAATGGTGATCTTTGTTCTATATATACTAGTCTAGTAACTAAAGATTACAAAAAATAAGATAAACTAGTCTTGTAGTGCGAAAATCCACTTCTGGGGCCTACTTGGTGAGTGTTTGGGCTGAGCTTGAATGTCTCCCACGAGCTAGTACCCCTTAAAGGTGTTGAACGCCACCCCTGGGCTTCCTTTTGGGCGTTGGACCCCAGCTGCTCCCCTGTGGGTGCTGGACGCCAGGAATAGGGCTGGTGACTGGCGTTGAACGCCAGTTTTGGACCTTCATTTCCAAAGCAAAGTATAGACTATTATATGTTTCCAGAAAGTCCTGGATGTTAGCTTTCTATAGCTATTGAGAGCACGCCATTTGGATTTTTGTAACTCCAGAAAAGCTCCTTCGAGTGCACAGAGGTCAGATCCTGACAGCATCTGCAGTCCTTTCTCTACTTCTGAATCAGACTTTTGCTCAATCTCCTCAATTTTAGCGAGAAAATACTTGAAATTACCATAAAACACACAAACTCAAAGTAGAATCCAAAAATATGAATTTTGCACTAAAACCTATGAAAACTTAATAAAACTTAAACAAAATATAATGAAAACTATATGAAAATGATGCAAAAAAGCGTATAAAATATTCGCTCATCAACTCCATCAAAGATGAGAATAAAGAGCTATGCTAAAAGGGTTCCAACTCCCAAGAAGAGTCCAAGAAGAAGATTGATAGTAGTGAAAGATGATGACGATGCTGAAATAATAGGGCATGTCCAGGTTGTGAAGGAGGCCCAAGAAAGGGGTGAGGCCCAGCCCAAAGAAGAGGCCCATGAAGACAATAACCAAGCTGATGTTGAGGTCCAGAATGAGGATAGTGTCAGACTGCCCCAACACTTAGGAGATCCACCACATTCATCATCACCTGATGCAAGATAAATTTCTCAGCCTCCCCCAACACCTGTCCTACCGGATGTGCCACTATCAACTCAGTCTCAACCTTCCCAGCCACCTATTGAGTATAACCAACAACTAATACATACTGATGGTTCAGACCCAATTCCCCCCTCTAAAGACAATGTCTCTGAGCCTGTTGCACTTGAACAACAAACCCAATACATCCCATATCCGTATAGGAATCCACTTTTATAATCAATCCTTGAGTCAGTTCCACCCTCTGACTCTAATAGGACTCTCCAAAATAATCAAACTAATCCTTCAGATGAGGTTGAGAGACGGCCAAAGGTGAACAAGTCAACAAAGAGACCTCCCCTTACAGGACAATCCTTCATTTGGAACCCTGACCCGGACAAGCCTCCAACCTTCTATGTATTGGTTGATGAGGAGGATTTTTCTAACGATAATGTTGGATGTCATTGCTATAAGTCAGAGGACTTGCATAGCATAGCAAGTGATGAAGATACTGACGACACTTCAGTTTTTTCTCATAGCAATGCCAATGCCTCTGTTAGCCAGGTGTGGTTGGAGTTGGGTATTGAGTTCGAAACTCTCAACCAGTTTAGGAAGGTAATCCAGAAGTTCAATATAAACATTGGAAGAAGCATATTCTTTGCTTATTGTGATTCCACCAGATCCAAGACTATATGCTACGATGAGGACTGTCCTTGGCAAATATACTGTGCTAAGAGAATATTTTCAGCAAGTTATTAAGTAAAGACCTTTGTAAACAAACACACCTGCAGTAGAGACAATTATTGTAAGTCAACAGACGAAAAATGGGTTATAAATGAGCTAGAGGAGAGGATAAGAGTTCTGCTAAACTTAACAGTGAGAGAGGATGAACAATTTTTCAGATCTGAGTATGATGTACTAATCAACGAGAGAAAAATTTACAGATCTATGAAGAAGGCAAAGGAGAGGATTGAGGGTTTCGAGATTGCACAGTATGCAATACTTCATGATTATGCTAACGAGATACTGAAGACTAATCCTGGCTCGACAGTAAGGATACACACGAATCCTATGCATGACTCAAATCATCTTTTTCTGAGGATCTATGTATGTTTTGATGCATGCAAGAAGGAATTTGTGGGTGGTTGTAGACCATTGATAGGGTTGGATGGGACCTTCCTTAGATGGTATTATCGAGGTCAGCTACTGACAGCTATAGGATAGGATACAAATAATCATATCTATCCTATTGTCTATGCAATTGTAGAATTAGAAAACAAAGATAGTTGGAAGTGGTTTTTAGAGATACTTTAGGAGGATGTGGGAGATTTTGAGGTAAACAGGTTTAACTTCATGTCAGATATGCAGAAGGTACTTGTTTTAATTACTTGTTAAGTCTGTTATGGCAAGTTAATACCTTCTCTGTCTAACTGAAATCTGTTATGATGATGTATGTCTAATTCGAATATATGATTATAGGACTTAATCTGATATAGACAATTGATTCATGTGTAGGTGAAATCTGTTATTGGGACTTATTTTGGTTATGAATTCTATTTTAGACAATTTGATTCTCTGTCTAATTTGAATTCTGTTTTAGAATCTCACTAAAAATGGATTATTGAAATCTGGTTTAGGCACAAAATTTCTAGATAATTATTGAATTCTGTTTTAGAATCTCACTGAAAGTGGATTATTGAAATTTGGTTTAGGTACAAAATTGCTTTAAATGTCATAAAATTAGCAATATTTTCCATTTGAAAATCAAATATTGATAGTTGTTTATTTTACTGTATACTTACAGGGGTTAATACCTGCTGTACAAGAAATGTACCCAAATGTCAACCACAGATTCTGTGCCATGTATATATGACAAAACTTTCGCAAGAAATGGAGTGACTTGTAGTTGAAAATGTGTATGTGGTCTTGTGCTAAGGCAACCACAACACAAGACTTCAATGCTACCATGGATAGACTAAAAAAGATCAATGCTGGAGCTTGGAAATACTTGGAAAAGATTAGTCTAAAACAATGGAGCAGAGCTCACTTTAATGAATACCCTAAGATGGACAACTACACAAACAACAACTGCGAGGTGTTTAATGTCAGGGTGAAAAAGATGAGGGAAAAACCGATAATTACCATGTTGGAGGAAGTGAGGTGCTACGTAATGCGAATTATGGAAAGGAATAAAAAAGTTTTAGTTGGGTACAATGGAAGGTTAACCCCAACCCAACAGAGCAGATTAGAAAGGGAGAAGCGAGAGAGCAACAAATGGAGGCCTCTGCCTACCAGAGATGACGCGGGAAATGTATATGAGGTGCAATGTCTGCCGATGAATGTGAGTGTAGATCTTGGCAAAGGTACATGCAGTTGTCGACTTTGGTAACTCACTGGGCTACCATGTAGAATGCCTGTGCTGCTTTGGCTTACCATAACATAAGACCTGAAGAGTATGTACACAACTGGCTCACATGGGTGCATACAATGCAGTATATCAGACTTTAATGCGTCCAGTTCTAAGTAAGGAGTTTTGGGAGCACCTTGACACCCTCCCCCATTCTGCCACTACGGTACAAAAAATCAATTGGAAGACTTACAACCAAGAGAGACAAGAGAAATGATGGCCCTAAAGCGAAGAGTGACCCTCATAGAACAAAGAGGAAGATTGGAACTATTATCTACAAATACTGTCTCCAGGTATGTAAGTCCAATTCTAGGTGAAATTATTTCAATTCTATAATTATTGATTCCTATAATTCATGTTGAATTTATGATAACTACTTTTTTTCTTAGGCTGGTCACAATAAGGGAAGTTGTAAGAAGAGAAAGGAAGCAATGGGTGAAGGAAGTTCTGCACCGCAAGTGCCTGCAAATGATGAGGATGAGGATATGCTGGCTGAAATGTAATGGAAGGAGATATTAGAAGCTGCAGAAGCTGAATAAGAGGCAACTGAAGAGGGAAATAGAACCGCAATACCCCACACTGCACAAGTAAGTGCATTGCATTATTCAACTCGCTAATCTGTCTTGTATAGCTTGTCACTCATCTGAATTGTTTGATCTTTGGAATGCAGCAGCCTCAACCCATGCCGCCGCCACCAAGCACACAACCACAACCTCCAACAAACCATGCAACAATCAAAAAACAAGTTAAAAGGAGAAGTATTAGGCGACCTCCTCCAACTAAACTAACACTGCAGCCAAGCACATCATCTGCCAACCATCCAACTACAACTTCTTTCACACACAACTCTCAAACTACACCTCATCCACTACAAGGTGCTAGCGCAGAGAAAAACACACGGTTTATGCAATTCATGCCCACACCTGGTATTTTGACTCCAATTGCTAGAGGCCAAGCCATAGCTGTTAGAGGGAGAGGTCGAGGTAGAGGTCGAGGTAGGATAGGTGCATCAAGCGGAGGAAAAAATGGTATCTCAAGTGGAAGCAGTAACTCGACCCCAATTTCGTAGACTAGTTATGGTTGCTTTTTGTTGTTTTTGGTATACTTTAGAGAAATACATAACTCATGTATTTTTTTATGCATTTTCATGGTATGTCTAAGTGTAGACTTAGCTATGCTGGTTTTGAGGGTGTGATTTGAGTGGCCAATAATTGTCTTTTTTGGCTTATGTGACAATCATTGGAACCTGCAGCATCTATGTATATAAGTGTTCTCCAACTTATTGTTAATTTTATCACTCTTGTAACAACACCTTGTTCTGAATTTGGTACAAACTCATATATTAAAAACCAAAACCATCAGGTTACCATGTTACGGATTCAGCTTATTATTGGATCCTTAAGAAGAAAAAAGAGATTCATGTCCATTTTCAATGGCATTGTCTATAGATAAACGTTATCAAAATCATTTCAGATGGCCATAACAAGTTCAAAGCATGCGTGTCTACGTTAATATATCAGAAATTAAAAAAAAAACCAAAACAATGTAAGGAACACAACATATCATGCCAACATCAGGAACTTTTTTCACTATCATGAGTAAAGATCTCCAATTTTACATATCTTATAACATCACCAAATATAACTCATAGAATAAACAAAACGCTACCCCCAACACAACGGTTGAAAGTAACACTCTAATTCTCCTAATTTCACCACTAATTTCATCCCTAAATTTGTCTATCTTCCTAGCCATCATTAAGGATGCTTGCTGATTTTCTCTCACTGCAGTGACAGTCAATCCATCATCATGCCTTGCATAAGAATATTCCGACTTTCTCTTGGCTAAACATCTTGTTAGGCACTCCCATCCTTCTTCGAGTTCATCCACCCAAACAAAGTATTTGCAGTCTCTTGTCTGAAAAAATAAAAATAACGCACCCAAATATCAACTAAAATTCAAAAATAAATTTCTCACCTCAACAACAACAGCGTCTGGCCTTTACCGCCCATAAAGGACATCTGATGAACCATATATTAGGGTTCGTAATCGTGCCAGACTCCATCAACGCAACCTCCCTCCCACAGAAACATCTGTCGTCGAGCTTCTTCTCCTTCATCTTCTTCGAACTTGTAGAACTGCTGCCACTTTCATTATTTACAGTAGAGTTAAATCTGCGCAAAGACATTCTAGGGGTTACGAGATAATTCTTTCTGACCGTGAGTGCACTTGAATTTCACCAATATTTGATTTTGGGGGGTATGGTTCGAATTGGGGAAGATAAGTTACTAGGGTTTTAATTTAATGCGTAAGGCCCTTTTTCACCTTTATATACAAACGTTCACTTCCATGTAGATAGGGCTTTTGGAGGGTTGGAGAGCCACGTAGGGTTAGATAACCACGAACCAAGTGCAAATCCAAGATAGGCTACTTTTGTCACACGGAGGACATCTTGCGTGGGTACAAGTTTAGTGTCGAATTAGTGTAAGTACATATGTTGGCGTTTTCATCTTTTATGAATACAAATGGTCATTTATCCTATTATATATATGCTGCAGAAGTAATAAATCGATTTACCTGTATATATAATAGATTCGATTTACTACTTCTGCAGCATATATGTAGTTAATCGAATTTAGTTGATTCGATTTACTACTATTATAATTAAATCGAATCCAATTAATTCGATTTACATAGAAATATTCTAAGATAGGCGTGTAACAAAAATTAACTTACGATATCTATGTAATTTTAAACCCTATTCAATTTATTAATGTAAATTACCCTTAACTTAATATTGATGAAAGGTTAGATTAGTTTGAAAAGAAATGTCTAAACCATTAGAAAAAAATATTCAATGAATTACATTTTATGTAGTTTTGTCTAACTAATCCAATTTTTTTAGGAATATCGAATTGGCTTATATATTTTATTCGAGTAATAATTAAGATTCTTAATTTATCTTTAAATATTTTTATTTAAATAAACAAGAATGAAATATATATTAATTTTTTAAAATATAAAAAAAGGATAAAAATTTTAATTTTTATTTAAAAATTAAAAAGATAATTTAAAATTTTTAATTATTTTTCATTTTATTATTAAAATTATTCACATGCACTTAAATCATTCATTATTAAAAATGACAATTTATGCCGTACAACCTTAGGTAGTTCTCTCATCCAATGTGGTCGGCTTCCTATTTTCATGTGGTCATGTGAATGATGTCCATCAAAACTAAAGAAACAATTGTTGTCTCAACTTATTGTACCAACAGAATTATCAAGTCTTGTCTAGTTCCAGATTATATCCTGAATTCCTGATATACATATGCATTTTTACAAATGCAAATTCATCATTTCTAACTTCTTCCTAGTACTAACCGTTTATGCTTATCTAATACTAACACTAACAACTCCAAACGTTACATTATTACATAGGTGTTTCTAAATTTTATTTTATGGTAGGATTTTTTCCGGAGCGCAGAAACCATCAAGCTATATATACACACTAAAAATAATTACTAAAATTAGTTATTAGTATAAAATATACATTAATATATAAAATATATATTAAAAATAAATTAATCTACACATATATTTATATAAAAATACATAGTAACTAATTTTAATAACTCATTTTAATATATAAAAATATTTTCACTCTATGATAACCTAAGATGTTATATTCGTTACAAATATTGCTTTATTAAGAATCGAACAACAACAAAAAGCTACTAATAAAGGATTTGAACTAGTTTAAAGACTAAATACAGAGTCTTAACCAGCAATATTTGATATTTTATATAAAATGTATCTATATAAACACAAAGGATGAACCAAAAATATATATAATCTTCTTAATGACGGTATGTTAATTTAAATTGATATGATATGTATACCTATAACTATTATAGAATCATGAAAGATATATAAATAAATATCCATAGCTAATGGATAATATCATATAATCCTCTTTTGTTGTTCATAGTTCAAAAACATTTGAAGCAAGGAAACACAAATATCTTCCACCATTGGCGAAATCTTGATTTCCTTTTCTCACCTTCCGCCATTCTCACTGGGCTTCCACTCCATTCAGCAGGTAATCTGAAATTTTGTATTCACAAACCAAACTATTCATCAGTAATATTTTAATGAATTAATTTTTTTAATCTTATTTGGTAATAATATTTTATATCTTATTTATTACCAACCTGAGTCATTAGAGCATATTGGGTAAGGAAAAGTATAGATACACAATAAAAATATTAAACAATGTAAATAATGGACATGTTCAATAATTTACTAAGTGTACGGATGATTATCTTAATATTAAGATTTAGATGGGTAATTTAGGATGTAGTGTGTTTTTATTTTATTTGGTCAACTTTAGAGCTCATTGTTCACTTTATTCACAAAAATTATTGTCTATCTAACAAAGTCCAGTAAGGTAAACATGATAAAATGAAGTTAAGTAACCGTTGAATGTTTTTGAAGTACGCATTAAGATTTCAGGTGAAGTTGATATTTGAGAACTGTTAGATGATTTGACTGATTTGACTAAATTTTTATCTAACGGTCAAATATTAACTTCACGTGAAGTCGATTTCACCTGAGTTTTCACCATGCATTAAATATGCAAATTAAAATAAAATAACATATTTACATGGGAAATGCAAATGAGTGTGTACTGCTTATGCTGTCATTGGATTGATGATGATGATGAGGTGCATTGATTGATGACGTTGATGCTTCAGAACCAGAATTTGTTGTTGTTGTTGATGATAATATTGGAACTGAGAGAGGACTTGGAGCATGTGAAGAAACCTCTTGATGAGGAAAATCATCAATTTGTGAACCTATTATTATAGGAGGAGGCATGGTTGTAGTGTTTGTAAATTGTGACAAGTATGGACAAGAACACTGATTTGGATGCTTCACTCTGTTGTTACTGTACTTATTCTTGTTCACATTTGTTCCTAGCTGTGAATTCAATTGCCAGTTCTTGAAAGGTCTTGAGAATTCTGCATCATTTCTGAAAATCTGACGAATTTTTGAAAGAGAAAAACAAGATAGTTAAAAAAATTTTAGAGGTAGCCATATTTTTAAGGTTACTTTCTAAAGATTTGTAATATAATGGAAGAAAAATGAATAGTCTAACGCCAAAATCAAACAATATTCCCTCCTTGTGATAATTGTTTCTTTTATTTTTTTCAATTTTTTCGGTTTATAGTAAACTTAAAAAATAAAAAACAACTCGTGAAAAATAATTTGTAATTAACAATATATATAATAATCTGATTGTATACCAAATAGACATATTAGTTAAACTCATATATTATAATTTTGGAAGAAGCTACAACTTAGTTTAGCTATTTAAATTTAGTACTTGGCTTATGTTGAAAGTTGACCCTATCTGGCTTTTTATTCTTTTTATTGGAAATGTATAGAGTTGATTTTACATTTTTTTAGTGTTCTTTTTTAATTTTTGGGTTCATGATTCATTACTATCTCACATCTGAATTAGTATAATTATGCCAACTTTGAAAGTGGTCAATCTTGGAGATCAAGGTTCACTAAATTAGAGTCAAAGTATACAACTGTCTAAAGAATAGCCTATATGAAGATTCAGTGTCATAATCTTAATTGAGTCAATTCACATGATAGAATAATAATAATAATAATAAATAATATATACTAACAAGAAAAAGAGAAAAAACAAAAGGTAAAAATAGAAAAAAGAAAACGAAAATGACTAGCAATAATGACACCAAACTTACCAAGTAAAAAGAGATGGGATTATACAGTTTTTTTTTTTCTGTTTTCAGGGATAAATACTCTTTTGTTAAACTTTTATGATCTTTCTTTTTTATCAATTCATTAGATATGCTATATTTATGGCCACTGTTTTTTTTATAATTCTTTTTTAACAACAGCCAAAAACTTAATACGTTTTCATTCTATATTTTATACCTTTCAATTTTACTATATTTTGAAAATTTAATATAATAATTTTTTAACATTTTTATGTATTTAAAGTATTACAAAATAGTCAAATATTTTTTTATGATACTTTTAAAATTTTAACAAAAAAATTGTCATCAAATAAAAAATAAATGAGTAAGCTACCAAAATGATACCTAAAGGTTCACATGACTCACACAAATAATTTCAAAATATGTTAACGATAAATAAGTTCTAAAATATTTAAAAATGTGATGAAAAAAATTAAATATTAAATATATATTCTTAAAAAATATTTTAGAGATCATATTTTAATGTAATTTTTTTCAAATATCATTAAAAAATAAAAAAAATTTATCCTAAAATATTATTAATTTTATGTCAAGTGAATTAAAAAAAATTATTGTAAATGACCAATTTTCATTTTGAAAAAATAAAACGAAAAATCTAAAAATCAAACTTTGTTCCGAATTTTTTCATGTATCTTTTAAATATTTATTCAAATGTTTTCACAAAAATTTGAATCAAATAGATAAGTCATTTGTTAAATTCGAAATTTTTTTTGTTACTTATAATAAATATAATATTTATTGGTAATTTTTATCGTATTTTTAAATAATTCAAGGTCTGTTTTATTGAAAACATCCTTCAAGGACCATTTCGTCGGCACATGAATCTGGTAGTTAAGTCAAAATAAATATATAAATAAAAGAAAAATAAAGAACGGATGAATCTAACCTCTTCAAGTGTCTGTGATGTCCTCTTCTTTGTAGAAGTGTGTTTAAAGTCACATTCTGATCCATCAGAAATTGTTGACATTCTCTTCATAGTTCTTACCAGATTTGGATCACTTCTACTTTTGATGCGACAAATATTATCATTATTATTATGACTATGATCTAAGTCACAATAATTTTGTTCTGGGGTCACCACCCTATCAACCCCTATGTCCTTAACAAATTGTTGAAGATCTTCTTGAATGAAAACAACAAACTCAGGGATATCATAGTCCATCATGACATTATTATCATTATTGTTAGTACCAAATTTTTCCCCATTGAACAAACCTTGTATTGGAACCTCTCTTATCACAAATCTATTGCCATGCACTCTCTGCTGCAAAATTTTCCTCTGCTCTTCAATTCTTGGATCCTCATAAATGAATGAATGCGGCTGACTATTGCTGCGGATTTTCAAATTTCGCATGATGTCTAAATGGACGAGAATCCTGCAAGTTAAAGTTTACAAATTAAGAACCACCAAATTCAATCTTATTATAAAAAATTCGACTAATACTGTCGCATTATAAATTAGTGAATACAACGAATTTGTAACATGACTAGAAATTATAATATATAAATGTGATATTACACTTGAATATATACACTTATTTCATTCGACAGTTATGGTAATTATGCAATTTTAATAATAAACCATTAAAGAATATTGTTAAAATTAAATTTATATTTTTTTATTATTTAAAATATTATTTAATTATAAAAAATATATTATCAAATAAAAAAAATACTGTGTGCCACTTTTTCACATAAAAAGTAATGTAGTATCTCCTAACTGGTATGATTTTAGATAGCATTTGGTAGAGAGATAAAGATTGAAAGATTGAGATTGAGAGGCAGAGACTAAAAGATAGAAATCAAAATAAATTTTAATATTCTGTTTGGTGCAAAGTGAGAGATAGAAATTGAAATAAGAATTAAACTCTAATTTAATTTGCACAAATGATAAAATTGGAATTAATTAATTGAAATGAGGGTATTTTAGATATAAAATGTTATTAAAATTTCAGTCCCTGTCTCTAAAAATTTCAGTCTCCTGTGTCCCTACTTTTTTGTGGTACTGAAATACTAAAATTTTAGGGATAAAAACAGAAATTTTAGTACTAGTCTCTGAACCAACAAATATAATATTGTGTCCCAATCTGCCAATCTCGTCCCAATATCTCAAAACAAACCCTACTTGTGTTTCTTTCAATGTATGTGGACAGTTAAATGCACAAATATTCAATGTTATATAAGATTTAAAATAGTTGCACTTAAACAGTTAAATGCACAAATATTCTCTGTTATATAAGATTTAAAATGGTCACACTTAAAGAGTGTAATGTAAATGTAATATAAACAATGTAATCCAAAAAGATATCAACAATTTTCAAAGGCACTACAAATGACTTCGACTTATTTGATTTCTCATGTTTCTCACTTTTGGGATTTGAAAGTGATGAACCGTGCACAGTAACAAACTAACAATTCTGTTTGGAATTGACAAAAATGATATTGATTTGATATTTATATATTAAATTATGTGTTTTTTTATACCATGAATTATATGGTAAGTTCTAGAATTCTATTTACTTTGTTTTGAAAATCATATCAAAATTGGTAGGACGAATTTAAGACCTTTGACATCAAATAAAATATATAAATTCCAAATTCTTATTATTATAAACACTAACAAGAGGAGAGAGTGTGAAGTTACAAAAAAACTTAAGGATGCAAATTTGAATACTTTAGGAAACGATAAAAAGGAAGGACACTAAACAGGTTTTAGAAGTGAATGGTGAGAAAATTCATAAGTTACAGAACTGTGAAGGTAGTGGATGATGCTTATTTCTTCCACCAAAAAAGTCATGTCATTGATGAAAGAGAAAGGAGATTTTCTCTTTTTTTTTTATTATTAATTCGAATTTCACTGATTCGACCAATTTATATAAATCTAAAAAAAATTAAATTTCTAAATTTTATTTTATTATATTTTTATTTTCAAACCAAAAAGAAGATCCTACATATTGCACAATTCACAAGCCCACCATTTTGATGATGGCTCCCCAACATTAACAATAAAAAAAATAAGAAAAAAGAAAAAAAAAAGGTGAAATTCAGCCATTAATAAGATTGTGGCCGATTGATGTTTCCCAGTAAAATCATCCATAAACAAGCCCAAATAAAGAACAATGTTTTATGCAAGTTATGGGCACCAAATTAAAATAATGAACAAAACATAGAAAGAAGCACAAGAAGTTCATAACAAACACAAAATAAAAAAAAGAGACATTAAAAAATAAATAAAATAGTGATATTCAAATGCTACTACCTGTGTTATATATATGATGATGCTTCACAGCTTCTGCACTTTCAACTCCAATTACTACTATCTAGGAAGAAGGGAATGAAAATGGAGGGAGTTAATAGAAATTGAGAGAGAAAAAAAATAATAAAAGAAAATAAAAGTGAGAAACAATAAATGGACGGTTCAGTCTAATATCTAATAATCTAATCTAATTAATATATTTAAAACATATACCAAACAGCCAGTGTGCATCCAATGATGATGATGATGTTTTTTTGTACCTTCTCTTTCACGTATGTTTCATGCTCTTCAATATTCTCTTTATGGTTATTATATTTTGCATTACTACGAAAACTCACACTCTTTATATTTGTTCACCAAGATTTTTTTGCATGAGGACATAATGGTAAAATAATGACATATTCTAGTCTTGTAATTAATTGTATAATTGTATTGTTTATTATTGTTACTACTAGTCTATTAATTAATCCACATTTACATTCTTATCATAATGTTTAGAATGAATTGAACTTTGGCTTATTTTTTGTAATAGTTAATAATAAGTTGCTTAAAGTGCATCATATAGTTTAATTTGACTGGTTGACTACTTTAATTTATTTATTCTTGTTTTTTATTTATTATTAATTGTATGTGTATATAGATGTACCTAATTATGTTTATATTTGAAAATTTATTTTGACATCTAGTTTAAGAGAGATTAAAGAGCACCTAGGTATTAAAGACAAATTCTCTGTTTTTATAATTAAGGATTATTATAAATTTAGTTGATTAGTGTGACCATTATAAAATTATATGTAATTTCTCTCTCATATATAATATTTCTTACATTTAAAAAAAAATTTATTTTTGTGAAATATATCTATCAGACGATCACTCTCACATTTTAATACAATATTTATTAAATATTTTTATTTTCACGCTCCATACAATATTACCATGTCAAGTAAAATAAATATTACACGATAAATAGATATTAAATAAATTTATTTCGGTAAATAACTTCCTAAATATTGCGAACCGAAAGTAATATTTTAATGTCTGTTTAAAACATTAAATTGACCTTTCCAAAGTAACTTGGGGATGGGTATACTACTAATTAATGGAGGTCTCATTCAGTCATTCTAATTAGAGAATAGAGACAACTTTAGAAGGAAAGAGTATACATAGGCCGTTGACCTAACAAAAGTTTTAGAAATATCTATATATTATTAATGGAATTTAATTTTGATTTATTATAGAATAATTTCACATGTAGATTTAATTTACGTACGTAATATTATATCAATAAAAATAATTATTTTTTATACGTATATCATAGTTATCAAAATCAAATCAATAATTGAATCAGTTATACAATTAAGTTACCGAGTCATTAAATCAATTAATTGATGAGTCACTGATTTATTCGGCAATTTATATTAAAGGCAACGGTGGCTCGGTAGTAACATGCTACAGTGATCCAGCACACCGTGGACGCACGCTGGTGATGCTTTTAATTTAACCATTGTTGACTGAATTTGATCGGTTTTATTATTAATATGGTCTAATTCATAAATTAAACCGGTGAAATCATCCTATTCGATTTTGATAACTATGCGTATATTTACTTTGTGAAACATTATGCATGATCATTTTTATAAATTTTTGGGTACTATTTTAATATTTTTTAATAAAAATTTAATTTTAATATATTAATAATATATTAATATATTAAAATTAAATTATTATTTTTATTTTTTTTGTATTTTTAATAAATATTTTTTAATTTGTAATTTTAACATATGAATTTAGAGCATAAAATAGTTAAACTCATAAAATATTTAAAAAAAATTATTTGCCAACATTTCTATTCTTTAGACATTGAATAATATTTTATTTTTAAGTAATAGGTCAAATTCATGAAGAAATTTGGGATGGATTTATAGATTATAAAAATAAATTCTTAAAAAATTGAAATAAATGTATAGATTTGTGAGAAAAAAGAAGTAAATTTCTAAAAAATTACAATGACAAACTTATAATTCGTCCATAGAATGGGGTGAAAAATCTGAAAATGATGAATTGTATTTTACATTCTTTTAAAAAAAATTCGATTATTATTAGAGCTCTCAACCACTAAAAGATAGGAAAAAAAAGTTCAACAAAAACTAGAGTTATATCTAAAAATATCACATATATATATATATGTATATATAGTCATCACACCTATATCTTACTAAACTAGCGCCTCTCCTTCGACATTGTCATTAAAAAAAAAAACCATCTAGTTAAACAAAATACTTAAAACCAAGCTATTTTATTATAAAGTTCACTATTTGCTATATCCTCTAATTATTAAAGTGACAGAACTCTTTCATTTTAGCATATTAAATTTTCACAAATGTTGAATGAAGTTCTTAAACCTGTTATTTTCAAAATTCAATTTCTAATAAACATTATTATATCTTTCGGACTAACCCAACTCACTCCACTGCTCTCCAAAACTTTCACCCATAAACA
Organism: Arachis duranensis; assembly: GCF_000817695.3. NCBI lineage: Eukaryota > Viridiplantae > Streptophyta > Magnoliopsida > Fabales > Fabaceae > Arachis > Arachis duranensis. Next base: position 93,857,943 of record NC_029781.3, read on the forward strand.
TGATGCATAATTCCTCTAATAAGTCACACAATATACAAGTTATCTTATTGGTTGCTAGCACATTCCTCTTCATGATATTAAACTTGCCAAGCACGGCAAATTATCTCATCATCTCTACCATCGGCACACGATTTTGCAATCACCTCATTCCTGAGTACCTACGTTTAAAAACACATTTTGTAATAGTATATATAAGTTCTCATAGTGTTTGCATTTCCACTCAGAGATTTCTCCTCCATCTCAAGTTCCAAAAATCAAAATTTGCAATAGGTTCCTTCTTTTGAGTAGAAACAAGATAACGTCTTGAAATTTTTCCTTTAGAGTCATTTTCGCTATCCATCTATCTTTTCGAAACCTTGTTGATTCACCATTGCCAACACATTTCTTATCTCATTGCAGAGTTGGTTATCCTTCACACCACTTATTATATCCTTTCAAGAGCCATTTGATTTGAGATTAGAGTGTTCATTAACCGGATCTTCAATGGGGACCCTATTGCAGGATGATATAATCCTCTTCCATATTGTTTATCCTTCTTAGAGTATTTTCACCTGCACTTGAACAATAAAGTTGCATTTTTAATGGTGATATCTCCCATTTCCAATCTTCCAAACTCTTTCCACTTCTATATATTGTTCTAACTCACTGTTGCTTATTTAGGCTTTCCTTCCTTAGAATCGATTAAAGGAATATGATCTTCTTTACTACTACCTTAAAGGTAGTTTGAATATATTCAAATAATACAAAGATAGGATTAGTCCCCAAAGGAATACCCAAATAAGTGATCGGCAAACTCCCCACTAGACAATTCAACACTTTATCCAACGAAACATTGATAGGAATTAGGTTGGATTTCTGATAATTTATCTCCAAAACACGACAAAATTCTCTTGAAGCTATTTATACTTTTTTTTTACAATCTCTCAACACACCTCATCTCTCTCGCTCTTAGGATCATTTAGTTTAAAACTTCAGCCACTAGTATAAACAAAAACAGAAAAATTGGGTCCTCTTGTCGCAATTCTCTCTCCATTGAAAATGGTTCAGTTGGAGATCCATTTACGCATATATTGTAGTAGTATTGAACAAATCATTAACCCATTTTCTTCGTATATCATCACCAAAGTCTATTGTATTTAGCACGCAGTCCATAAAAGACCATCTCACTGTATCATATGCCTTTTTGAAATCAAGTTTAATGATGATGCCACTCCTTTTTAATTAATCATTTAAAATTTGAGTTGATTAGTAATTTGGTACACGAAAAATTTAGATGCTGACAAATTTTTTTTAAAAAAAATGTTATTAACAAAATAATTTTTAAATAATTTGAATAACCAACAAATATGCTAGTTTTTTACAAGTGACAAAAAAACTTTCATATATATTTAGCAAACGATTTATTCCTATTTGATTTGAATTTTTGTGACAACATTTGAATAAATATTTAGAAATTATATAAAAAAAATTGAAGCGAAATTTGATATCTAAATTTGTCTTTTTATTTTTCAAAAAATTTTTGTTATTCACAATTTTTTATAAAAAAATAACTTAACATAAAATTACTAACTTTTAAAGATGAAAATATCTTATTTTTCTAATAATGCTTATAAAAAATTGTATTAAAATATGATCTCTAAAATCTTTTTTAAAATAAATATTTATCTATTTCTTTTTGTCACGTTTTTTTGAATCTTTTTAGAGACTTATTTATTATTATATTTTTTAGAACTTTTTTTTGTCAATAATGTGAATTTTTGAAACTATTTTAGCAGCTTACTCTTTAAATTTTCAAACCTATTGTTATAATAAAGTTTCTTATTTTGAATAAGTAATTCATTTCAATAATTTTACAATCATATTAACTATACACTAAAAATTTATTATCAATATACAATACACGTTGAAATATAAAATGCACATTTAAATTAATTAAATTACATATATATTTATATAATAGCTAATTTTTCTTTATGCAAATAACATTTTTTATAATCTTACTATCTTCCGCTCTCGGATTTAATAATAGAATTTAACTAACATGTGTTTTAAAGGTACATAATAAATTTATTATTAGTGAAATATTTTAAATTTTATTTAATAAATATAAATAAATACATTAAAAATTTAAATTTTTGTATTTTTAATAAAAAAATTAATTTACAATCTTAATATATGTTGTTAGAATACAAAATAAATAAACCTTTGATAATGAGAATTTAAGTTAATATTGGACTCTTAATAATTAAACATGACGGGCATTAATGTAAAACACTCGTATTTAATTTAAATGAGTTAATAGTCAAAATCGTTCCTAAAAGATCACTCGATTTTCATTTTGGTCCCCGAAAGATAAAATTAATCAAAAGAGTCCCCGAAAGATAACTATGTTGGTAGAGTCATCCTTTTGTCATCTCAGATGATGAGCTGGCTAACGTTCGCTAATATGAAACGTTAACTGATAGCGTGACACATCTCAAACATTACAATGATAAGATAAATTTGTTAAATTAAGTCAAATCAGTCCCAAAACCCTAATTCTAATTTCAAGCATAAATAAGTCTTCTTCTCCAGTTGGATGACCTTATACGTTTCTCAGTTAGAATATCCAACTTCAATGTACAACAAAGAAGATACCGATCTTTCATCCTTAGCCTTAGCAGAAGCACAAACTGAGATAACAAATAGTAGTGTAAGCTCATTCAATTCCAGTGCAAACTTAGATTTCATCATAGAAAATAAACTAATACACCTATCAAGGTGGCCCATTTTCAAAAACCCAGAAATCAAGGAGTTCCACGACATAAAATCTTTGTTGGGCATTTCACCGAACAACTTCTCTACATTATGGATAGAACCCATATTGAGGTAATTTGATATACCAGTTGATCACCAATAAATTCATCTCTAAAATACATAAATTTGATTACACAGGCATGGAAACAACTTTGGAGACTCAGCCCCACCACATGATAGTACTTTTCCACAGCCGCCAGTGCCATCAACATGGAGGAGAAGAGGTATTTATGCTTGAGATTGGGATTGGGGTTCATTGGTTCTAACATCCAGGGAATTAAGGAGTAATAATAGAAAGAATAAAACTAACAAAATACTAATACTGAAGAATAGGTAGGATCTTTGCAAGTAAAAATTGCATAGAAAAATTCTAGAAGGGAAAAATAAATACAGAACAAAAGAAAGAATAAAACTTTTGACAGAATCACCACCACTGAAGAAAATAAAACCCGAAGAATAGTAGCTCATGTCACACTAACTACCACTGCCACCATTATTAGAACTTATACCGCCACCATCGCCACTACCTCCACCTCCGCTTCCGTTCACCTGACACGTACCCATCTTGCAAAAGGGTCACCAGAAATGCTCCAAATTAGGGATTTTGAAGGCCGCAAGATCTCACAGTGCCACCGCCGATGCACCACCTCGGACACAAGAATTTCACGCCAAAAAAGAAAGGTTTTGGAGCGAAACAGAGAGGTGGCTGTTATGAGAAGTGGTGATGGAGAGGAACATTTGAATGTCCGTTCTGTACATCAAATGACGTTGTTTCAGCACTTGGAGGGAAAAAAATGAAACTACATCGTTTTGGGTGTGCCCTATTATCAGTTGATATTCCACTTCACCTACCGTTAGCCACATCATCAACTGAGATAACAGAAGGAAGAACTCCACTAACACGGTTATCTTTTGAGGATTATTTTGATTAATTTTATCTTTCGGGGATTAAAATGGAGACCGAGTAATCTTTTAAGGACGATTTTGACTACTAACTCTAATTTAAATCATAGGATCTATAGTTGAAAAATACAATTCCTTTAAAGGATAATTTAATATTGGAGGTTCCTCTATTTTGTCTTTGCCTTAAAGATGTAGGGAATTTTTTTAAAATAAATAAAATAAACATTTTATTTATGAATATAAATTATTTAGAGCATTTTTTCAATTTATACAGCATGTCTTATTTTGTTTACAATATAAATGAATAAAAGACACGTTAGCAAGTACACGTATCACATTTGTATACGTGATCTGACGTGTGACTTATCTCGTTTACTCTATGCACATACTTATTTTGTTTACACTGTAAACGAGATAAGGCTTAGACGCACCTATATAAGTAACTCGTTCACAACACCTGTAGTGTCACTATCCATACTCATCAACCTTCATTTCTCTCTTTGTTGCACGTTTTGTTGATATTCTTGAGATACTTGGACGTTATGGTGTGCGTAGATGTACGGAATGATAACATCAACTGCCTGAATGCTACTTGGCACATTGCGGGAGCAATCAACTTCTAGGTCAGTATTGTTATTTTTATCTTTTAATTAAGTAAGCATATGTGATTATAGTTAGGGTACTTTGATAGGTTTGATGCTGTTACACATAAGTAGAATAGATTATGTTTCGGTAATATAAAATAAGTTAATTGACAAGTTATTAAGATTTGTTAGTTGTCGACTGTATTTGTAGTAAATGTTAATTTACTAATTAATTTAATTTAATTTAATTTATTCATTAACTGTTTATTATGTCATCTTATTTCTTTAAGTCAAATTTATATTTTTACTTTTAATTTTGAATATAGTAGAAAACATAGTTTGAAATCCAAAATTTTACAATTGAAATATATGTTTTATTAAAAGGTTTCTTTTTTTCAACAAAAGCCTCGCCTAATACTACCTAGGCGGGTGAGCTACACTTTTACACCACCAGACACCATTGTCCTTTACCTGAAGGGGGCTGGGTTTAGCAACACGATGTAGCTCAAGGACTTCGTATTTGACAACTTTCTTACCACTACATTCATGGAGCGATTGCATCCGGAAACCCACACTTTCCACCTGCCATGGGGTGAGTGCACCATTATCCTGCAGGACGTTGCATACCACCTAGGGTTACGCACACACGAAGAGCCAGTGGGTAGGTACTTGCATGACTTCCAGACTTGGTACCAGCTCCTGACATGGGAGTTTGTAGAGGAGCTCCTAGCTGCCAGACCTCCTCATGCTCAGTAGCAAGGTGCCCAGAGGAAGGAGTCGTTTAGTATCAAGATGACATGGCTTTGGGACTGAGTCCGGCACATGCTAGTGGATGCAGATGCAGTCACCCTTCGTCAGTACATGAGGTGTTATATCTTGTTGTTGATAGGTGGTTACCTAATGACAAACAAGTCAAACAATCATGTGCATATCGGACGGTTACCACTTTTGGATAACTTTGCTAGATGTCGTGGTTTGTCTTGGGGATCTGCAGTGTTTGCATGGACGTACCACTCCTTATGCCATACAGCACATTAAAATACGACCGACATAGCTGGATGCACTCCCCTTCTTGTTTCGTGGTTATACCATAAGTTTCCTCAATGGTGTCCACCTGAGAGACAGATTCTGAGGTTTCCCCTAGTAATGAGGTAACTATTTTCTTTTATAGTTTTTTCTTTTCTATTTATGTAATTAAACTTTTCATTGCATGGAGTGAGACAATTTGATTATGGCATATGTGAACAGGTTGATAGGTATGTACCAGCAGAGTAGATAATATCATGAACAGAGAGCCCTCCGATGGCGTACGGTGTTAGATCGGTTGCAATTACATGAGGTACACGCATTTGTTTTATTTAGTCGTCAATAAACATTTAGTTCTTCTATGTATGGAACTAGTCCTGATGATTCTATTACACTTTAATATGCAGTTCCTATGGATGTCATACGACGACCCCACACTACATGCCATGAGTCCGGAATGGTTGAGAGACGAGATAGAATAGGGGACATGCTGTTACAGTCTTGTGCCACTACAATTAGTAGCACACCCCTATATTTGTCATATAGGTGCATGTCATCCACCGGGATAAAGGGCTTACAATGCTTGAATGTTTCAATACAGAGAGAAAATTCCCAGAAAACCTTATCAAATTGGCAACAGTTACGCACCACCAACTGCCCATCATAATACGGTACCGTACTGAGATCACATATTGTGCTAGAACAACAACTCTGCAATACTTGCAGCAACCACAACACCTTGTTATATGACTTCTCTCAATCACCATATATCTGCACAATTGGCTTTTACTTTGCCATCCAAACCTTTCTGTATGAGAGTTTGAAGTGATAGCTCTGCCTTATTGTACCCTGTAGAACCGGGATAGTAACTGATGGGCTAGACTGTATGAGGGGCATGATGATTCTATAGACAAGGTTATTATGCAATTATCGATGATCTTGAGACGTGGTAATGGCTAAATAGGTGCTCGGTCCACCGAATTTACGCATCTCTCTAACAAATGCAAATATAATTGGTCAAAATTCTAACTAAAATAAGATAATGCATTCAAATATAAAGTAAGGCTTATCAATATTTGAGATTCTGTCAGAGGGCGACATGGAGACTCCAAGGACAACCATCACTAAATTGCCTGTAATGCACGTGATACTTTAACCGATCTGACTCCATAACTTGACACTCAATACTTCTCTGAATGTTGTAATTCTTCATGCCTTGCATGACTGCCTTTCTGCTTCTAAATCTGTGACCAGCCCTAAACTCCACATTGTCGCCTGTGTTGTAATTGTCCGCACCCATATTAGAAAATAGAGTTACCTCATGCATCGCGTCCAAATCCAATGTATGATAGTGGTTGGGTACATCTGATAACTCTAGAATTGGTTGCAGAGCAGGCAAAAGGTATCGAACTGATCCACCAACTGGAGTATTTGGTACGAACTCATCCTCGTCATCTTTCTCAGAGGAAGCACTTTCGTTGCTATCGACAATATACTCTTTATCAGACTCCTCACCGTCTACGTTCATGCCTACCGCTGGTCTAGCACAATGTAGGAGTAGTAGTGCAAGAGGTGGGTCATCATCCTGGACTAAATTCGAGCTGCTAGAACCATCACCACCAATATCACAAACCTCCGCAGAAAGCTCCATCACTTGTTTAGCCATGACTCTCCCGGAGACATCAAACATGAGGCGCACGTGCTCATCGCCATCAAGCCAGAATAGACAAAACCGAAATACACCATTTTCCATCGGTGCTAGCATCTTATACCCAACTCTTCCAACCTCTTTTCTCTCATTACCACTGAAGTGTGTCAATATCAAACTCTTTAACTCAGACAAAGAATCTGCTTCCCGAGTGCGCATCAAAATAGGATTCTCATACTCAAATATAACCCAGTGTCACTATTTCACATGTGACAGTTGGGATACAGCGTTACAACAAAAAAATCACTACCATTAGATATTTCTACTAAACTTATTGAAGAAACGGAGGAGAAGAAGAATTAAGATGTTTCTGGAAAATACCAATGGTTTGTAGATTTTTTTATAGTTGATTGAAATTTGTCGTACTATAACTCGTTTACAGTGACAACGTTTTAGTTCAGCGTATATCTCGTTTACAATGTAAATAAAATACGTGGAGGTCGCTCTTTCTCATCTATCACATATACAAACGTGATACGTGTACTTGCTTATGTGTCTTATCTCGTTTATATTGTAAACGAAATATGCACATATTTATTTTATTTATACTATAAACAAGATAAGACATGTTGCACAAATAAATCATTATTGAATGTGTTTTGATAGTAAAAATTGTGTAGACATAGATGAAATTTGATTGACAGGCTAAACAGACAGTAATTATATTATACTTCTTATTAAAAAAAATCATGTTGGTTCAGTTTAATAGATGAATCGCTTTGTAACAATAGTATTTAATTTATTAATTAATCTATAAAAAATTTAAGAAGTCAATTTTAGTAGTTTTAACCATTCGCAAATATTAAATTATTTTTAATAAATAAAATTTATTAATTTATGTTAAACACCTGGACAAACATATTACTTGTCAAATACAAAAGTCAAAACCTTTCTTCCATTCTTACCAAACTTTGACTAACTATAATTACTACATTTATACTAATCTTGCATTTATTATTGTTGCTCGTATTATTTGTTTCAAAGGAAAATATCGTTTTTATTCTTAATATTGGGATAAATTTTAAAGTTGTCTTTAATATTTAAAATGTCTTATTTAAATCTTTAATATTTTAAAATTGACTCAATATTATCCTGTCGTTAAGGATTTATTAACAGAATTAATGGCGAAATAAAATTGAGATAATTTTAAAACATTAGGAACTTAAATAGAACAAAAATGCTAGAAACAAAAATAATATATGAAAATAAATTTTAATTTTATCCTTTAATAATTTCAATTTTTTATGGTACATAGTTATTCAATTATTTTTAATCACATCTAAATAAATTACACTTAATTATATTACTTGTATTCTAAATAAATTTATTTTTTTATCATTTTACTCTTAAAAATTTTTACTCATCATAAAATGTTTGTAAAATGACTAGTAGATAAATTTGCGAAAAAAAAATAATACATATATAATAAAGTATAAATTGTATTTTTTGTCTCTAATGTATCGAAATTCTTTAATGTTTAATTTAGTTAAACTTTATTTTTGATAATTTTAATCTTTTCTTCAATAATTTTAATTTTTTTACAAGAAATAATTATTTAATTTATTTTTTAATTTTGCTCTTAATAAAAAATAAATTCACTTAAAAAAATAATGTGATTAAAAATAAAATTAAAAAAATAATTGAATAATTATTTATCATAAAAATTTGATATTATTGAAGAATAAAATTAAAAATAAAGTTTAACTAAGTTAAATATTAAAGAATTTTGATACATTAAAGATAAAATGTACAATTTATACTTTATTGTATATGTATTTTTTTTCGCAAGTTTATATACTAGTTATTTTACAAATATTTCATGATGAGTAAACAACTTTTAAGAGTAAAATTATAAAAAAAATTAAATTTATTTAGAATGAAATTAATGTAATTAAGTGTAATTTACTTATATGTGATTAAAAAATAATTGAATAACTATGTACAATAAAAATTTGATATTATAGAAGGATAAAATTAAAATTAATTTCTATGTATTGTTTTTGTCCCAAATTTTTTCGTCCTATTTACTCTAACGTTTTTAAATCGTCTTAATTTTGTCCTACCGTCAATTCTGTTAATAAATCTTTAATGACAGGATAACATTGAACCAATTTTAAAACATTACGAACTTAAATAAAACGATTTAAATGTTAGTAATAATTTTAAAATTTATCCAAATATTAAAGAGAAAAACGATACTTTACTCTTTGTTTTATTATACGTCTGTCAAATTATTTTTTAATGTTATACAAAAATATAAAATCAATTATAATATATTATACTTAAGGATTGTTTGTAAAAATATATATTCGGTTTTTAAGTTAGTGTTGATTGATGATTGATAATTTTTGTGGTTGGATTTAATAGTAAGCGTATAGAATTTAGAATTTTAAATTTATAATTTAGTTTTTTAGAATCTCGGAGAAAGGTCGTTTTAGGATTTAGGAATTTGCTTATAAGATTTACACGGTGTTAGATTATCAATATATATGTTGAAATAATTAAATATATTATTTGAAAAATAACTTTAGAATAACTTTAGGTATTGAAATTTTTTTTTTCATTTCAAAATTTAAGTTAAACTCACTTAGTAATTATTACATGTCAATTATATTAATTACTCAAGATAGTTTGATACACAGGTTTTAGTTTTGGATAATTATTAGTCAACATAATCCACTTTAAATTTGACGGAAAAAATATTAATTTTGTGTAATATGCTCATTTATTTATTTTTTACATTTTTTTAAGATATATGTCGATACCTATAGTTATCTTTATTAATGAGTTGAGAGATACATGATGTGTTTTATCAAAACTTTTATAATTTATTTGGAATGCGTTATGTTTATTTTTTTAATTTTTAATTTTAAATTTTTTCTTAGCCAACATTCAAACGGCTCCAGTCAATATTCAAGCTATGTTTAAAATTTAAATACATTTTTAAATGCTTCTGCACACGTGTCATGTTATCGTTTTTTCAACTTAATTATTACATGTCAATCATATTAATTACTCAAAATAATTAGACAAAGGGATTTTATTTTAGCCTTAGATAGTCTCATTAGTCAACATAACTTATTTTAAAATTTGGCCAAAGAAAATATTAATACATTATTATTTTTTTATCTTTTTATTTTTTTCTCGAACATATGCCTATACCTATATATATTTTTATTGATGAAATAAGATCCATTATGCCTTTTATTAAAAAAAATTATAATTTATTTGGGATGCATTATGTGTTATTTTTTTATTTTTTATTTATTTTTTGATCGACATTTAAATTGCTCATGGTCAATATTCAAAATTCTGTTTAAAAACATTTTTAAATGTTTGTACACACGTATGTAATTGTTTTTTAAACTTAATTATTACATTTCACTCATATTAATTACTCAAGATTGTTGGACTGATAACTCACCTTTGAAATTTGACCAAAGAAAAATATTAACACATTTCGTTTAATATGTTAATTTATTTATGATTTAGGATGCATTATGTGTTTTATTAAAAAATAATAATTTATTTGGGTTGCATTATGTTTAGTTTTTATGATTTTTTATTTTTTCTTGGTCAACATTCAAACTGCTTCCGGTCAATATTTAAAATATGTTTAAATGCTTGTCATTACTTTTTTTCAACTTAATTATTACAGCTCAATTCTCAATCATATTAATTATTTAAGATAGTTGAAAGTAGATATTTTAACCTTGGTTGATCATTAGTCAACATATTTTGAAATTTAATGAAAGAAAATATTAATATATTTCGTGTAATATGTTTATTTATTTATTTATTTATTATGCATTTTTCCGGACATTTCCCTATACCTATAGCTATCTTTATTGACGAATTTGGATGCATTGTGTGCTCTATTAAAAAGTTTTATAATTTATTTGGGATGAATTATGTTTTTTTTTTCTTGGTCAACATTCAAACTATTTCTGGTCTATATTTAAACTATGTTTAAATACATCTTTAAATACTTCTGTACACGTGTTATGTCCTATTTTAACTTAAAAATTATTATATGTCAATGATATTAATTATTCAATATAGTTGGAGACATAAATTTTAGCCTTAGATGATTATGAGTTAACATAACCTTTGAAATTTGACCAAAGAAAATATTAATATATTTTATGTAATATGCTACTTTATAAAGTTTATTTTTTATTTTTAATATTTTTGAAAAGTTTTAAAATATCCTTTATTGTATTTGAAAAACTGAAATGATGATTAAATATTATTAAAATATAAATTAAAAAATTATTAAAATTATTATTAAATATTTTATTTAATAAGTTTCAATAGATTATTTGATGATTTTTGTTCAAGGTGCAGAAAACAAATTAATTTTCTATTGGGCCAAAGTTACACAAGTCCAAATGGATCAATAAAAAAAATTCAGCTTTTGACAAAATTAATTTAAATATTAATGGCTAAATATTGAAAAGGAAAGAAATCCAAAGTGGCCCAAGAAACCAAGACAAAGCCCAAGTCAAACACTTCTCTTGGACAAACAAAAGCATTGATCTGAATTGAGAGAAGAATGAAAGGAATAGCCCAAAGACATCAAGGCATGCTTCCGTTACTATATGCCTTGGTAACTGGAAGCTAAAATTCAATTTGATTTATTTGCATTAAAAGATCCACACGTTACTCCATTTCTTGGGAATTGAAATTTGGATTTCAATTGAGTTTAATTTGCTTTGAATGCTTCCTTCGAAAGTTTCTTCTTTTCTTTCCTCTCTCTTTGCTTTCGGTCGCTTCAATCCATCAAAGAAGAAGATAGAAGAAAAAGAAAAGTCACAGAGAATGGCCAAGAAAGATATTTGCCATTGAAGGAAAGATTTGAAGAAAGGCTTCAATATTTTCTTTGTCAAAAAAGGAAGAGATCTGCCTCGGTTAGGAAGCAAATCTATCTTGGTAAAAATTTCATTTTCGTTTTTGTGCATCAAAGAAGAAGATAGCCTCTGATTCTCAAGTAGATAGAAGCAAAAAATTGGAATGCTTGAAGCTGTCTAGAGTCAGAAGCCTATCAATGATCAGAATCCATTCTTGGGACCAAAGTCAAGATCAATGGCCAAGATGGAAGAAGCTTGAAGAAAACGGGTGAGAGTGATGAGGTAAGCTTGCATGCATCAGCCTTGGTTTTCACAATCCCTTCTGATGAAGCCGATGCTACTCTTTGGTAGGAGAAGAAGTTGTTGGGTTAAGGTTTCAATTTTGGAAGCTTCTCCTTCTATATTAAGGGTGAACGGCCACGGGTTGAGATGTAACACCCTAACTATCAAAATGTCACACTTCCGGCTGCGCCACTCTGATAGCTCGGGTATTATGACGACTCTTGTAATATTTAATACTAAAATATGAAACATACATTCATACTTACAATATAATTACAAAAAGAAAATACCTGTAGGGGAGTGAGAACATCATCCTCGAAAGAGTTCTCACTATAGGGTTGCAGAATTACTATAATAGGATACGCGAGATAAAATCGTTACAGTGATTAACAACCGCCTTATGTATCTTTTCAAAAACAAAGGTCTACTATAAAAGTATCTGAAATCTTCTTTAAAAGAGGAAACTGTTCATTTCTTATAAATTCAAAAGCCTTTAAAAAAGTTAATGTATGCTGAACCAGGTTAGTTTTTCATACTTTTCCAAACCAGAAACATCAACTAGACATGGCCTTCGGCCCACCTCTTGATCAACCACGGCTTTAGGCCCAAACAACCCAAACAACAACCAATCACCACAGTCCAACAGAGTCTCAGTCGCAAACACAAATAGGAAAGTTCAAGCACAAACAAACAGTTACTACAAGTAGAACAATTAGCAGATAATCACAAGTAATCACAAAGGCAAACCAAGTACAATATGCACACCCAAATAATGTCACATAGATGCATATGATGAATGCCTGTCCTAGTGGCAGATGATATCACCTGTCCGTTATAAAGCCAACCCGACAAGTCCTGGTAGCTAACCATTAGACTGTCCCTCTGTCGTGCATTCCCAACTCGAGTTATTCACAATCATAATCATAATTCACATCCAACACCCTCACTGGTGTTTATTCACGGGGACGAGCTCATCCGAAACTTTAACAGTGTCTGGCCACACTTACGACATAGGGTCAGCAGAGTATCGAGTCTCAACCTGGAGCACGTGGTGGCTAGCCACTGCTTTCACCCAGGGAAACTCGTATCTCAGATAATTGGAAGTGCCACAATCACTTTATCATCTCAAAATCATTCATATTCACACTTAGCCATCTGGCTTATAACATATTTCACAATCAACCATGATTCATCATCATATACAGCCATTTCGGCTCATAACATAAAAGCACTTCCACCATCCAACATCATCAAACTCATAAAATCATCATTCAAGCCATAAATCACTTTTTCTCAATTCAATTTACTTTGAAATCGAAAATCAATTCTTTTCAACCTTGGCTTTAAAGTTCTGGGTTTTACATGAGATCAAGGTGAAAAAGTGAAAAAGTACAGAGTTCTCATAGCTACCCAAGCTTCCTGAGTTCTTCTCCTTCAATGGTGTTCATTTTGTTTTCTTTTTCTTAGTTTTGTCTGTCTGAATCTTATGGTGATAAAGACAAATATGGTGAGGTTTGTAAGAAAAAGCCAATGAGAGAAAAAATGCAGTTATCAAAATTAGAGAAAAAGCCATAGATGACTTAGAGTTTCTTTGTACATCTATCTATTGTGTGTCATGATCCTGTGGGGATTGCCTTGCAAGGTGGGTTAGCACTTTACTGTTGAAAGCTTGGTTTTAGTCCAAGTCAAGTTCAGATTGGGGTTAGAATCTGGATTTGTCCCTGATAGGATTGGGTAGATCCTAAGAAAAGAAATTGGTGATTATAATCTGTTAAAGATAGTGAAATTCTGTTACTGTTGTTATGAAGACTGGATGTAGGCTGCATTGCACTTAGCAGCTGAACCAGGATACATCTTGGTGTGATTTTCTCTTTTCTGCTTTTTCTCTGTTTCTGGTTTTCAGGAGACAAAATGAAAAATGTCTCTCAACTTGTTACGAGACAAAACAAAAATGTCTCTTAACTTGTTACGAGACAAAAAGTAAAATATCTCCTGAAGTTCATTGGAAACGTAAAAGTAATAATTTGCGAAAAGGAAAGCTAAGATTCAACCTCCTTTTCTCTTAGCCACTGATTACCATCACCCTTAATGTTTAATTTGTTTATTTTTATCCTTAACGTTTTCAATAATTTCAATTTTACCTCTAACGTTAATTTGTTTTATTTTTTTATAATCGACAATTCAACTTATTATTTTTTTCAATTTTCTCCTAAATTTATTGATCATCATCATTCACTATACCAAATTGGATATATAGCTACACTAATTTTGTGACATTTATTTTAAGTGTCTCCATTAAATAAAGTTATGACACTTATACATATAATTTTTTTACCATCAATAACAATCAATTTTAAACAGTTTAGAACAGTCACTAAATACAAAAAAAAACTGTCACAAGAATTAGTAATCTTGTGATAATTTTAAACTATCACTAAAAATATTGTGATGGTTTAAACAATTACTAAATATTCCTAAGGCTATGTTTGGTTAGAAGGAAAGAAATAGAGAGAAAGAAAATAGAAAGGAAAGGAAACAAATTGAGTGGATTTTTATTTTTCTTAGATGTGTTTGGATGAAAGGAAAATAAAAAGGAAAGAAATGTTATAAAAAGTCAATTTTATCCTTATATTATAAATGATATAGAAAAAAGTAAAGGGATAATATTGGAAGTAGAGAGAGAGAGAGAGAGAGAGAGAGAGAGAGAGATTTAATTTTCTCTCCATTGTTGGAGGAAAAAAATTAGTGGGTCCCATCAATATTTTTTCATCCATTTTTCTTCCTCTCCCATTTCTCTCCTCAACCAAACAAGGAAAAATAACTATTTTTCTTCCTATTTCTTTCCCTCCTTTTTATTTCCTCCTATTTTCACCTCAAACAAACACACCCTAAAAGCTGTCATAGGAACTAGTAACTTCGTGATGTCTTTAAATTGTCGCTAAAAATTTTGTCATGATTTAAAATAGTCACAAAATACGATAAAAAACTGTCAAAAAATTTAGTAATTTAGAAATTTAGTAATGGTTTCAAACTGAACCGTTGCTAAATATAACATAAAAAGTATCCTTGTAAGAGTTAAATTAGTGACGGTTTTTAGATAAAAAATTGTCCCAAATAATTTAGTGACAATCCTTACCAATGGTGGTCTAAAACCATCACTATATCACTTGGCGACACTCAAAACCATGACGCTTTATTAAACGTCGCAAAAAAATTTATCGAAGTAAAAAAAAAACTATCACCAAATTGCTGTTTTGTTATAGTGATTCCTTCCTAAAGCATTCCTCTCTCTTCAAATATCCTCTTTTGAAACCGCACTGACTGACACAAACCACCACCACCATAATCCCCTCATCGCCTGCTGTTCTCTTCTCTTCCTTTAACCTTTACTCTTCTCTACTTCATATCATATCCTTAAAATTTTCCACGCTTGGAAACCTTAATCATTTATAAACTAACATGGTCACCATCATATAGTTTATGTTCTTATTTAATCTTGCAATAACAGAAAAATAAACACTTATCTTAAAAGTAACTGATTTATAAGGAGAGTACAACTAGGTTATGCCTAATAGATCACAACCCCCAAACTTGACCTGGAAATTTTTAATGAAAATATGTTGAGTTTTTTATAAAAAAAAATAAAAAATGCCCAACCTATAAATCAGTGTTTTGTAAGAAAGGAGGGAGCCACAAGCTCAACTGGTTTGGTTGAAAATGTGTAAGAAAAAGGGATTTGAAAGTTAACAATAATAAAAAGAATTAAAAAAGGGTAAAAAAGTGGGAGAATGGAGATAGAAATAATAATTACCCATCATTTACCTTTGCGGTTTCCTAGAAGATTATGGTTGGTTATCAAAAGTTTCTCTTTTGGTGTTAGTGAAAAAAAAATCAACGGTTTTAAAACCACTAGAATTTGAACGGTTTGTCATCAGGGTTGTCCATTTTATAACTAGTGTGTGTTACATGTTAGAAGCGGGTTTTGGTTTTATGATCTTTCTTTTGTGCAGACACTTAAGGCATTCTTTTTTGGAAGTTGCAGATATTGTTAGAAGATAAGTAGGAAAGATTAATAGAGTCATATTATTTTGAGTTATTTTCTCTTCTTCCTCTTTGCTTTTTTACTTGTGTTGTTTGTGTTGATTTCAAATGGGTAAGTGGTGCGAAATTTATAACCATAAACTAACCGGCAAGTGCACCGGGTCGTACCAAGTAGTACGTCAAGTGAATAAGGGTCGATCCTACGAGGATTGATGGACTAAGCAATAATAATTGAGTGATTTACTTAGTTAGGAAAACAGAAAAGAGTGTTTGGGTCTCAATTGCATTAAACAGTAAATTTAGAATTTCAGAAAGCAAGCAGTAAACGGGTTGTGAAATATATGAGTAAAAAACAGTTAAGGTTTCCGAGATATTTATTTTTTGGATTAACTTTTCTTACCAACTATTTTAATCATGCAAGACTCAATTCATGGCAAACTATATGTGACTAAACCCTAATTCCTTAGACTTTTCTAGTCTCCTCTAACCTTCATCAACCGCCAATTCCTTGGTCACTTGATTCCAATTAGAGGGTTAAGTTCAATTTTAATTTATATGCCACAGAAATCCTAATTATCCAAATATAAGAGGATTATATGTCATGTATCCCGTTAAGTCCAGATAATTAGAAATTTAGGAGAAATTATTTTCAAGCTATTGTTCAAACAAAGAGCTTTTTCAAGTTTTACAAGAACTCAATTAGAATAAGGGTCATACTTCCGTTCCACCCAGATTTATAAGATAAAGAACGAAAATAATTCTTGAAATTGAAATCAATACATGAATTAAAATAGAACAGTAATAGTATTAATCCATAGAATAAACAGAGCTCCTAACCTTAACAGTGGAGGTTCAGTTGCTCATGGTTTAGAGAGAAGAGATCCGAAAGACCTAAAACTTTCCCTTTTATATTTAATCTTAATTAATGTAAAATATTTTTCTAAAACTAAATAATATATTTTCCTAATTATAATTAAAATAAATGTTTTAATCAATAATCAAATAAAAGACTCATGCATTGCTTCAATTGGCGTGGGGACCATGCCTTGATGATGAACTGGCGCCTAACTTGGGAAGTTCCAAGTTAGGCGCCACCCTTACAGTGCCTCCAGGGAGTGTTGTGTGTTGAACTGGCGCCTAACTTCAAGAATTTGAAGTTAGGCACCACTATGGTAGTCTTGAAGATGAGTTGTTGAGGTTGAACTGGCGCCTAACTTCAAGAATTTGAAGTTAGGCGCCACTATGGTAACTTGCATTCATAACTTGCTTTTTCTTCCGGCGCCTAACTTGGGATTCTCCAAGTTAGGCGCCACTATGCCAGTGTAATTTTGAAGAAATGGTAGACTATTATACATTTTGTTGGAAAGCACTAGAAGTTAGATTTCCAATGCCGCTAAAATCATGTCAATTGGATCTCTGTAGGTCAAGTTATTCTTGTTTAAGTGCAAGGAGGTCGGGATTGACAACATCATTCGCTTTCTTCCTTTTTTACTACAAAAATCCGTCAAAATGCTACCTAAAATAAACAGAAATTACAAACAACTCAAAGTAGCATTCATAGTGGCTAAAGGTAATTAAATCTTGATTAAACTTAATGATTCAATTGTAAATTCACTAGAAAAAAGATAGAAAAGATACTCACATATCAATAAGAAGAAAGGAAAAGGAAACAATAAAAATGAAGAGTTAGCAGAGGAAGACTTCGTGCCTGATATTAATGACCATACTCATGGATTGTTGCGTCTGTGAAAGGTTTAGGGTCATGGTGATAAGGAAAGTGTAGATCAGTTACGGGTTTTTGGTTGGGTGAGGGAGAGGAGGATATAAATCTTGCATTTCTTCCATATGCTTGATTTTAAGCATTTTTTTTATTTTAACTCTATTTTGATTTGACATTACCTTCAGCATTTTGTTTTCCCCCTTTCTTCTTTGATGTTAGATAAAAAAGATGAACCCTTCTTTTCTTCTCTATGCTTTACCCAAAACAACAAAGCTTCACTTGCATCACATTGATTTTCTTTTCTCTTCATGAAGCAAGTGAACTGTGTTGTGGACTTGGTTCCAATCAGCAGCCTTGGTTGCATATAGTTCTTCTTATTGGGCTGCTGGTTCTCTTTGTTCGGGCTACACAATAAAAGAGTGACTTGAGCCCGCAACACTTAATACATACATTAAACACACAAATTTGATTTTTAACCCAACCAAATATAATGTTTGTCATCATGATTAATTTTATTGTTTACTAAACTCAACAATCTTTCCCTTAATGACAAACACCATTCAAAATAGATATAAAGGGAATGAAATGCAAGATTCAGACTAGAGACTTCCCTTTGATGATACAATTTCAAATATTGATCTGTTCTCCCTTTTTCTCATAAGAGATACTCTCCTTTAATGTGAGCTTCTCCACAAACAACACACATGTCATACTGATATGCAAAATTTTAGTGGCACATATAAGAGAATATTATTAAACATAAGAAAATTAATCAACAAATCATCATTTGATAATCTATTTGAGAATCTATTAATCTATCCTATTCATGACACTACTCCCCCTTTTGTCATCAAGAAAGAAAAATGATAACCAGTTCAAACCTGCAAGAGATAGATTAGATGCCAAAGATAACATAACCAGATAAGTAGCATAGGTTTAGTTAAGAGTTACAATTATCTAAAAAGTAATAAAAATAGTAGCTAAAACCAAATTGTCTGAAAAATCTAAGTTCAACAGAATTTAAAGTCTTCAGCATGAGATATTCCTAGGCATCTGAGCCTTCATCCTCAGTATCTAGTGACTCCTCTTGATTAGTTGTCGTTGTGTCATCTTCATGAATGTTGTCCACGTACTTCAGGAGCACTGCAACTCTATCCCTTGACTTTCATAATGCATTTTTATTGCGAACATCAAGCTTTCTCTCTTGTTGGCTCGGAAAAATGAGATGATTGGACAAGTTGACAAATTCCTATAGAACATCCTTTACAACACCATACAGAAGAGATTTGTGTCCAGTGGAGGCTGATGTTTGAGTGGTGGATTGAGAAGGAATGTCTTCGAGCTATTCATCTTCTTCATCAACGACCACTCTTTTGGATCTGATAGGTCCTTTCTTTTGTTGTTTCACTACACCACCCTCCTTTTAGGTAAGAGTTTCTATTTTCATGTGATTCATTAGAAAGGTCAACACAAAAATATTCAAAGAAGTAGGTTAAAAATGTGCCCTAGGAAAGAGATAGATTCTTATTACTCTTTATACAATCATACATGTGTCTCATCATCAAATAAGCAAATAAAATTTCAATTTCATAAAAATGGCATACAACACTAGTGCGTCACAAAATGAAACCCTTTGATAGGAACTATTTTGAGGAAGGATTATTTGGTTCATAATGCGATGAAATTGTGCACGAACAGGACCTAGAGCCTTATGGGTTGGAGAGAGACCATCAACAAGGGAGATGTTTACATAAACTAAGGCTAGAGCTTCTTGGTACGAGAGATCTAAGTCTTCATCCCA
The DNA here is from genome assembly GCF_000817695.3 of Arachis duranensis. Taxonomy (NCBI): domain Eukaryota; kingdom Viridiplantae; phylum Streptophyta; class Magnoliopsida; order Fabales; family Fabaceae; genus Arachis; species Arachis duranensis. The sequence continues at coordinate 93,877,654 of NC_029781.3, forward strand.
TTTTCCGAAGTATATGCATTAACACCAATATCAGAATAACCTAGGACTTCACTAATAGTTTCACTGTTCGAATTTAATTCATGGTCTTTGACATATAAGTGAACATTTTCATTGTGATATCTCATGTTAGCATAGAATTCACGGACTAGATCAGGGTAAACAAGCTTTTTAATATTAAATAGATGATTTCAGTCCAAATTTTTTTTTTCACAGAGTCAAGTCCTTTCTTTTCTAAAGTAGGCAAATCAGTGAGAAAGAAGGGCACAGAGGATGATAAACAACAACTGCCCTATAAAACTCAAAGTTCATTGCTGATGAAAAACGAAGAAGGTTGTAATGTGAGTGAGGTACTATGATGCACAAACACAGGACACAACACGACACGGGACACACCGACATGCGAATTTTAAAATCTTACATGACATGGGGATACGCATACATATAAAATATAAATTAATTTTTAAATTATTTTTAATGTCTTATTTTAATTATATCAAGTATTTAAAATATTTTTTGTTTTGATAAATAATAATATATACTATATCTAAATTTATTTTAAGAATATATGTTAAGAATAAGACCGGACACGCTGACACGTGATGATATTTAGGTGTGTCCAAGTGTGTCTGGAGAAAAATTTTTTATTTTTTATTTAGACACGGTTTGGACACAGTAGACACACGTGTCGAACAAGTATCGGTGAGTGTCGTGTTCGAAATGTGTCCGACACCCAGACACGGCAACTTAGCAAAGTGTCTGTGCTTTATAGGTGAGGTAAGTTTGCAAAGTGAGATTTGAAAGCAAATCGGTCATTATCAAAGGGTTCTTTGATTGAGCGAAGAAGGATACGATGGCTATCTCTCTGAGAACGAGGAGGATGAGGAGCAAACTTAGGTTTAAATCGAGAGAAATCACGAACAGGAGAAGAATGTGTTTTTTCTTGGTCACAAGACGTTTTTCCTTCGAAGCATTGGGAGAGGAGGTGCATTGGATGGTTCGGCTGCCTGAGAAGAGGAAGGACGACGGGTGGTTGTCTTGGTGCGAGCCATCGGTTCAGTGTGAGGAGGAGAAGGAGATGGAGAAAGATTATGAGATTGAATGTGGATGTGAGTGTAGGATGGTGGAGTAGAACTTTCAAGGATTCTAGGAAGTTTATGAGTGAATGTGCTTCTTTAAATAGCGGTTTTCTTCCTCATCTTAATGACATAGGGGTGTTATAGTTTTTCAAAAAACGAAATAATGATAATAAGAAATGTGAAGAGACATGCAAGATATATGAAGAGGTTAGCAACTTCAGCAAGTTAAGAGTGTTCTTGGAAAAAGAGAAGTCCAGAACCCAATAAAAACTTGATTTGAAAAGCATTTGACCCAAGGTTGAAAAAGTTGTACTAAAAAAATGATTTAAAGTGCAGAAAGACAAAAAACGAAAAAGATTTTAATGCATGACAAAACTAATGAAACCCAATCATATACATATAAATTCATATTGGGCCCAAGATGGGTGGTGTTTAAGGAAACAATAGGACCACTTTGAGATCAGAAAATAATGTTTGGCCCACTTGAAATTATTTTAAAATTTGAATCCAGATATAACGTTCCATATTAAAAGCTCTTCATCTGCCCAGAAACGTCTTGTTTCGAACTGTGAGACAAAAACTTCACACACACTAAATCAGCAGCATTAAAACAAAAAGTTATAACAAAGTATCTCCAAATTAGTTCTTAATTTGCAGAACCTATCTTCATCAAAAGGTTTTGTGAATATATCAGCAAGTTATTTCTCCGATTTAATGAATTGAATATCAATATTACCTTTTTGAACATGTTCCCTCATAGAGTGAAATCTCACTTCACTATTTTTTGTTCTTAAGTGCAAAATAGGATTTTTGAAAATATTAATGACACTCATATTATCACAAAACAAGAAAATATTTCCAGCTTTCAATTTATAATTGGCTAGCTGAGTTCTTAGCCATAACAATTGGGAACAACAAGATGAGACAACAATGTATTCGGCTTCGGTAGTGAATAGAGCCGGTGGACTGCTTCTTGTTTGACCACACGTTTAAAGACCAACCAAAAAAATAGCAGATTCCAGAAGTGCTTCTCCTATGCACTCTATCTTCAGCAAAGTCTGCATTACAATACCCAACTATAGAAAAATCATTAGACTTAGGAAACCATAAAAACCAAAGTTGGATGTGTCATGAACATATCTAATGATTCTTTTAAGTGCAGAAAGATGTGAATCTTTTAGTTGTGATTGGAATCTTGAAAAACTCTAACACTTTGCACAACGTCCAGTCTAGAGGATGTAAAATACATAAGATAACCTATTATTCCTCTATACCTAGTTTTATCAACATCTTTCACAGTTTCATCCTTTTCTAACCGAGAGCTCGGATGCATTGGAGTGCCCATGGACTTGGTATTTTCCAATCCAAATTTCTTAACTAGTTCTTTGGCATACTTCTCTTGATGAACAAAAATTTCATTTAAAGACTGTTTAATTTGAAGTCCAAAGAAAAAGTTAAGTTCACCCATCATGCTTGAAACAACCCAGCTTCGAGCATGTCATGACCAATGCTAGTCGGCAGGCACTACGTCACGACTTTCCTTAGAGACTCTACACCTTATATTAAATATATACATATGAGCCTGTAGCGCTAGTCGAGATCGCGTGTCAAATATATAGATATAATGAAATAGATAATAGTTAAATAGATAATATATACATATTTCATAGAAATTACAGAAAACATAATATCATACATATATGGTCAAAGGCTCATTTAGTACATCATAATACACATAGGGTTACATCATTGCTTATTCATGAAAATATTTACAGACTCCATATTTATACTAACAGGCCTAGACTTAAAAGAGTCATTGTAGTCTGGGACCCATTCTAACTTGTTTATAAAGGTATTTACAAAAGCACCTAGCCCTCTAAAAGTCTATACGAAGCGAGGGCAAAGACAACAACTACCACTACTACTATTATAACCACTGCTGGTCATCGATCCCTGGTAGCTGAAGAAACACGGAAGGGCTATGTGAAAGTAAAAGAAGTCACTCTGACCCTCTGGTAATGCTACTGCTGCTCGCTAGTTCTAAGACTGGAAACTCAAAGAAGATCTCACCGATTTGAATCTGCGGAATGGGGAAGTAAGGGGTGACAACCTAAGGTTCCCAGCAGAGTACTACACAAGAAAACCTAAGGGGTTCCACAGCCTAAGTGTAAGACTCCTCCCTGTTAGATCAGTAAGTTACACAAACAAGTACAAGCAAAAATATATAGCAGAATAGTAACTAACCATAGAATACAAGAAGCAGAGACAAAACACAAACACAGGTACAAGTAAACAATCACAAACATAGACAATGCAGCAACTAAGTATGATGCATGCCTGGTTCTATGCAGTCCATAAGCTCATGTTTCGGTTGACTACCCGCAACCCGATGTTACCTAGGAACTAGTCCTAGATATGGTTTCCCAATTGCGTCCGTCCGTGTATACGTGTCGATGTGGTTAAGCATACCACCAGTCTGTGACAATAGGCAATCGTCACAAAGCTTAACGCCATAATATACGCACAAAGGGGAAACATAGTTTTAGCAATCAGTGGGTAACACCCGCCTCTAGACAACCTCTAACACCTTGGGGTTTACAATTCTTTTTCCGCGACACATCTCAATAAACTTTATCTCTAAGGGACTTCTCTACACTTCTTTTTAAATACAACTTGTTCCCAGTTTCTGCTCTTTAAATCTCAGTCTTTGTCACATTTACTACTTCACCTTAGTACTTTTATATATTTTCAATTTTGTCCTTTTGTACATGACTTCTCTTTTAGAGTTTTCTTTAGGATTTTAGTGACGCTTTCACCACTAGTATTATTACTTTATCATTCTACCCTCATATTTTTACTAAAGACCTTCTTACCTTCTATTAAGTTAATTAATTTTTTAATTTGACTTTATGCCTAAAATTACTAATATGCCCCCTAAGTACTCTAGTTTTAATGTTTAACCTGATTTACCGTCGAAATATTACTAGGATAATCCTAATATTTTTCTATGACCAAATTATCCATAATACTTTTAATTAATATCAATTCTACCCTTAAAGACCTAAAAGATCATTTTACTCTTTATTAATTTATTTACTTATTCTAGTTACCACTTGATAAACCCAATTTGTAGGGTTTATCTTGTATTGATTTTAGGGGATTTTATCACCTTTTACCCACATTTATTCAATAAAATAGCATGGTTTTGTATATTCTCCTTTAATTGCGCTTAAGAGTGAAAACATGCTTTTTAGGACTTAAAATAGCTAAATCTAATTCTCCTTGATTCCATTAGATGCCTTGATATGTTTGTTAAGTGATTTAAGGTTTAGGAGGCAAAGATCGGATCAAGGGAATGAAGAAAGAAGCATGAAAAGTTGGAGAACTCATGAAGAAATGAAAGAACCGGAAAGCTGTCAAGCCGACCTCTTCGCACTTAAATGACCATAACTTGAGCTATAGAGGTCGAAATGACGCGGTTCCAGTTGGGTTAGGAAGCTAACATCCGGGGCTTCGAAACGATATAATATTTGCCATAGTTGCTACACGTATGGTGGCGCGCACGCGCATAGTACGCGCATGCGTCGTTGCTGCCACCTGGTTCACTTAAAGCAAAACGTGGCCAGCAATTTTAGAAGCCTTGTGGGCCCAATCCAACTCATTTCTGATGTTATTTAAGCCAAGGATTGAAGGGGGAATGAGGATACTCTCATACTTTAGATGTTAGTTACCATTAGTTCATTTCCACACATTAGGATTAGTTTAGAAGTAGTTTCTAGAGAGAGAAGCTCTCTCTTCTCTCTAGGATTAGGATTAGGATTAGGCTTAGTTCTTAGATCTAGATTTTAATTCATCTTCTTCTACTTCTATCTTCTCAATTCCTTGTTGCTACATTCATTCTTCTTCCATTCTTTTATTGTAATTTCCTTTATGTTGTTCTTGCATTTTGTTGTAGATCTACTATTGTTCATTCCATTTTCTTTCAATTCAATAAGAGGTAATTCATAATAATTGTTCTTCTTTGCTTTTCTATTGTTGATCTCTTGCCTTTGAAGTTAGATCTCTCTTTAATTCTTGCAATTTATGTTGTTTACTTTTATTGCCTTTTATGTGTTTGTTGAAATGCCTCTTCTACATATAGTATAGATTTTGTTCCTCTTGGCCTAGGTAGAGTAATTAGTGACACTTGAGTTACCTAATTTCTTTGTTGATTGGTAATTGGTTTGGAGTGCACTAAAGCTAGTCCTTCCTTGGGAGTTGGCTAGGACTTGTGGCTCAAGTCAATTCATCCACTTGACTTTCCTTTATTTAGTAAGAGTTAACTAAGTGGTAGCAATGAACAATTCTCATCACAATTGAGAGGGATAACTAGGATAGGACTTCTAATTTTCATACCTTGCCAAGAGAATTCATTTGTGAAATTCTAAACCATAAAAAATCCAATCATCAAAAATGGCGCCGTTGCCGGGGAATTGCAATGGTGTTATGTTATTGGTTATTGTATATATGTGAATATTGTGAA
>NC_029781.3:93883295-93884852 GCF_000817695.3 Arachis duranensis
ATGAATTCTCATTTTGGCTATGAGTGTGATTACAACTATGTTATAGGAAGTGGAGATTACAATGAAGATGTGTATCAATGATGGAACAACCACAGGTGGGAGGAGCCATATGCATATGATCAATCTCCATGGCAACAACCTCCACCAATGCACTATGAAGAAGAACCATTCTATGATGCATATCAATCCAATGGCTATGGTGAATCTCCTTGTGACTTTCAAGAACCACCACCATATGCCTATGATCCATATCCTCAACATAACTCTCAACCATACTCACAAGCCCCTTCTTACCAACCACCTTTATATGACCCTAATCCATACCTATCCTACCAACAATCATATGAGCCATATGAACCATATATAGAGCCACCACCATTCCAACATCAATATTTTCAAGAGCCACCTCATCCACATTATTACCAAGATGAACCACCTCCAATAAATGAAATTTTTCAACCACAAGATGAATTCTACCTTCCACCACAACCTCACATGGAAGAATACTTATGTCCATCGATCCAAGAGCCATATGATCCCTATTATGATATCCAAGAGGAAGAAGAGTCAAGGGATCACCTTAAGGAAGCATTGGATCAATTTCAAGCAACCATGGAGTGTGTTGTGCAACAAGTGGAAAGAATGGAAAACATTGAACCACCACAATTCTACCAAGAAGAACCATCTTCCTACTATGAACCTTTCCCCCAAAATGAGGAACCCTTCCACCCACCCCAACCTCTAATGGATGAAACCCTTGGTGTTCTTGTTCAAGGGCAAGAAGAGATGAAAAGGGATGTGCAAAATTTCATGGCCGCCTTGGATGCGGTAACAAATCAATTAGCCTCCCAATGCTTGAACACTCAAGGAACTCCCATGGCTACATGTGGAGAATCAAATGAAGAACATAGCATGAAGGAGAGATTGGAAATTTCGGTGGAAAATGAGGGAACTTGCTTTGTATTGGAGCAATTTGAGGAAGCTTTAATTGTTGAAGACAAGGAAGAAGTGGTAGAAGACTTAGGAGATGCGGAGCTTCCATGGGAACATAGAGTTGAAGAAAACCCCTCCAAGATGATTGAAATTGATGCTAGGGAGGAAAGTGCACACCATCCAAGGCATATTCCATATGAAGGCTTGGATGGGGTAGAGAAAGAATTGAGTTCCCTTGGTGATGAAGATTGATGAGCGGATAATTTGTACGCTTTTTGGCACTGTTTTTAGTATGTTTTTAGTATGATCTAGTTAGTTTTTAGTATATTTTTATTATTTTTTAGTTAAAATTCACTTTTCTGGACTTTACTATGAGTTTGTGTGTTTTTCTGTGATTTCAGGTATTTTCTGGCTGAAATTGAGGGACCTGAGCAAAAATCTGATTCAGAGACTGAAAAGGACTGCAGATGCTGTTGGATTCTGACCTCCCTGCACTCGAAGCGGATTTTCTGGAGCTACAGAAGCCCAATTGGCGCGCTCTCAATGGCGTTGGAAAGTAGACATCCTGGGCTTTCCAGCAATATATGATAGTCCATACTTTGCCCAAGATTTGATGGCCCAAAC
>NC_029781.3:93886285-93927939 GCF_000817695.3 Arachis duranensis
TATAGAGAATTCACCTTACTCACCACCCGGTTGGACTAATAATGATGATCAACCTCAAGAAGGGTGTGAAAATAAAGTGTGGGATCCCGGATTACAAGAAGAGGATCAACTTTGGGAGCCCCAAGCTTGTGAAGAACTCCATCAACACTTGGCTCAATCCATGAAGAATTTTGGGGCACAATGGAGAACCAAGCATTGGTGGAAGTTCCAAGATGAATACAAGCACAAGCCACCTTGAGAGGAGCTCCCCATAAGTCCAACTTAAGGACAATAAACAAAAGTGCTAGGGTGGGAGACACCCCACCATGGTAAAATCCTCTCATTTTCTCTTTTGTACATATTGGTAGAATTAGTTTAATTTCTTGTTTTGATTGTTTTAATGACTCTAATTGGTAGTTTAGTATGTTAAATAAGGTTTTATGGTGTTTTGGTAGCTGTTTGGAGGATTGAAAGGCTTGGATTGGTGCAAGAACTTAGAGAAAAAAAAATTTTGAAAAACAGAACACCATCCACGCGGACGCGCATTGTACGCGTACGCGTGGATGCAAAATTTTACCTCCAGCCAAAAACCCGAGAGTTAGGCCTACACTGTGCGAACATTGGGCCTAAGACACAAGTCTATGCACGCGTGCGCGCACCTGGCGCATATGCGCAAACGATCTTAAGTTCGCAATGCACGCGCACGCACACTGTGTGCACGCGCGTCGATTGCACAATCTGCACCCCCGGTACTTTTACCCGAGAGTTGTGCCAGACTTGGGCCGACACTATGCCTCCGGCCTGACTCGACATACGCGTGCGCGCACCTGGCGCGTACGCGTCTTTCAACCAATATGCCTATTGACGCGTAAACGTGCATGACGCGCACGCGTCGGTAAAAAAAAGAGTTTTTTTCTCCCCTTCCATTTTCTTTTGCTTATCACATTCGCACACTTCTACTCTTCCCATTTTCATTTAGTTTTTGTAGCATGTTTTCGTTTTTTTAAGTCATTTCAATAATGGTGTTGAAGTCTTATACTCAATTATTGAGATTCTCTTGCTTTATCTTGCTGCTTTGTGACCTGTTTAACATTAATTGAAATGTTTTGTTCCATACACAAGGTAGTGCTTTAGTCCTTCCTAACTCATTATCCTTTGTTTTTGTGCTTCTTCATCATTGAGTTAGGTTGGGACCAAATGCCCTCATGCTTATCACTAATCTTGTTTGTGTCAATTCTTATTTGATCTTGATGCTCAATATGATTTTCATGCTTTAGCTTTACTCTTGCATCAAGTATCATTGATATGCCATTAGCTTATATTGTTTTCTCACTCACATGTTGTAGCTACCATGTAGTAGAGAACCATACTCTTATTTGGCATTAGCCCCCGCCTATGTTCTATTTGCTTTGATATCTTTGTTATAGGCTTCACTTTCTTTCTTTTTCTTTCCTTTTAGGTTGGCCACCAAGAAGGGAATAAGGAAAAGTGTCTAAATGGGGCAACAAACAAGTCATCCGCACAACCTTTTGAAGGAGCTCATCAATTGTAGCAACCCATCCACCTTGCTCTTCTTTGCATGTACCGAGGACGGTGCTAAGTTTTTATGTCTGGGGAGGTCGTCCGACCGATCTCCATGGGTAACAACTTCCTTTTTCAATACCAATTTTTTTTGTTAGTTAGTTGTTGCATTGCATGATAGGTTGCATGTTAGTTATAATTTGTATACATTCTATCATTTCTTTTTATGTTAGGACTACTTGGTTAGGGTGATGATTTCCTTTCCATTCATGCATTTATATGATTGAGGCCATCATTTCATTAGCTCACTTATCCAGATAGCCTTACCTTTTACTCTCCTTTGTTAGCCGATTTTGAGCCTACGCTTAACCCACTTGTTCCTTAATTTAGCACATTACAAGCCTTAAAGCGGAAAACAATGAATGTCCTTTATTTGGATCTTTGATTGGCTTAGGCTAGTGTGTGTGAGTATCATTCAAGTGTAGGAATCCTGGGACATTGGAGGAATAAAAGGGTAGTTTTGTATTATTAGTGTAAATATTGGGAATTAGGTACATACTCATGTATTGATCGAATGTAAAACCTTATGCATTGATGCCCTTGTATATAAAAAAAATGAAATGAGAAAAAGAAAAGAAAAAGAAAAAAAACAATATGGAAAAGAAAAAAATATAGAAAAAGAAAGAAAAAGAAGAAAAAAAAGAAAGAAATAAAAAAAGGGGACAAAATGCCCCAAAGTAAAGCTCAAATAAAAATCAATGCATAAGTGTTGTGAAATGAATAGAAAATGCATGAGTATGTGAAAAAGTGAGGAATGGGTAGTTAGATTAGTACTTAATTGTATAGGTCATTATATAGGTTAGGTGGGAAAGTTTAAGTTAATCAAAGATTCAAATCCTAAGTCCACTAGCCATATATGATCCTACCTTGACCCTAGCCCCATTACAACCTAAAGAAAAGACCTCATGATAATTGTATGCGTGCATTGAATAATTGTTGATTGTTAGATGAAAAACAAATCTTGGAAAGCATGATTAGGGGAGAATTGAGAGAATCAACCCCAAACACCGAGCGACTATAGTGCAAACACTCCCGGTGAGGGTTCGATGCTCAATTCCTTGATTCTCGGCTTTCACGAGCGTTCTTCTTGCAAGTCTATGTGAACTTCATGTCTATACTTCAATTGGTAGGATTCATGAATCATTATATGATCTTGGCCCTACTTGTGCATATATGTCTTGGAGATCGATTTATTTTTAACCAAGTAGGTAAAACCATTTCGCATTTAGTTGCATATAGTTTATTTACATTGAGTAAATGTTGATGCCCTTTGCTTTCTCTTGGCTTAAGCATGAGGACATGCTTGGTTTAAGTGTGGGGATATTGATAAACCCAATTTGTAGGGTTTATCTTGTATTGATTTTAGGAAATTTTATCACCTTTTACCCACATTTATTCAATGAAATAGCATGGTTTTGTATATTCTCCTTTAATTGCGCTTAAGAGTGAAAACATGCTTTTTAGGATTTAAAATAGCTAAATCTAATTCTCCTTGATTCCATTAGATGCCTTGATATGTTTGTTAAGTGATTTAAGGTTTAGGAGGCAAAGATTGGATCAAGGGAATGAAGAAAGAAGCATGAAAAGTTGGAGAACTCATGAAGAAATGAAAGAACTGGAAAGCTGTCAAGCCGACCTCTTCGCACTTAAATGACCATAACTTGAGCTACAGAGGTCGAAATGACGCGGTTCCAGTTGGGTTAGGAAGCTAACATCCGGGGCTTCGAAACGATATAAGATTTTCCATAGTTGCTACACGTATGGTGGCGCGCACGCGCATAGTACGCGCACACGTCGTTGCTGCCACCTGGTTCACTTAAAGCAAAACGTGGCCAGCGATTTTAGAAGCCTTGTGGGCCCAATCCAACTCATTTCTGATGTTATTTAAGCCAAGGATTGAAGGGGGAATGATGATACTCTCATACTTTAGATGTTAGTTACCATTAGTTCATTTCCACACATTAGGATTAGTTTAGAAGTAGTTTCTAGAGAGAGAAGCTCTCTCTTCTCTCTAGGATTAGGATTAGGATTAGCTTAGTTCTTAGATCTAGATTTTAATTCATCTTCTTCTACTTCTATCTTCTCAATTCCTTGTTACTACATTCATTCTTCTTCCATTCTTTTATTGTAATTTCCTTTATGTTGTTCTTGCATTTTGTTGTAGATCTACTATTGTTCCTTCCATTTTCTTTCAATTCAATAAGAGGTAATTCATAATAATTATTCTTCTTTGCTTTTCTATTGTTGATCTCTTGCCTTTGAAGTTAGATCTCTCTTTAATTCTTGTAATTTATGTTGTTTACTTTTATTGCCTTTTATGTGTTTGTTGAAATGCCTCTTCTAGATATAGTATAGATTTTGTTCCTCTTGGCCTAGGTAGAGTAATTAGTGACACTTGAGTTATCTAATTCCTTTGTTGATTGGTAATTGGAGAGATTGTTAATTGGTTTGGAGTGCACTAAAGCTAGTCCTTCTTTGGGAGTTGGCTAGGACTTGTGGCTCAAGTCAATTCATCCACTTGACTTTCCTTTATTTAGTAAGGGTTAACTAAGTGGTAGCAATGAACAATTCTCATCACAATTGAGAGGGATAACTAGGATAGGACTTCTAATTTTCATACCTTGACAAGAGCCTTTTTATAGTTGTTAGTTTATTTTCATTGCCATTTACTTTTCATGCTTCTTATCCAAAACTCCAAAACACATTTCTAACCAATAACAAGACACTTTATTGTAATTCATAGGGAGAACGACCCGAGGTTTGAATACTTCGGTTTATAATTTTAGGGATTGTTTTAGTGACAAACAACTTTTTGTATGAGAAGATTATTGTTTGGTTTAGAAACTATACTTGCAACGAGAATTCATTTGTGAAATTCTAAACCATCAAAAATCCAATCATCACCACTTTTTACCGCTTTACTTCTAACCTTTACTAAAACTTTTATTTAGATCCGAAACTTTGTTATAATTATAATTTTGACCCAATTAATTTATATGATTACTGTTTTACCCCTAATGATACTAAGTTCAAAATTTTATTTATTTTTCATTTAAATTATATTTTTAACTCTCTATTTACCCAAAAATAACCATAACACCCTTTTTACTTTTACATCTTTGTTCTATAGGATTAAATCAGTTTTTTAATCTCTTTTTAACCCTTATATATGTGACTTTCATGATCATTTAGTGGCTGAATTTTCAGGGGTGCAGTTTTTCATTTTTATCCACTTTTAGTGACTTTTAAGGCTTGAAACTCAAACCCCAAGTGCTCCATTAATATTTTGACTGTCCCGTACATTTTCCAGAGGCAAATAGCTTCATATATCACTCAAATAATAGTCCAAAAATAGAGAAGTATCACTGAATTTTCAGAATTAAAAATAAAGCACAAAATCGCCATAAAGTGGCTCATATAAGCACCGAAAATAAGCACAACCATACTCTAACTAATCCTAATCCCAACTATTACCTCTTATTGAATTCAGTTCTTAAACCTTTCACACAATAGAAAACATGCACACAAGGGTAGAAGCACAGATGGTGATGGTGCAGTTTTATTTTTGGCCGAAAGTGTCGCAAAAACGTCGAAATTCAACCACTTTGAGCTCAAATTTCTCTAATTTCTTAGGCGTGTTCCATGGATACTTCAAGAGGAGTTCTTTATATGTGGAGGAGAGTAAGAATTCATCATGGTTACTATTTTTAATAAAAAGAAAAGAAAAGGATAAAGAACAAGAGTTTGCCTAGCCAAAATTTCGATATAAACTCAAAGATTAGCGAAAACGGGCAACCATTTGTGCTTGTATGGTTTGAGTCCTTGAAGAACACATGAAGAACAATGGAAGAAGAGTTGAAATATGGGCTCGGGCGCAGAGAATAGGTGCAATAATTTTCTCTCTTTCTCTCTCAAGAATTCGGTCAAAAGAGTGTAAAAATGTGTAAAGTATTTTGTGAATTTTGTGGCAAATGCTTTCTTAAATAAAAAATCAAAGTCTTGCTGAATTTATGATGGTAAAAGGGGCTGGAATTTTCGTGGTCAAGGGTTGAGCTTCAATGAATAAGGGGTGTGAAAACGAGGAAGCTTGGTTAGCGCTTACATGTCAAGCTTATCCCCGGTTAACCGCAATTAGTTACTCGAGGTTAAAAGCACAGCAGAGAGGGGTGAAAGGTTGAGATAGTCTCGGCCTAGAGGCTGAGAAGGAGATACAAGTTACTTGGATGCCAAGTAAAAAGATTTGGGATCTCTAGGAGTCGTTTGCGGAATACTAGTCAAAAATTTGGTTTTGTAACTTTTACCGTGCGGTAAAATAATTAATGGCTAATATTTATTCTTAAAGAAATAAATCATGAATAAATGGCTAATATTAATCTTGGGACATAATTATCAAGGTAGAAATTATTTTTACCACTGGTTTCGAAGTTTTCGGTTACTAGGATTTTTCTCGATGCACGCAAAACCATCATTAAAAGTGAATTCCCGGCTCAAAAGGTCTCTAGTGAGGAAAATAAACCAATGGTAAGCTAATATTTATTATTTTTGAGTCAAACTTGACTTAGGGGGATTAAAGTCAAATTTGACTTTATTAATGGCCTTTTTCTTTTTAATTTTTTGTTTTTTCTTCCCTTTTTTTTTAATTTTCATTTTTTTACCGTTAGGTCAGCCTCACTATTTCTTATTGGGCCGTGATTCAAGATTTTGCAAAATAAATTTTAAAATAGCTAGAAAAGCCTGTTTACCAAAAACCGGGTTCTTACATTCTAGCCTCCTTAAAGAAAATTTTGTCCTCAAAATTTTAACTATGCACATGAAATTATAAGGACATCTATGTCTTGTGTTATGGTTAAGGTTCTTAATTAGCAAAACATTCACCTCAAGCAAAGTGACTAGATCTAGTGGCGCTTGTTAGTAGTCACGGTGAAACTTTGCTCTAGTGATGGGGTCTAGAGGCCCTATCTAAAATCCTGTTGTGGCAGTTCCTTGCCAGATGTCCCTCATTGTTGCAGTAGTAACATATATTTGTACCAAATCGGAAAGGCCTACCGCCATGACATTTTTCACACTTCAGGCATATGAGGCCATCCAAAGTTTGCTGAGGTTGTTCTTCCTGTACCCTTCCTAAGTCATGATTATTGTTACTACCATTGAAACGAATGGGAAGGTCGGCTCTAGGTCGAATCCAGTGTTGTTGTTACCCGTTGGATTTAAAATCTCTACTCCGAGGGGCTAGTCTCTGATCAAAACTTTGTTGTGCAACCTTTCGACGATTTGCTCGTGCAACTGCCAACTTCTTTGAACATTCTTCTGTCAGCTGATTCTTATTGACTAATTGAGCAAAGTTTCTGATCTTCATTGGTCCCACTAAGGCCAAAAGCTCCTTTCTAAGACCTCCCTCATATTTAATACACTTCCACTCCTTATATTCTGCAAGATTTTCCTGGCACACCTTCGAAAATTGATACAAGTCTTCGAATATCCGGGTGTACTCAGCCACCATCATGCTTCCCGGGGTCAACTATAGCAATTCCAACTCCTTTGCAGTACGGGCGGATGGAGAAAAATACTTTTTGTAGAACTAAGTGCGAAAGTCAGCCCAAGTAATCTCAGTGCCTCCTTGTTCCAACAACTGGCTCACTCTCTGCCACCAATGTTGTGCATCCCCTTCAGCATGTAAGTAGCGAACTCCACTTGTCCTTCAGGGACATGTTACACCTGCAGAGCCCGTTCTATGGCATGAAACCAATCATCTGCCCCCGTCGAGTTGGTGGTTCTAGAAAAAGTGGACGGATTAACTTTAAAGAAAGATGCCAAAGTCATTAGCCTATCCCCATCGGGTATGCAGTTTTCCGATCCGCTTCCATTTCCATGGCCGTTCCCATTACCGTTCCCCTGCTGTTGTTCTATTCTTTCCACAGCTATGTTGGTTGCAGCAATGCAATCGTGCATGGCTGCAGCCATTGCGTTCATAAATCCTAACAAGGCGGCCGGATCAAATGCCAACTCAGAACTCAGACTCGATTGACGGGGACTACGCCTGTTTGCAGAGATTGAGGTCCTATTAATACCAAACGATCAATATTAAGGTGATCAGTCTTAATATATCCAGTTTAAGTGCTAACATTTCCAAAATGAATGCTTACAGACTATCATGCAAAATTTATCATTAGAGATACCCTAGCAGCATGGAAATACACAAGCAGAGCATGCAGTAAAGCATGGTTAGTCCATCCCCAGGCTTTACCAAGGACGAAATGCTCTGATATCATTTGTAACGACCCAGCTACTAGCATGTCATGACCAATGCTAGCCGCCAAGCGCTACGTCACGGCTTTCCTTAGAGACTCTAGACCTTATATTAAATATATACATATGAGCCTGTAGCGCTAGTCGAGATCGCGTGTCAGATATATAGATATCATGAAATAGATAATAGTTAAATAGATAATATATCATACATATATGGCCGAAGGCTCATTTAATACATCATAATTCACATAGGGTTACGTTATTACTTATTCATAAAAATATTTACAGACTCCATATTTATACTAACAGGCATAGACTCAAAAGAGTCACTGTAGTCTGGGACCCATTCTAACTTGTTTATATAGGTATTTACAAAAGCACCTAGCTCTCTAAAAGTCTATACAAAGCGATGGCAAAGACAACTACTACCACTACTACTATTATAACTACTGTTGATCATCAATCCCCGGTAGCTGAAGAAACACGGAAGGGCTGTGTGAAAGTAAAAGAAGTCGCTCTAACCCTCCGGTAATGCTACTGCTGCTCGCTAGTTCCAAGATTGGAAACTCAAAGAAGATCTCGCCGATTTGCATTTGCGGAATGGGAAAGTAAGGGGTGAGAACCTAAGGTTCCCAACAGAGTACTACACAAGAAAACCTAAGGGGTTCCACAGCCTAGGTATAAGACTCCGAGCAGTTAGGTCGGTATACAAGCACAAATATATAGCAAAATAGTAACTAACCATAGAATACAAGAAGCAGAGACAAAACACAAACATAGGTACAAGTAAGCAATCACAAACATAGACAATGCAGTAACCAAGTATGATGTATGCCTGGTCCTATGCAGGCCATGAGCTCATGCGTTGGTTGACTACCCGCAACCCGATGTTACCTAGGAACTAGTCGTAGATATGGTTTCCCAATTGTGTCCGTCCGTGTATACGTGTCGATGTGGTTAAGCATACCACCATTCTGTGACAACAGGCAATCGTTGCAAAGCTTGACGCCATAATATACGCACAAAGGGGAAACATAGTTTTAGCAATCAGTGGGTAACACCCGCCTCCAGACAACCTCTAGCACCTTGGGGTTTACAATTCTTTTTCGGTGGCACATCTCAATAAACCTTATCTCTAAGGGACTTCTCTTGCCTTCTTTTTAAATACAACTTGTGCCCGGTTTCTGCTCTTTAAATCTCAGCCTTTATCATATTTACTATTTCACCTTAGTACTTTTATATATTTTCAATTTTGTCCTTTTGTACATGACTTCACTTTTACAGTTTTCTTTAGGCTTTTAGTGATGCTTTCACCACTAGTATTATTACTTTGTCATTCTACCCTCATATTTTTACTAAAGACCTTCTTACCTTCTATTAAGTTAATTAACTTTTTTGATTTGACTTTATGCCTAAAATTACTAATATGCCCTTAAGTACTCTAGTTTTAATGTTTAACTTGATTTACCGTCGAAATGTTACTAGGTTAATCCTAATATTTTTCTATGACCAAATTATCCATAATACTTTTCATTAATACCAATTCTACCCTTAAAGACCTAAAAGATCATTTTACTCTTTATTAATTTATTTACTTATTCTAGTTACCACTTTTTACCGCTTTACCTCTAACTTTTACTAAAGCTTTTATTTAGACCCGAAACTTTATTATAATTATAATTTTGACCCAATTAATTTATATGATTACTATTTTACCCCTAATGATACTAAGTTCAGAATTTTATTTATTTTTCATTTACATTACATTTTTAACTCTCTTTTTACCCAAAAATAACCATAACACCCTTTTTACTTTTACATCTTTGTTACATAGGATTAAAATCAGTTTTCTAACCTATTTTTAACCCTTATATACGTGACTTTAATGATCATTTAGTAGCTAGATTTTCAGGGGTGCAGTTTTTCATTTTTATCCACTTTTAGTGACTTTTAAGGCTTGAAACTCAAACCCCAAGTGCTCTATTAATTTTTTGACTGTCCCTTACATTTTCCAGAGACAAATAGCTTTATATATCACTCAAATAATAGTTCAAAAATAGAGAAGTGTCACTGAATTTTCAGAACTAAAAATCAAGCACAAAATTGCCAGAAAGTGGCTCATATAAGCACCGAAAACAAGCACAACCATACTCTAACTAATCCAAATTCTAACCCTTATCTCTTATTGAATTCAATTCTTAAACCTTTCACACACTAAAAAACATGCACATAAGGGTAGAAGCACAGATGGTGATGGTGCAGTTTCGTTTTTGGCCGAAAGTGTTGTAAAAACGTCGAAATTCAACCACTTTGAGCTCGAATTTTTCTAACTCCTTAGGCGTGCTTCAAAAGGAGTTATATATACATGGAGGAGGGTAAAAATTCATCATGACTACTGTTTTTAAAAAAAAAGGAAAAGAAAAAGGGAAAGAACAAGAATTTACCTAGCCGAAATTTCGATATAAACGCAAAGATTAGCGAAAACGGGCAACCGTTTGTGCTTGTATGGTTTGAGTCCTTGAAGAACATATGAAGAACGATGGAAGAAGAGTTGAAATATGGGCTGGGGCGTAGAGAATAGGTGCAAGAATTTTCTCTCTTTCTCTCTCAATAATTCAGTCAAAAGAGTGTAAAAATGTGTAAAGTGTTTTGTGAATTTTGTGGCAAATACTTCTTTAAATAAAAAATCAAAGTCTTGCTGAATTTATGATGGTAAAAGGGGCTAGAATTTTCGTGGTCAAGGATTGAGCTTCAATGAATAAGGGGCATGAAAACGAGGAAGCTTGGTCAGTGCTTACATGTCAAGCTTATTCACGGTTAACCGCAGTTAGTTACTCGAGGTTAAAAGCACAGCAGAGAGGGGTGAAAGGTTGAGATAGTCTCGGCCCAGAGGCTGAGAAGGAGATACAAGTTACTTGGATACCAAGTAAGAAGATTTGGGTCTCTAGGAGTCGTTTGCAAAATACTAGTAAAAAATTTGGTTCGGGTAACTTTTACCATGCGGTAAAATAATTAATGGCTAATATTTATTCTTAAAGAAATAGATCATGAATAAATCACTAATATTAATCTTGGGACACAATTATCAAGGTAGAAATTATTTTTACCACTGGTTTCAAAGTTTTCGGTTACTAGAGTTTTCTCGACGCACGCAAAACCATCATTAAAAGTGAATTCCTGACTCAAAAAGTCTTTAGTGAGGAAAATAAACCAATGGTAAGCTAATATTTATTATTTACTAGTCAAACTTGACTTAGGGGATTAATTACCCTTATAAAGTCAATTTTGACTCTATTAATGGCCTTTTTCTTTTCAATTTTCAATTTTTTCTTTTTTCTTCCTTTTTTTTGTAAATTTTCGTTTTTTTACCATTGGGTCAGCCTCACTATTTCTTATTGGGCCATTATTCGAGATTTTGCGAAATAAATTTTAAAATAGCCAGAAAAGTCTGTTTATCGAAAACTGGGTTCTTGTAATGCTCATGTTAAATTCAGTTGTCATGAGTTTGCTAAAATTAGCACAAAGGGACTCATTGGCTAAACCAAAAATTATATCATCAACATAAATTTGCACTAGAATGAAAAAATTATTAGAATTTTTAATGAAGAGAGTAGTGTCGGTGGTGCCTTTTTGAAAACTATTTTTCAAAAAAAAAAAAAGAACCAAGTCTTTTATACCAAGCTCTTGGAGCTTGTCTTAAACCATAAAGTACTTTTAAAAGCTTGAAAACATAGTTTAAAAATTCTTTATTTTCAAATCCAGGAGGTTGCACTACATACACTTCTCTATCTATGATATCATTCAAAAATACACATTTCACATCCATTTGAAAATGTTTAAAACCACAATGGGCAGCACATGCGAGGAGAAGCCTTATAGCTTCCATTCGGGCCATTGGTGCAAAGAATTTATCAAAATCTATTCCTTCCTCTTGATCATATCCTTGAGCCACCAATCTTGCCTTGTTCCTAGCTATGCTTCCGTCTTCACCCAATTTGTCGACACTTGATTCTTCTAAAATTGTTGTAATTCTTCTTCCATGGCTTTGACTCAAAAAGGATTACCAAGAGCTTCATTTACATTTAGGGCTCAATTTGAGAAAGAAATGCCAAATTGTTTTTATCAGTTGCTCTTCTAAAAGAGGATCTAGGGGTGACACCTTATGAGGGACCCCTATGATGAACTCTTGAGGATAATTCTTTAGAAATCTCCACTCTTGGAGTTTTGGGGATTTAGGAATAGATTCAGACATGTTTGGTTCATTGGTATTGATATTCCCAGAAATTTCATCAGTTGCAAGAGATAAAATGAGATTGTCTCCTGTAGAATTGTCTGCAACAGCATATTCAAGGACAGGTTGTCCAGATTCACCTTTTTCTTGATTTTGGGCTTCACTCATGTTGTCTTCCACTTGATTACCTGTGTCACCATCTTTCAGAACACTTAGAACAGAATTAGAATCACAAAATGTAATGTGTATGGTTTCCTCAACGGTCCTAGAGTCTTTGTGGAATACGCTAAAGGCTTTGCTAGAAGTTGAGTATCCAAAAAAAAACTACATTCATATGACTTTGAATCAAAATTTTTCAAATTATCTTTTGTATTTAACTCAAAGCATTTACATCTAAAGACATATAAATATTTAAGATTTGGAGGAGTTCCTTTCCAAAGCTTATATGTGGTTTTCTTTAAAAACTTTCTAATAATTGTTCTATTTAGAATATAACATGTTGTGCTCACAGCTTCAACCCAAAGGAATTTAGGTACATCACTTTCACAAATCATTGCTCTAGCCATTTTTTGAAAGCTTTTATTTCTTCTTTCTCCAATACCATTTTGTTGTGGTGTTCTAGGACAAGAGAAATTATGTCATATATCTAATTCATCACAAAATGATTCAAAAAATTAGTTTTCAAATTCTTTTCCATGATCACTTCTAATAGAAGCAATTCTTAAATCCTTTTCATTTTGAACCTTTTTGCAGAGAATACTGAAATCTGAAAACGCATCATTCTTATATGTTAGAAAAAAATCCAACCAAATCTAGTATAGTCGTCAACTACAACTAAGCTATAGTGTTTGCCTCCAAGACTTTGAGTTATAGTAGGATAGAAAAGATCAATGTGTAGCAGCTTCAGAGGTCTCTTTAGTTGAGATATCTTCCTTTAATTTGACAAAACTTTTGGTTTGTTTTTCCATTTAGCAAGCATTGCAAGTGATGTCTTTGTCAAATTTAGTTTTAGAAAGACTTCTAACTACTTCCTCCTTTACAAGCTTAGAGATTTGAAACATGCTTGTATGTCCCAATCTCTTGTGCTATAACCATTTTTTCGAATCTATAGAGGTGAAACATGCTACATTTTGATCTCTAAGTTCCTTTAAAGTGAGACTATACACATTATCATATCTTTTTTAAATAAACAAAATATCACCAGAAATTTCATTTATGACCAAGCATTCAGCCCTTTTAAAGGTAATCCAATATCCCAAATCACACAATTGACTAATGCTAAGAAGATTGTATTCAATCCACAACCAAGAAAATATTATCTATGAAAGTAGATAAATTCTTACCCACTACCCTTTCCATCATCACTTAAAGTCACAAAACCACCATCATACTTGTTGATTTTGATGAAAAACGAAGATTTTTCGATCATGTGCCTTGAACATCCACTATCAATATACCACGTGTCTCTTTTCTTCTTGGATGCAAGACCAATCTGCACAAAATTTTAAGTGATCTTAGCTATTTAAATAAATTTGGATCCTTTGATGTTAATCCACCTTAGTTACCCAAGGGCATTGAAATCACTTATCACTTTATATACTTTGTTTCCTACTTTTCTTTTAACAATGAAATATTGATAAGATGAATGACCATGCTTTTTGCAATTAGACAATGATTTTCTCTTGTAGATTTTTTTAAAGCAATTTGAAGTTTTGAACTTTCTGGTTCATGAAGTTGATACTTCAAATTTAACAAGTGATTTTTCAAAAACTGCATCATTTTTATTAAAATAACTAAACCAGATTTCTTAAGCAAGGGTTTGGTTCTTGAAGATGATGCCTTGGTTTTAGCAAATAGTTTTCCAAAAACTGCATCACTTTTGGTAACATAACCCAAACTAGATTTTTCAAACAATTGTCTTTGATTAGCTAGCAATTTGTCTAAGTTGTTGGAATTTTGTGTAAATTGTGCTAAATCTTGCTTTAAATCTCTAATCATTTTATATAATCTATCTTTTTCAGCAATAAGATCAAGTGAAGCATTGGCCAAACTTTTGTCTCTAAATGTTTCAATTTTCAGACTTAAGAAATCTATTTTCTTAGAGGCACTTTCGGTTTCCTTCACCTTTTCTTTAAGAAAATCAATTTTCGCTCTTAATGCATCATTTTCAGCTGTGCATTTGTTATATTTTTTCAAAATGTTACTAACATGGGCAGTTAAATCATCAATCATCATAGGCAAGTCCTCATTGGATAGGTCAGAATATTTCTCTAATAATATATCTCGTACTTAAAAATTAACAATTATCTGTTATACTACCAAGAGAGAATTATATTTGATAGTTATCTATTTTATGCAAAGATTTTGTGCTAACTTAAGAGCAACTATAAGTGCCTCGTATTTTACTTGATTGTTATTGGTATTGAAGGCAAATTATAGATATTGCTCTATGACTGTTCTTTCGCCATCTACGAGTAATACCCCGATTCCAGAACCTTGCATATTTAAAGCTCCATTAAAGTACAATATATATGTTTTTTTGGTAGTGTCAATTCTGCTATAAAGTTGGCTCATGCTTGAGATTTTATGGAATCTTGAGCATGGTATTGAATATCGTACTATGAGTGTTCAATGGACAACTTGATTAATCTTTCAGCGAATTTTGACCTTGTCAAAATTTGCCTTAATGGTTGTTCTAAATGGACTATGATGGTGTGACTTTGGAAGTAATGCTTCAAGTATCTAGTTGTTGTTATCAGGGCTAGAGCTAGCTTTTCTAACTTTGCGTACCAAATCTCAATATTGTAAAGTGATTTGCCGACGAAGTATATTGGTTATTGTTGTTTATTGTAAAGTGATTTACTATGTTCTAGCTTTCGAAGTTTTACAGGTGACGATAATATAGTATTGAGCTTGTCAAAGGCTTGTTCGCATGCCTCTGTCCAGGTAACTCCTTCTGTTTTCTTAGTTATGAAGAAAGTATATGATAGATAAGTTATCCAAGGTAAAAAACTGTGATAAGGCAGCTAATTGACCAATTAGTTGTTGGACTTCTTTTATTGATTGAGGACTTTTCATGTCTAATATTGCTTTGTATTTCTCTGAGTTGGCCTCTATACCTCAGCAGGTCAGCATAAATCCCAGAAAATTTCTACCGTGTACCCCAAAGGTGTACTTTTCTGGATTCAATTTCATGATATAGATTCTAAGTTGTTGAAAAATTTATTTAAGGTCTTCTATATAGTTTTATGTGAATTTGGTCTTTTCCACCATATCGTCAACATATACATTGATATTTCGGCCGGTCTGGTTGGTAAAGATCTTATCCATTAGTCTTTGGTATCTAGCACCTACACTTTTAAGCCCAAAAGACATAACCTTATAAGTTATAACAAAAACTTTTTTAGTCAGTAATAAATGCAGATTTATCTGATCGACAGAGTACATCATTATCTAGTTATAACCAAAATAAGCATTCATAAAACATAAAGTTTGAAAATCAGAGGAATTATCAGCTAGTTTGTCAATGCAAGGTAAATGATACGCGTGCTTTGGACAGGCCTAGTTGAGGTCAGTAAAATCGACACACGTCCTCCACTTCTTATTGTGTTTTTTAAAATCACAACCTTTATTAGCCAACTGGTGAATATGATTTCTTTGATGAAACCGACAATCAATAACTTTTGTGTCTCTTTTGGCGATGTTTTCTTTATCTGTTCCAATGTATCTCTTCTTTTGAGCTATAGGTTGGATAGATGGGTTGAGCGTCAAGTCATGATAGATAATGTTCAAATGGATCCCTGGCATTTCAAGATAGGTACATGCGAAAAGGTCTATATTTTGTCATAATAAATCAATGAGTTGTTCCTTTTCTGTCCCATGCAGTGCATTTCCAATGTAGGTGAATTTGTTCTCATCCTCATTTAGAGTGACCTTGGTCAAGGTATCTGTTGGCATAGGTTGGTCTTCCATATCTGAACCAAGGTCGAGTTCTGCGAATGGTGGGATGTTTTTTGAGTTATAAACAACATGTATATATGGTTGCTCTAGAGGCTTTATGGAGCTTGTCTTAAAACTCACGTTATAACATTACTGAGCTTCTTTTTGGTTGGTATAAATTGTTGCAATTACAATATCTTGCACACAAGTGTATCTAGAAACAATAGCATCAAAGACATTCAAAGAAAGTCTCCCTAGAATAATATTAAATAGAGTTTGATAGTTTATAACAAAATATTGTATATCTAGGATTTTACAGTTTGGAAATCACCTATTGTTGTTTGCAACCATACATAACCAAGTACTAGAACACGCTCACCTGAGAATCCTACCAATTCACTTGTGGATAGTTACAAAGTTTTGTCACTTAACTTCATTTTTGATATGTGAAATATAATAGGGCATCTGCAATACTTCTTGGAGGTAGAGACCTTTTGCACCAATACGTCTCCCACCTGGAGTTATATGACTACTAGATGTCTATGTTTTTGTCCACTACTTTAAGGTCAAATGGCTGAAAAGTGATTTTTGAAACAACCAATTGGTGGCTAAGGTCGGCTCGGATCCAGTCATTAACATGATGGCCTTATAAGATCTTTTCCTGGCAGAGTTACTACTACCTCCACCTGTAAAGCCACCGAAATTTCAATTAATAATACCACAGGATTGTGTAGGGTTTTCAGCTACCTTTTTTCCTTATCTCTGTGGCTATCATTTGTCTTTGATGGTTTGCCGAGCTGTTTTGTGTTTTTTCTCTATTCATGTCTGTTAATGTATTTGTTTAGAAGGCTTTGCCAAGGTAATTTCTCGAGGAGGTCTTTTACTATGATGCAGTCATTTGTGGTATGTCCATCTGGCGCAAGGTGTAATACTTTGACTTCCCGCATATCTCTGGTCCTAATAAGTTCCAACTTTGTTTGGAGGTTTGATTAGTTTAGAATGTAGGATATCCTTAATAATATCCTCTCTTTTAGTGTTGAGTGGAATATATGTGTCAAACTTTGGGGTTAGCTTAAACGACTTTCGATTGTCCCTGTTGTCTCGGTTCCTGCTTCGTTTGTCATCTTCTTGACTCAAAGCTAACCTCTCTGATTTCAAAACTTAGTGGAGCTCTTCTATCTCGATTTGGCCTACTATTTTTTTTCGTAACTCGGGTAGTTTTTGGTTTTACTACTGCAATGGTCTCTTGGAATTTCTTAAGACAAACACTGCTTTTTAAGAATTACAGATGGATGAGGTATATTTTAGTTCCAAGAGAACAGGTGACGATGAGCATTTGCAAAGACACTCTAACACTCAAATAAATAAAAGTGAGAGATGAGTAGTGTGTATTCAGAATGAATCACATACCTCTTTTCTGTTTAGAAAATTTGATCTTATAGAGTATTGTGATTTGAATGTGGTATGTTGCCGTTACTCCTTTTCTTAAAAGTAGTGATATGAAGAAACAAACAAATTACTATTTGTTCAATCTTTATTTATATATTAATTTAATTTTATCTTACCATCTTATATAACTTGATATGACAACTACTTAATCTAATCATAATGTATAATTTATTTTAACACGTAATTAATTGATAATTTGTCTTTTAATTAAATCAAAGATTACAACTAAAATAATTTTTTTTTAATACCAAATCAAAAATTATAACTTAGCTTAGCTTAGTTATCCAATTTACCATCTTATCAGCTTGTTTCTTCTAAACTTATCAAGTTATATGTTTGTTGGTAATTATGGTTAACCAAGTTGAAGTTTTGTTATACCACCACTTGTATCAACTTCATGTTGATCAAATTATAGTATCATTTTTTTACTAAAACTTTGATCATGCAAGTGACATATAAGTCATCGTGTCATAAGGCTTCATGACTCTTCTACTTGATAATCATCAAATTGGTAAATATCAATTTTAATAAGTTCACACATGAATAAATTCTAAAAAATTCCACTATTTTAAAATTCTTCCATCTTCTATAGTATGTTGTATTTGTTTTTGTTTTTAAAAAAATTGAACTCTTTTTTCACATAATATAGACTCTTTTTTGGATTTTATAAAATAAAATTTAGTTGAATTTAGATTGACAAATGACTTGGTAAAATATTGGGTCAAATTCCGGTCAAATTTTTACATGCCACAACGGAATTAGAAGTAATCTTGTAATAAAGTAGTTTTATATATTTTTTTAAATATAAAAAAATTTAAATTTGTCTTAAGTAAATATAAAAAAATTATGTTATTTAAATTATAATTTATTAAAAAAAATTAATTATTTAATAATTATATTATGTCTGTATAAAAAATTAGTTATTAATCAACATCTTGTATAGAAATATGTATTTTATATTTATAAAAACTTTTTAGTGCTCTTTTATTTAATCCATAATAAATTTAATTTTTTAAACAATAGATTCTAAAAAGTAATATCTTAATCGTAAAAATAATCTCCTTTAAATAAAATACATAAAATATACAGAATCACAATTTAAACAACTTTTAAAAATCATATTTTAATGCGATTTCTTATAAATTTGTTTAAAAAAATTGATTTTTTCTTTTTAAATGTGATTTCTTTTTTACTGTATGATTTTTTTAAATTAAAAATTTGAAAATTAAATTTCATTTCAATTTTTTATTTATAATTAAATATTTAAAAAAAAACTAGATGAAAATTATGAACTATTTATAATTTTAAAGAGAAAAATACAAATAGAACATTAACTTTTTTTACAAATATATAAATATTTTAAATTAATTTTAATACATTGTCAATATAAAATAGTTTTATACATTCATCTAATTATATAATCCCACACCAACAAAATTAAATTCTAAGTTATTAACTAAAATTAAATATTTATAAATTCCAACCATTAGAATAATGAAACGCATATTTTTTTGTTTACCAATAGAAAGTCCTATCTACTTAATTACCTGCCTCATTTTTCATCCATCTACAATATGTACAATGAACTATACGAGTTAACAAATGAACATCACTTATACTATTCAAAATAACTATTCGAATACTAAGATAATAAACATCTTATGTCATAAAACCATTCATCTTAAAAGCTTAATTTAATTTTGGAGTTCACTAATGATCGAATTTTTAACCTTTCGGATATAGAGCTGATGGGAAAATATAACACTAATGATTATATCTCTAATATTAAATTGAACATTCCTAAACCTTCATTGTACACATTGTACAAATATTTCATTAGCTCCCTATATTTCTTTTTATAAAAAAATAGTACATATTATATTGTTAAAAAGCTTTTAAGTATATCAATACACTAATATTTTATGATCTTAATTATATATATATTTTATTATTAAAATTAATAATTAAAAATTATTGAAATACCAGCACCGGTAGACTTAAAAATTTTTCTATACTATTATCCGACAAAAATAATCTTTTGTGGCCAATTTACAATTTGCTTTTTTCATGGACCATTTTATAAAAAAAAAGTGAAGTTTTGGGCCCAAAGTAATTATTTACTTTCTTCTTCAAAGGTAGCTCCACATTTTCAGTTGAGTGTTTCCCTCGTTTCTGTCTTCCCACTATTCGTCTCGTTTCCTCCACAAAAGAGAAAAGAAAAGAAAAGAAAAAAAAAAAAAAAGAAAATGCATGAGAAGCCGCAACATGATACGGTGGGTTCGGAAGAAGAAAAGAGCAAACCTAATAATTCGTGTGCTTCTGAGTCTGAATGTGAAGACAACTCGTCCTTGACTCGCTCTCAAACTCAGTCCAATTTGGATCGCGGACTCTTCAACGACCTCGTCCAAATTGTTTCTCTCGTTCACTCCCTCTTTGTAATAACCTTTCTTTGGGTGATACACTGAAGAGTGTAAAAATCTTATGGAATTTATATTTTAATTGATTTATTTATTCATTTAATTGTGGACTCTGTTGATTAAATTGAAATTTGGATCATTAGGATAGTAAAGAAAGCAGTTCATTTAGGCGTCGAGGTTCTATGATCTGCACCAAGCCACCATCAAGAGACTCATTGGCTAGAAGAGTAAACTATTTCTTCCTTTTTCTTTTTTCCAATTCTATGTTTCTATTAATTGAATGACTATTCACGCATACTCTTTATGCGGTGAATACGGTGAATATGAAAATTACCAATTTTTGCTGGCATAGCAATATGAATCAAGAAGTAAGACTGCATTTGTTCACCAGAACAAGACAAGAATAAGACATATCGAATACAGATACAAAAATTAGTGTCTTTATATTTTGTTTGATATAAACTAAAATAAATTGTGAAAGTTTAATTTATTCTTTTGTTTTCATCTACAAAAATCTAAAAAAATATATAGTAACAAAAAAATATAATTATGAAAAATTAATGAGAATAATAAAAAAATAAAAAATAAATGGTGTCTTTTGTTAATATTTTGATAAAAAGACACTAATTCAATATTTTTGGACACAAGATTTTGTGTCTCTGTCCAGTGTTTCTGCTTATAAACAAATGTAGTCTAACTGCTTGTGTAATATAAGTTGTATTGTATGACCAATTTCGATGTTTGAGTTTACATCTTCATATGAAGTCTGTTTAAGCATCAAAATTAGAGTCATATCAAGTTTAAGCGGTTAACGAATTAGTTTTGATACTCTGTTTAAGTCTAAGAATATTTTCATACCATCAATTGATAAAAACCCATTATGTATGTGTCTTTTAGGATGGTATATCGCATTGTATTGTATGTATAAGTCAAATGCATATAATACTGTAGTAATACCTTATTACTGTCTTTTTCTTTCTTTCTTTTTTTTGTTTGTTTACTGCAGATCATGATTAAATTCAACATACAGAAATTATTAATAAAGTGTCATGTCACATGGGATCATCAATTATGAATGTATGGAGATATAAATATAATGCTGAAAATAATCATCTAATTGTAATAGCGTAATTTACTTTACATATATACATGAAAATATTGCAAAAATAAGTTATTTTTCTTCTGAACTTTTTGTTATCACTGTCATAAAAACCTTTCACGTTTTGAACTACCACATTGACTATTTGCTATTGGTTCTTAAATAATGTATGTTATGTTATATAGATGTCTATGCTCAGGAAAAAGGAGAATGGAGAACTTACCCTATTGAGGAAGCAGGTGGAGGAATTGCAAATGAAATTATTGGTGAAAGATGAACTTTTGGAGTCAGCAGAAAAGTCAAGAAACAAGTTGAAGGCTCTTAATCCAAAACTTGATGAGCTTAAAAACATGGTATCAGAAAAGGACTCTTTACTCAGGTCTACTCAAGGACAACTCTTTGATGTGAAGGTGCTGATGACCTTAATCTACTTTTTATGTTGCTTTCGCGTAGCATATACTCTTTGCATAATTGCAAGTCTTTGGAACAGATTCGCCTAAAGTGAGAAGATTGGTAACTGCCAAAGGTAGTTTTTATATGCGGGCAATGACTGGTAATAAATGTTCAGAGTTGGATCATGAAACAATTAAACCATCATGTAGAACTTTAACGTGTGCACCATGGAAATTGTTAATTTGGGGTTTGTTATTTTTACTTTCACACTTCCCTGAAAACTTATTAATCCTTCAAAATGCATCAAAATCTAAAAAAGTTCTGTCAGTCCCAATATGAATCTTCCTACACCAAAAAATTGTTTTATTCAGATTATACTAATTCTTTTTACGACGAAAGTTGTGAAATTTGTGTCTCTCATCAATGTCCACAGATGAAGCTTGCAGACAAACAAGCTGTCTTGGAAAAGCTACAATGGGAAGCAATGACATCAAACAAGAAAGTGGAGAAACTGCAAGAAGAGCTAGATTCTGTGCAAGGAGAAATTTTATCATTTACATTGCTGCTTGATGGCTTGAAAATAACTAATAATGATGGACTGTATACTGATGATTATGACATCAAGCCTCATAACTTCAATTCCCTACCTTCTACAGTGAGTTCAGTAACATTTTTTTCTAACTATTATGTGCAACATATTTGATATTTATGCCAAATTGCCAATGAATAGATTTGTTTCACATTCTTGGTAACAAGGCTCATGCATATTTGATATTTGACATCTATTTGATATTTTCTTTTCATGGACTCATTAGGATGTCACATATCTTTCACGAATTAAATTGACCTGACAAAATTCTTTGGAACGAAATTCATTTTACAAATCTTTTAGGGATGAAAGTAATTTTACTTCACATGTAAATCTGAGAGACCAAATTGCTAGTTTAGTCTTTTTAGATTCGGGTTATATACTAGCATTTTAGTGTACACATTTGTTTGATTTCTCTAAGCACCATTATTTCTCAAAACAAATTGGTGTTAACTGTTAAGTATCAATGCATATGTAATTTTTTAGATGTATATGGATGAGGTGGAAATGCAGAAAATGGAAGAAGCGAGAAAAGCTTATATTGCTGCAGTTGCTGCTGCAAAAGAAAAACAGGATCATGAATCAATTGCTATTGCTGCCAATGCTAGGTTACACTTTGAGTCATTTCTCTTCAAACCCGAAAATTTAGAGAGTTATTTGTGAATCCATGGTTGGTCAATGTGACCAAATTTATAAATATGTGACCATAAAATATATGGCATGCTGTGAAATTGAAAGGATTTTCCGTTAGTAAATTACAGTTTATTTCATTACAAATTATGGAACTGAATTGAATGATAAATTATTTATATATTATCGTATAATACATTTGTTTTGCACACTTTTAATACATGAAATAATTAAAATTTGAATAAAAATAAGCTTTTAACATGCACTAAATATACTCAAGATTACACAAGCATGTATCAAGTTTTATAGTCTTATAAGAATGAAAATGATATGATAAGTTAATTATTTAACATTTAATTCAAACATGATCTTTATAGTTAAATAAAATATATAAAAAAATATAACATAAAGCATTTTTTTGTCACTAACATTTGTAATTCTTTTTAAAAATACTAATAGTTAATTTCATTCAATTTTGTCCCTAATATTTTTAATTCTTTTAATTTTATTCATAACGTTTTCGATTTGTGTTAAAATTATTCTTAAAAAATTTTAATTTTATTCCTAACATTTTCTATGGAATTAACCTTCATAGATAATTTTGATACAAACAAAAAATTTTAAAAATAAAATTAAATATAATTAAATATTAAAAGTTTTTTTTTTTTAAAAAAATTACAAAAGAGTAAAAAAAAATACTTTATCCAAATATTTATTTTATATGCCAAATATATGTATAATTAGACTTATTATGCATCTACGTGATAATATACAAGAAATAGTAATTTACCATCTAATTTATATAAGAATAATTGTCTATACTTAATTGTTTCATTAAGGACTTTTACTTTATGTTATTTTATTTTTGGTATAATTTTTGTTGACCAAACTATCAAGCATCAAAGATTTAAACTATGACATATTCTAATTATAAAAAATAAAAATCAATTTAATATCCATTAAAAATTGAATATTTTATCAAATTTAATCTCATCTTTAATAAGTATTAAGTTAATTTATACTTTTTTTATTAAAATAATGGGCGCTTAAAATTTCGTATGATTAGATATCGGCTATAATATTATAGACACAAATTGTCTTCAACACATTTTGAACATAACATTTATCTATTATTTGACATTAGTTTGATACAATTTTTTTTACAACTCTTTCTAAATAAAAAATAAAAAGTATTTCTTCAAACATCTTAAAATACGTTTGTCTAACCTTATTCTAATATTTTTAATTAATATATTTAAAATAAATTTAAAATTAATATTTTTTATTAATTATTAATATAAAAAATTATCAAAATAATTTATCTAAGTAAAAAGGCAAACAAAATATTTTAAAAAATTTATTTATCTTAAATATTTTATCCTTTGGCACTAGAAATGGAAATGGAAAAGGGAAACGGCAGAGAACATTCCCCGCCAAAAATGGCGGCAGAGAGCGACGACATTGAAATCCAAGTCCGAACCCTAACCGCCGAATCCATCACTATCCCAATCCCTGCTTCCGCAACCGTACAACGCCTCAAGCTTCTCCTCAACCATTCATTCCCACCCGCCACCAACTCCTCCCATTTCCACCTTTTCTTCAAGGTACTCTTCTCTCACCTCTAACTACTTTTGCTTACGTGGCACCACATGATTGGTTCTCTTGTACCCTAACTGCGCATTGAAATTAGTGACGCTGCAAGTTAATCGTTTTTCTGTACTTAGCTGCACTAGTATTGAACTCATAGTGTATGGAGATAGAAATTAAACTGTTATGAAATGGCACTATTGCATGGTTTGATACATGAAATTGATCTTGTATTTTAGATGCACTATTTAGTGAGAATTTATTATTTCATTTTCATGTAATGCAAACTTTAGTCCTAATGAGAAATTGCTTGATTGTGATTCCAGGGTGAGAAATTGAGACCGCAGGCTCAGATTGGATCTTACACAATCCACAATGGGGAGTTTCTTGTACTCGTTCCATTTGCTAAGAAGGATTCCAAAGCTCACAAATCGGACTCACTTAATGCTCCTTCAACTCCCTCTAATGCTGCTTGTGGTGGTGATTCAGCTACCGATCTCGCGGATTCAATGTGGTCTAATATAAAGGAGGATCTATTGCATTTGCGCGAGGCCACTGAAAGTGATACTTTGGATCATGATAATAGCTCTGGTTTCGAGTTCAGGACGGTTGCTTCGGAGCCAAGAAAAGAGAAAGTGGATTATGAGGTCAGTTGGAATCAGGCTTCGAGGGCAAATGACAGAGATGCTGATAACCGGATTGAGCTTCCATATCATCTCATATTGAACACACTTGAGTGTACCAGTGAGGGTGCCCTCGGCAAGCATAATTGCGAGGTCTTTTTGAAGGTTTTGGACTCCGTGAATTGTTTGTCAGACCTGCCTCTGGGACACTGCAAGTTGTTCAGAAGAGCTCGTTCACTGGGAGGTGATGGTGGATTGCAGCTAGGTGCCAATGGTAGTAGTAGTTCATGCTTGTGTCCTGCATGGTTGAAGATTGTAATGAAAGCATTTGCTTTCATAAACATCTTGTCCGGGTTTCTTCATTTGCAGGGTAGGAAAGTGACCTTGCGTCTGCTGGAAGAAGCGTTGAATGAGCTTGGAATGTTCGGAGTCAAAATTGGCCTCCAGGACGTGAAGCATCTTCCGCTTCTCTCACCTCAAGTAAATTGATTATTTTTCTTGTCATTTCCTTTATTTTAAGATTTATTGTTAATCTTTCCAAAGGTGATAGTGTAAGCATGCCTTTACACCTTATAATCTGTGGTTTAACTTAAACGTGATTGTACGGGATGCCTATTGTATGCTAAGGCTGCAGGGATAAAGAATGTTGTGTGAAGTAATTATTCCCCCTTGAATGCCTTCACTTTTGTTATCACCAAGTTTGCAGTGGTTTTCTTCAATATTGCATTTTCCTGCTCTAATTTTGGTGCTTAATCCTCTGCAGCTAGTGTGCTTTGAAAGTGACATAGAAAAGGCAAGTTTTGGCAATGTCATTTTTGTCATTAACCATTCATCAAGTGATGAAGAACAAATTGAAATCAATCCTAAAACAGGTGTGTTGAAGATGTCTTGGGGTTTATTGTGGTCCTGAAGCTTGCTAATCTTCTTCTCCATTTGTTTGTTTATTTTAGCTTTTGTGGTTTGTCCTGTCTTGTTTAATAGCTCTATCAAAGATTGTTCGGACATTGAAGAGTAGGGATAGTTCTTTCCGAAATAATCTGTGGAAGGCTTTTGAGCAGCTTCCGGTATGTTTATTTAACATACAATGCCATGAACTATTTATTGTTGATTGATCTTTGCAATGGATACTGAAAAGTTTGTGTTTGGCCTGATTTTATAAGAGATGCATATTGCAACCTGAACTGAACTTTGAGCACAAAAGTAAGGATCATTATTCTGATGCATTCATCTGCCTATTGTGACTAGTATTTAACTTGATAGTCTGAAATCACTATTTTTTACACTTTAAAGAATGGAGATTTTCTACCTATCACTATCAGACCCTTCTTTTTTCATGATATTATTCTTAAACTTTGGTGAGCAATAACAATTGTTAAAAGGTTGGTCATCTTTCACTTGTATTAAGATATTGTGTCTTTCTTTGCTTTGTTTTTTACTTCATTTTGAATTTAAATTAAAATAGAGTTAAGTTTTTTTTATTATTCTTTTATTTTTTAATTGTTATCATTCTAAATTTACAATTGTTACTGGTGAAAAGATTGACTTTGTAAAATTGTGCATTAGGAGTACATTAGTATGGTGGTTCATTCATAAAACTGAAGTTACTTAGCTTGGTCAGAGACGACCTTTTTGCTGTAGGTGCTATGCGTGAGTATAATTTATATTGATATCTTCTGCAGTTTATTTCAGGAGATCAGCTGACTATGGGAGTTTCCTTGGAAAAATTGCTTGCAATATGCAAAGACCATTATTTTGTTGTAAATGAAAACAAATCAAAACGTTTAAAGAGAAGCTTGAATACCACAAAACCTGATTCAAATCACATTCGGTGTCATGTATGTATTCATCTCTGTTACATATTTACTTTTAATTTTTGGTCTTCTATGAATGAGATAGACGTTGCAATATTGCTTTATATTACTTGTTCTTGGTTTGGCAGGACACAAAGGCACTGCTAGCTGTGGACATGGTTGAACACCTTGAGAAAGGAATTGGATCTGAAGGACAGGTGCTCTTTTTTTTTTTTGTTATAAACATCTTTTGAGCTTTCGAGAATATAACACATCAAACCTTTAATTCACCATTGTTTTGCTGGATATTCAACTAATGATGCATTGTAGAATGGATAGACAGTAATTTATATAATCATTAATTTAATGTAACTCTATGTTCTTTTTTTTCGCTCATGAATATATATCAAGGCATTTCATATTTTGCAAGTGCTACATTATGAAAGTTTGGTTAATGCAGATTGTGCATATTGAAGACATAGGCCCTAGAAATGCCATTCATGCAGAGATCCCAACTGAACTATCGGAAAAGATGAGATCAGCACTGAAGTGTATAGGAGTTTCAAAATTGTATAGTCACCAGGTACAAATTGAATATGTGAAAATGTCTTCCTAGCTAATGATTTCTTACTCTCAGAATCAAAGATGTTCTGCTGTTTGGTTTAGGCAGAGTCTATACAAGCCTCCCTCCATGGGAAGAATGTTGTTGTGGCTACAATGACATCTAGTGGCAAATCTCTTTGCTATAACCTGCCAGTTCTAGAAGTTTTACTGAATAATCTGTCATCATGTGCTCTTTACATATTTCCTACAAAGGTTTGTTGCAGTCTATCAGTTAATTTCTCAATTCTAAAATCTAAATGCTCGAGTTGATCATAATCTGTTCTTATTTTCTCCGTGGGGGTTGTAATTGGATAAGTAAAATATTTCCTACATGCAGGCATTAGCTCAAGATCAACTAAGATCTTTGTTAAACATGACAAAAGGATTTGATGTTGAGTTAAATATTGGTATATATGATGGTGACACTTCCCACAGTGACAGGACTTGGCTACGAGACAATTCTAGATTGGTAATTTTACAACTAATTTCTCCCTTAGACTGGATGGACACAGGTGAAATGTGCTTCATGTTATATTATCATGCAGTTGATAACAAATCCAGATATGTTACACATATCGATCTTGCCCCACCATCGTCGATTTAGTCGGATTTTATCAAATCTAAGGTAGTTTATATGGAGTGTTTCAAAAACCATATTAATTATAATTATGCTATAGGCACTTAATGTGGAATATTAGTTGACGGGTTGTTATTAATAAGAGGCTTACTCTCTTTCAATTCATTAGGTTTGTGATAATTGATGAAACTCATACTTACAAGGGAGCATTTGGATGTCATACTTCCCTTATATTAAGGAGGCTCAGGCGACTGTGCTCGCATGGTTTGTTAAGATTCTGGGAATGTTTCCATAATTTATTTCTCCTGTTTAAATTTTAAATGAAAACGTGAATAACTGAATGTGCCACTTGCTTCTATTTGCAGTATATGGATCTGATCCTTCCTTTGTTTTTTCTACTGCAACTTCTGCTAATCCAAGTGAGCATTCTATGGTAAATACATGTCTTGGAAATAGTTAACGGTGTACACTTAGTATTACATCTCTTACAACATTTTCATTTTAATATTTCTGTGCATTATGCTGTCTTTCCTGTGTTAGGATTAAAAGGCTGCTGGGCAATCTTCTCAAAATTGGCATATTGCTATGCTCAAAGTTAAGTTTAATAATTGACTTCCTGTGTTCTAGGAACTTGCAAATTTACCAGCACTTGAGCTATTTCAGAATGATGGAAGTCCATCTGCAAGGAAACTTTTCATCCTTTGGAATCCTAGTCTGCATCCGAAAGCTGTGAGTTGAAATTCTAATTTTGTTATAAAAATATGTCTCTTATAGTGTTAAAGAGTAAAGACATATTTCTAGAAACTAATTGTTGATATTACTTGATTGTAGATGGTGAAGAAAGCCAAGTCTGTTATCGATGCTGATAATTTGGAAGACGAAAGTGACAATTTTGTTCGTTCAAGGTATAATCCCTCATGTATGGATTCGGATGATACAAAAGTTTGCAACTATTGATTTTGATGTAAATAGATTTTGTTTACCTGCATGCTTTAAACAGTGAAAAAGTTTCAGCTTGAATAATTTGGTCAATTCTTATATTTGATAAAGGATTAGAAATAGCTTTTCTTATATTTTAACATCCTTCCTCATGTAAGCGTTTTGGCAATAGCAAGTATTAAGGTTTGAATAGTAACACCATTATACTTATCAAATTTAGTTCATACCATCAAATCATCTTAACATGTTTAATAGATGATGTGTGATGATTACTGGATATGATTAAGAATTTCACAAGTTTATCTTTAGGGTTTGTTGTAATTGAGTATTTTTAGTATGAATGCCATGAGCCCTTTTGTTATTTTCGCAGCCCAATTGTGGATGTTTCGCGCCTTTTTGCAGAAATGGTTCAGCATGGTCTTCGCACCATCGCATTTTGTAAATCAAGGAAACTTTGTGAGCTTGTTTTATCATATACGTATGTCAGTTCAAATTTATATATATATTTGTATGTTCAAGTATAATCAATACTTTGATCAAAATTCAGATGGCTTGATTTGCCTATATTCTGTTTTGGTTTATCTGATATGCTTTTGGGAAGTCTAGTTTATACCCTTATTCTAAAAGCAAGATGCTCATGCTATTGAATTGCTGTAAATGATATAGACGTGAAATTCTTCTCGAAGCAGCCCCGCATCTGGTTCATTCCATCTGTGCATATCGTGGTGGCTACATCGCAGAGGTCAACTTTCCCCAAATGTTGAAATAGGCCTTATTATTATTTTGTGTGTGTGTGTGTGAGAGTATGCATGATATTTTTTAGATCATTTATCATTTCAATCCAATGGTAGTGCTTATTCTTTTTGGTTTGATTTATGGACTGATGAATTGTGGAGACTTAATACTGGCTACTTCACATTGACAGGAAAGAAGAAAAATAGAGACTGCATTTTTTGGTGGTAAAATTTGTGGTGTTGCTGCAACTAATGCTCTTGAATTGGGCATTGATGTTGGAGAAATTGATGTGACTCTGCATCTAGGATTTCCAGGTAGTATTGCAAGGTATCGTCACAAGTGCTTTCATCTCCCAATCTAATTAAACCTTTAAAATAGCTTTTTTGTGTGGAATACATTAAAGAGTTTCTTTACAATAATTTATCCTCTTAGCTTGTGGCAACAAGCCGGTAGGGGTGGGAGGAGAGATAGGCCTTCTCTTGCTGTCTATGTTGCCTTTGGTGGGCCTCTTGATCAGTACTTCATGAAACACCCTAAGAAACTTTTTGAAAGGCCAATTGAATGCTGTCACATTGATTCCCAAAACAAGCAGGTTTGTAACTTTTAAACCTTTCCTTCTATAAGATTATAAGAGAGTTTTTAGCACATGGAAGGGTTTAGGCTTATTATGGAAGAATTTGTTCAGGTTCTTGAACAGCATTTGGCCTGTGCAGCTCATGAACACCCTCTGGCTGTGCAGTATGATGAGAAGTATTTTGGTTCTTGCTTAGAGAATGTTTTAAATTCTCTAAAAGCTAGAGGATATTTGAGTCCTAATCAGTCATCTGATTCTTCTTCTAGAATTTGGAACTACATTGGTAATGAGGTATATTGGATTTTTTTCACGACATAGGATTCGTGTCTATCAATTCTGGTTGACTTCATTATTATTCAGCATTGTAAAATATTTTTAAGGGTTAAATATGTTCTGAACCCTACTAAAAATTTGGTTTTTGTTTAGTCTCTCTCTCTCTCTCTCTCTCTCTGAAAAAGCAAGATTTTTAGTGGAGAGGAGAGAAAGGCTTCATGAATTCGGCACAGTTCAACTTCATAGTTGAGAATAAATTATTTAGAATTATAGACAGAGTAGTTATACAAATGTATTTACAGATATTATAGAATATATTCTATTTCTCTAAACGTATTATTTTGTATGGTATCCTAATTTATTCAATTTACATATTCTAGGATTAAAAACTTATTTATAGTTGAGGAAACCTTGGTGGTAGTAGTAAGGTTGCCTTGTAACTTAGTCACAGGTTCAGATCTTGTAAATAATCTCTTTACTTAAAGGGATATACTATCTCTAGTCCCCACTAGGTCAGGAGTTTCATATAGTTTGTACAGTCTTTTTATTATATATTGCATGTTTTTTATGGTATTTTCTCTTTTCTAGAAATATCCTTCTCATGCGGTCAATATCCGAGCAATAGAAACCGTAAGATACAGTGTCATAGATCAGAGAAAAAATGAAGTCCTTGAAGAGATAGAGGAAAGCAGGGCTTTCTTTCAGGTATTGACTTGTACATGCGATATATGCTGAAATAGGATTTTGCTACATCAAATCAAAGTATATCTGTGTTACCTGATTCAGGTATATGAAGGTGCTGTGTACATGTGTCAAGGGAAAACCTATTTGGTCGAGAAATTAGATCTGTCTAGCAAGACCGCTTTCTGCAAAGTGGCTGATCTGAAGTATTATACAAAAACTCGAGATTACACCGATATTCATGTCACTGGGGGTAATATTGTATGTAATCTGCTTCTGTAACAGTGATCTTTGAATTAACTTATTTAAGTTATAGCATGCAATTAGAATATAGCAATGTTGAACTTTATGCTGCCTCCTTAATACGGCTGGATAATTTTGATGAAGTTTAGATCTTTAAAAACTCACCATTCCTGTTACTATTACCGTTACTGTCAGGCTTATCCTACAGGAGTTTTGAACATGTTTCCTAAAACAAATGCGCGGGCTCATATATGCAAAGTAACAACTACATGGTTTGGTTTTTATCGTATTTGGAGAGGGAGCAATCAAATCTTTGATGCTGTTGACCTAGCCCTTCCTCAATATTCATACGAGTCACAGGTGAATTCAAATACTTTTAGGTTTACTTTCTTTTAATTTTGTGCCACATCTGTGAATCTTTTAACATTGCTGTGTTCTTTTCTCTAAACAGGCAGTTTGGATTCCAGTGCCACAATCTATCAAAGAAGTAGTACTCAAGAAAAATTATGATTTTCGTGGAGGTTTGCATGCTGCTTCGCATGCGGTTTTAAATGTAGTGCCTTTGTAAGTTTCTCAGAAATATTAGGTTTAAATTTTTCTCATGAATATAAGATTCTAAATGATAATCATGGCATGTTCCTTACTTCTCAGCCAGATTTCCCCCCTCTTTTTCTGGTAACTCCTGTTAATTTTTTGTCAATATATATTATGATGCGTTTTGCTTGCAGACACATAACATGCAACTTATCTGACTTGGCTGCCGAGTGCCCGAATCCTCATGATAACCGCTATTACCCAGATCGAATTCTCATTTATGATCAACATCCTGGAGGGTGTGGGATTTCAGTTCAGGTGAGTAACATGTAAACTGTAGCATAGGATTTGGCTTTTCTTTCTCAGTTCCTTAATTAATATCTATCTGATTCTTTAGTAAGATGTTATATGATGAACAAGAAGTTTCTGGTTTAATAATCTTACCAAGTGTTAATCAATGTAGAGATTTCACTTAATGTATTTTGAGTTGTTTGATAGGTTCAACCGCGTTTCACCAAGTTCCTGGAAGCTGCAATTGATCTTCTCACTTGTTGCCGCTGCTCAGCAGAAGTTGGTTGTCCTAATTGTGTTCAGGTCTGGATCAATGTTTTTCAGATTTAAATAAAAAAAGTTTCCACCATTCTTTCAGAACTTCTGCAGGTAAAAATAGACTGAAGTCTGCATAGTGTCAATTTCATTTATAGCTTTTGCATTATGTAGAGTTTTGCTTGCAATGAGTATAACGAGGTCCTACACAAGGATGCGGCCATTATGATTATCAAGGTTGTTACTAAACCGAACCTTTTATTTTTTAGTTTTTTCCATTTATTTTTCTCTTCTCTTCAATTGATTATTGCATTCCCGACTTCAATTTGGTTACAAAATATGTCCATTCAGGGTGTTCTGGAAGCAGAAAATGTGATCAATGCTGAGGAGTCACCTTTTTTATGAATTGGTTAATAGTCCTTGTTACCTTTTTTTTCCCCCTTGCTAAGAAAGGGAGGTGGATTCAGCTGTAAAAGTTTACTTATTTAAAATAAATTCTTTATAGTCTTAGCTTAATATTGATCCATTTACTTATTTATTTTAGAGTTAACAACCAAAAACGTTTTGGAGTTGATAAAAAAACCCTAAAATAAAATAAAAAATTGATAAAAAAAAAGGTACTAAAAGATATAAAATGTTTGTCAAAATATCTCACAACTTAACAGGTGAAGAATTAATCCGTTGCAAATCAGATTGTTAGCCAATAAATTGATTTTATGTATTGATGCATTTGCGGTTGATTTTATGTCTCTGGAGCTTGTACTTATTCTCCAGATTATCGATTTTGCTCTTGTACTGTTGTTGTTATGTAGGACATTCTGTTAATTAGTTAACGTTGACTTCACTGTGGGACTAAATTGATGTTAATAAAACTTTTTTGGATTCAAATAGGACACTTTAAACCTTAAGGACTAAAATAAAATTACGCCTAAATATAGAGAACCAATTTAGTACTTTTACCCTTTAAATAATATTTTCGTGCGAAAAAACACTTACTGTATGCTTTTGTAATTAACCTTTTATAAAATAAATGTATAATTTTTATTTTCACCATACCTTTGTCCTTTCTTTTCTTTCCTTTTTTCTTAAAAATATTGTTTTTAAAATTGTAGTTTAATGTAGTTTTGATTTGTTGTTCATATGTTTAAATTTTAGAGTAATTATTCAAATTAATTTTCAAGAATTTTAAAAGTGAATATTTTAGTCCTTAAGAAAAATTAATAAACAAAAACATCTCTAAGATTTTATCTTCGTAGACAAATCAGTTCTCAATTCATTTTCTAACGGAGTAATTATCCAAATCAGTCCTCAAGAATTTTAAAAGTGAACATTTTAGTCCAAAAAAAAAATAATATACAGATTAATTCGTAACATTTTTCTTCGTTGGACATAACAGTTTTCAGTCTATTTTCTAACATGATTCACTAAATTCTTCAAGTATTTATTAGAAAAAGAATATTAGAAGATATTATAATCAAATTAACTACTAAATACCATAATAAATACCATATTAAAAATCAAATAGGTTTAACTACTAAATATCATATTAGAAATCAAATAGGTTTAACTTAATCTTAAAAGTTAATTTGATTATAATATCTACTAATATTCTTTTTCTAATAAATACTTGAAGAATTTAGTGAGTCATGCTGAAAAATGGACGAAAGATTGTTATGTGATAGAAAAAATGTTGAATTATTAATTTTTTTGGAAACTAAAATGTCCGTTTTAAAAATTTTTTGAAGACTAATTTGAGATATTATTCTATCAAAAAATAAATGGGGACTTGTGGACTGATTTGGATAACTATTTAATGTAAAATATATTTAAAAAGTTTATTTCTATAAAAAATTTCAATAAAATCTCCTTTTTTTTTAACTCTAATAAAACTCTTTTTTATTCTTTTAAACATATTTACTTCTAAAATATTATTAAACTTATTTTTATTAAATAATAAAAATAAAATAATATGATATATATGAATAATAATTATTAATTAAGATAAAATATAAATATAATATAAATTATTTATTTATTTATTATTTGGTGCGAATTCGCAGATACATATTTGTGATATCTGGAATTTGATCTGATTATAGTACAGATTAAATCCAATCTGATCCAATTATCTTGTGAATCGGATCATATTTACAAATTATGAATTAGATACGAAAAAATACTCTTAATTTATAGATATCTATAAACACTCCTAGAACTTAAAACCTTCTTCTTGCGTTGCACATTTTTTCTCTCCCCTCCTGATATTTCCCTTGCTATGTCTTTTGATAGTTTTGGTTTATTTTAAGAATAAGGGGTACTAGTTAGTAGTTAGTCTCTGTTTTTCCTTTTTTGCGTTCTTATTTTTTTTTCTGGTCTTTCACTCTCTTTGTCCGTCCAAAAAAAAAAAATTAAAAGAAAATTAATCTAAACTTTAAAATTAAAAAAAAAAAGGAAGAGACGATAGAAACATAATATAATTGATCACGGCTACCGCTATATAACTCACCATTATTTTTACCAATTCAAAAGGTGAACAATGTAGCTGTTACATATTATTACTAACATTTTATACGACAATAGCATTTTTGTGTTTCACAATATGCTCTTGCAAGGGTTCCATAAAGGCTCTTGCATTCTGCCTCACATTGCATCCCATTATTTGCACAGCTAGTTGCAAATTGTGGAATTAGACAATCTCTTGCCTCTGTTATAATTCGGCTTCCTACAAAATATTCCATTAAACAAGATATTAATAAAATCACAAAAATAAAATATTGCACAAAAAATAAAAATAAAATTGTGTTGAATATAATTGTTTTTGGATGTGGTGCATACCAAAACCAATGGAAATAGCAAGTAAAAGGAAGGAAATATAGAAGGAGATTTTCATCTTGAGAAATAGCTTCCAGCTTTCAATGGTGATATCACATTTCAAGAGAAGTTCTTATATAAAAAAAATTACTATGAAACTTTCTTTCTGAATTCAATGATCTTAAATTATTATCAAAATAACAATTAATTTCGGTCAACAAGAAACACACAACTTAATGAAAGCGTTAAACACATTTTAATTAATATTCCTTATTTCTTCTTTACGGTTTTTTTTACCATCTAATTAATGTTCTGTATGTCGACACATTTTTGACATAATATTCGTTTGACATGTATATTTTTTACGTCTAATTGTATCTTAATAAAAAATAAAATATTATTTTTTGAACAAATTTTAAACAATAAACACACAAAATATTATTACGTGTTAGTATATCTTACTTTATTATTCTTAATATATATTTGTGAAATAAATTTAAAAATAATATATATTATTATTTATTAAAAATTATTAAAAATTTAATTTATATTTTAATATCAATAAAATATTAGGAGAAATAATGTTGAACTAATGCTACTCCATGATGATGATAATAATAATAATAATAATAATAATAATAAGAAAATTAGAATGATTAATCAATTTAATCAAAGAAAAGGAAAAACATATATAAAGTGATAAACTCAAAAAAGTGAAAGAAAAAAAATATTATAGACATATAAAGCTATAAAGATATATAGCATAGAGGTAAAGTGTGAAAATTAAAAAAAAATCGTCACAAACACAATTATATATTTCATTCTTTTAGATTGAAAATTAAATAAAAATATTAAAATTCTAGAATAGAATTTCCGAAACCTTAGCCAGAGAGTGGAAGTTAACAAATTTTATTCTCCTTAGCATATCAAAATAAAAATGTATTAATATTTTCTTCAATTTCATATCCTATTAATTTATTAGGAGAATCGATCATAGCAACTAATTAATTATAATTCAGTTTTATTAACAGTATATCTAGTTTTTCGAGTGATTATGACTTATGAGTAATGATCTAAATCAGTTTTTAAATATTTTAAAAATAGATATTTTAAATTTTTAAAAAAATTAATACATAAAAATATTCTTAAGGTTTTACTCTCACAGAAAATGGCACTCACATTTTCTCTATTTTTAGAATAAATTTTTTTTTCTTGTAAGAATTAAATAATTGTTATAAAATAAATAAAAAAGAGGTAATAAAATAAAGTATAAATAGAAAAACACTATTGTCAGTATTTATCAATATTATTATACTACTATAAAGATAATATATTAATATTATATTAGTAATATACAAAGAGAGAAAGTAAAGAAATACTTTATATTGTAGTATATATAAAAAAGAGAGAATATTTATTTGTATTATTGCTGTAACTGTATGTTATTCATTGAGATTTAACTTCTATTTATACATGCAAAGAGGCTTTTTTTTTCCACTATCATTAAATGTAAGAACTTTGGTAACATAGCATTTCAGTATGGAAAAGATGAGCCACCCATGGTCATCCATTTCATTCTTATCGCAACACTTCCCTTTGGATGACCATTTGGGATTATACTTGTTAAAATCTTACTAAAGAAAATCCAATGGAAAAAATTTTAGTGAAGGAAAAAGAGTACAAAATCCTTTGTGATGGAGACTGCCTCATTAAAAACCTTGTCAAGAAAAATCCAATGGGAAAAAACCTGACTAAGAAAAAAAGAGTACAGTCTCCCTCTCTTGTCGACATCATTTAATA
Source organism: Arachis duranensis (assembly GCF_000817695.3). Lineage (NCBI taxonomy): Eukaryota > Viridiplantae > Streptophyta > Magnoliopsida > Fabales > Fabaceae > Arachis > Arachis duranensis. Next base: position 93,923,158 of record NC_029781.3, read on the forward strand.
TCTCGAAATCGACGCATCCCAATCTCATGTACCAATCTTTTAAAGGAGGATTTTAGGAGTGACTTTGTGAATAAATCTTCCAGATTGTCACTTGAGCGGATCTGTTGGATATCAATTGTCCCTTGATTTTAAAGATTATGAGTGAAGAAGAATTTGGGAGAAATATGCTTTATTCTGTCACCTTTGATATATCTGCCTTTAAGTTGAGCAATACATGCTGTATTATCTTCGAACAGGACAGTTGGAGCTATCTTCTGATCAATCAATCCACGTGATGACAGAATATATTGGATCAAACTCCTCAGCCAAAAACACTCTCGACTAGCTTCATGTATCGCTAGTATTTCAGCATGATTAGAGGATGTTGCTGCAATCGTCTATTTTGTGGACCTCCATGATATAACTGTACCGCCATATATGAACAGGTATCCTGTTTGAGATCTCTCTTTATGTGGATCAGACAAGTATCCAGCATCTTCATAGCCAACTAATTGTGACTTGGATTCATATGGATAAAATAATCCCATATCAACCGTTCTATGAAGATATCGAAAGATTTGTTTGATTCCACTCCAATGTCTTCTAGTTTGAGAGGAACTATATCTTGCTAGTAAATTCACAGCAAATGATATATCAGGTCGTGTATTATTAGCAAGATACATTAGTGCTCCAATGGCACTAAGATATGGTACTTCAGGACCAAGGATATCTTCATTTTCTTCCTTAGGACGGAATTGATCCTTTTCCACATTCAAAGATCTTACAATCATTGGGGTACTTAATGGATGTGACTTATCCATATAAAATCTCTTCAAGATCTTTTCTGTGTATGTTGTTTGATGAATAAAGAGCCCACTTTTTGTATGCTCGATCTGCAGGTCGAGACAAAATTTAGTCTTTCCAAGATCTTTCATCTCAAACTCATCTTTTAGAGTTTTTATAATTGTTGGAATCTCTTCAGGAGTCCCAATGATATTTAAATCATCAACGTACACAATAATTATAATGAATCCAGATGCAGATTTCTTTGAAAACACATAGACAAATATCATCATTTTTGAATCCATTTTGACCAGATACTCAGTAAGACGATTATACCACATTCGTTCAGATTACTTTAGACCGTATAAAGATCTTTGCAATTTGACTGAGTATAACCCCTATGAATATTCATTGGATGGTTTAGATATCTTTAGTCCTTCAGGGACCTTCATATAAATATCCCGATCTAATGAGCCATATAAATAGGTTGTTACCACATTCATTAAATGCATATGCAGTTTATGATATGCAGATAAACTGACCAAATAACGCAATGTTATTGCATCCACTATAGGGGAATACGTTTCTTCATAATCTATATCGGGCCTTTGTGAAAAATTTTGTGCTACAAGTCGGGCTTTGTAGAGCACAACTTTATTTTTCTCATTTCGTTTTCTCACAAATACTCATCGGTATCCAACAGGTTTTACATCTTCAGGTGTATGGATTACAAGTTAAAGACTTCACGTTTTGCAAGTGAGTCTAATTCAGACTTCATGGCTTCTTCCCATTTTGGCCAATCATTTCTTTGTCGACATTTTTCGACTGATCTTGGCTCAAGATCCTTACTTTTATGTATGATATTTAATGCCACATTATATGCAAATATTTCATTGACAATTGTCTTATTTCAGTCCCATTTCTCTCCTGTAAAGACATAATTTATCAAGATCTCGTCATTTTCACAATTTTCAAGTACTTGAACATCTTTTGGCGTTAAAACTATATCAGAATTTTGGACAACGGCAAGTGTCTTTACTATGTCTTTCGCGACAGGAATAGTATTTACCTCTTTTCGCTTTCGAGAATTTTTGTCTTTGGAACCAACAGGCCTGCCATGCTTCTGGCGTGTATTTGCTTTAGTGGCAATTTGTCCAACTGAGAAATCAATTCGAATTGGGACATTTTCCGCTGATATACAAGATTTGGTTATCCTCTTTATATCGAAAAATACATCAGGCAATTCATTTGCTATTCTTTGCAAATATATAATCTTTTGAACTTCTAGTTCACATTGTCCTGATCGAGGATCTAAATTCATCAACGATAATGCATTCCAATTAAGTTCATTTTTAGGAAGCTTATTCTCTCCCCCCAATTTTAGAAATTTTGATTCCTCAAAATGACAATCCGCAAATCGGTCTTTAAATACATCTCCAGTTTGTATCTCAAGATACCTCACTATAGAGGGAGAATCATATCCAACATATATCCCCAATTTTCTTTGGGTCCCATTTTGGTGCGATTAGGTAGTGCAATGGGAACATATATCGCACATCCAAATATTCTTAAATGGGAAACATTTGGCTGCTGGCCAAAATCTAATTGCATAGGAGAGAACTGATGGTAACTCGTTGACCTCAAACGAATAAGTGTTGCAGCATGTAAAATAGTATGCCCCCAAACCGAGGTTGGGAGATTCGTTCTCATAAGTAAGGGTCTAGCAATTAATTGGAGGCGTTTAATAAGTGATTCTGCTAACCAATTTTATGTGTGAACATGAACTACTAGATGTTCAACACTTATTCCATTAGCCATACAATAAGCATCAAAGACTTGGGAAGTAAATTCACCAGCATTACCAAGATGAATTACTTTGATTGGATTTTCTAGAAATTGTGCTTTTAATAGAATAATTTGAGCCAGCAATTTCGCAAACGCCAGGTTGCGAGAAGACAATAAGCACACATGTGACCATCTCGAAGATGTGTCTATCAGGACCATAAAATATCTAAAAGATCCACATGGTGGATGAATAGGTCCACATATATCACCTTGAATCCTTTTTAGGAATTTAGGAGACTCAAATCCAATCTTTACTGGTGATGGCCTTAAAATTAACTTCCCTGGCCTTGAGAACGTGCAGCACAACAAAATTCACTAGATTTAAAAATCTTTTGGTTCTTTAGTGAATGTTCATGGGAGTTTTCAATAATTCTTCACATCATGGTTGTTCCCGGATGACCCAATCGGTCGTGGCAAGTTATGAATTCATTTGGGCTAGTAAATTTCTGGTTTACAGTGGCATGTGATTCAATTGCACTAATTTTGGTATAATATAACCCAGATGAAAGTGAGGACAACCTTTCTAATATAACATTTTTATTTAAATCATGAGTTGTGATACATAAGTAGTCATGATTTTTCTCATTCATAGTCTCAATATGATATCCATTTTGGCGAATATCTTTAAAACTCAACAAGTTTCTTAGAGACTTGGTAGACAATAGTGCATTATTTATTATGAATTTTGTTCCTCCAGGAAACAAAATTATAGCTCTTCCGGAGCCTTCAATCACATTGCCTGAGCCAATAATAGTATTAATATATTCTTCTTTTGGCACAAGATGGGTAAAATATATATCACTTTTGAGAATGGTGTGCGAACTTGCACTATCTGCAAGGCATACATCTTCATTATATATCCTGGCCATTTTCTTCAAAGACAAATAATAATAATAAAATGAGTAGTATGCACAGTTAAATTGAATACTTGATCGAAATTATTTTTCTAAGAAACGTGATGAGCGGATAATTTATACGCTTTTTGGCACTATTTTTAGTATGTTTTTAGTACATTTTAGTTAGTTTTTAGTATGTTTTTATTAGTTTTTATTTAAAATTCACTTTTATAGGCTTTACTATGAGTTTGTGTGTTTTTCTGTGATTTTAGGTAATTTCTGGCTGAAATTGAGGGACCTGAGCAAAAATCTGATTCAGAGGCTGAAAAAGGACTGCAGATGCTGTTGGATTCTGACCTCCCTGCACTTGAAGTAGATTTTCTGAAGCTACAAAAGCCCAATTGGCGCACTCTCAATTGCGTTGGAAAGTAGATATTATGGGCTTTCCAGCAATGTATATTAGTCCATACTTTGCCCGAGATTTGATGGCCCAAACCGGCGTTGCAAATCAGCTTCAGAATTCCCGGTGTTTAACGCCAGAACTGGCACAAAAATTGGAGTTAAACACCCAAACTGGCACAAAAGCTGGCGTTTAACTCCAGAAAAAGTCTCTACACATGAAAACTTCAATGCTCAGCCCAAGCACACACCAAGTGGACCCCGGAAGTGGATTTTTACGTCATTTACTCATTTCTGTATACCCTAGGTTACTAGTTCACTATTAATAGGACCTTTTGACATTGTATCTTTACCTCATGACACTTTACACGTTTCATACTGTACCTTCTACGGCATGAGTCTCTAAACCCCATGGTTGGGGGTGAGGAGCTCTGCTGTGTCTTGATGGATTAATGCAATTACTACTGTCTTTCATTCAATCACGCTTGCTTTCATTCTAAGATATCACTTGTTCCTCAACTTGATGAATGTGATGATCCGTGACACTCATCATCAAAATCTTCGTGGTATAAGCTAGAATTGATGGCGGCATTCAAGAGAATCCGGAAGGTCTAAACCTTGTCTGTGGTATTCTGAGTAGGATTCAAGGATTGAATGACTGTGACGAGCTTCAAACTCCTGAGGGCTGGGCGTTAGTGACAGACGCAAAAAAATCACTGGATTCTATTCCAACCTGATTGAGAACCGACAGATGATTAGCCGTACTGTGACAGAGCGCGTTGAACATTTTCACTGAGAGGATGGGAGGTAGCCATTGACAATGGTGAAACCCTACATACAGCTTGCCATGGAAGGAGCATTGCGTGCATGAAGAAGAAGACAGTAGGAAAGCAGAGATTCAGAAGATAGAGCATCTCCAAAACCTCAACCTGTTCTCCAT